>NC_071402.1:13016958-13333347 GCF_017976375.1 Cuculus canorus
GTGGCCCCTGCTGCCTCACCTCTACCCACAAAAACCAAGGGCCATTTCAGCAACTACGATGTTGACACTGCAAATATTTAGGAAAACGTTTAGCTTGACAAATGTAAGTGACCACAGTGAAGTCAAATAAACCTATGTTTGTGCACAAGGCTCTCCACAGTTTAGTCTCCAAAAATCAGGACACACTTTTATGCTTGCTGTGAGACACTCAGACACGCTCCTAAGGCTGTACTATATAAGCCACACAAAATCAAACAGTATCTCTACTTCTTTATATACTGCCCACTAAAAAAATATTTTGATTGCAGCTCATCAAATGTGGATTTTAACATATTATCGTAGTGAACTATACACAGGGCTTGCTAATTCTGGGAAAATTAAAAAGCGGTTTCCATCAAATGCTTGGCCCAACACATACAGAGACAGAGAGAGAAAAGTAAAGTAAATATTAGAAAGTAAATATTAGAAATGTGTTGAAATGCATCCTTGTCCCAGTTTCTACAGGAAATGGAGCACATGCCTACAAAAGTGCAATGTTGTTTGAATTACTGTTTGGAGACGACAGTAGCACAGAGCAAGCACTACACTATTGATTATGGATTATATCAAAGATATTGCACTGAAGAAACTTTACAAAGTTAAAAAACTCCATAGGTAGTAAATGCAAGAATTAAATTTGCCTGTAAAAGCTTTATTAAGCCTTATGGCATTATATATATGTAGAGGCATCATTATGAAGTCCCATACTATTTTTCTCTACTATCCTGACAGAGTCATGACAAGGATTTGACCTCATGTTCATATTTTACTTATTCTATAAGATGAATTATTAGTGTAAAGTGGCTTCACTAATAGACAGGAAGTAAACAAGCAGTAGAAAGCAATTTCAGTTAGCATTCAAGGTACCAAAACAATGGCCGAGGAGACACCCATTATTAACAAAAGCTTTAAAGATGAAGTGGGCTCCTCAGAAACCTATTTATTATTTGATAGAAGAAGAGAGAAGACACTGCACAGATACAATGTGTTTCACTAGGGGATTGACTCGATGCTGCTGATGGTGCACTTCAGCACACTGTAAATGACAATCAAGACATTCACTAGCTTCTACAACTATAGAATCAGAATAAATGCAGTGAAAGACTACAAGAGCTCTTTTACTTTTCCTACCACCCCAAGAAAACATATATCCATTTCACTAAATCCATTTTCATGGTAGCAGACTTCACAAACATCTTCCTGAGCTGTTTCTGTGTAGCAGAGGACTTTTTTTTTTTTTTTTTTTTTTTAAGCAAAAGAAGCTCTCAGAATGTTCATGGCTAGCATAAAAGACTACAGAATCATGACTGATGCACTGCACATATCAGAGAAAATGCTCTAAACTCAGCTGGAATCACGTCTCCTGCTCAATGAACTTACGAGTCTAAATGGAACCATTATCAAAAATACAGAACAAATCTACGAGTAATTTCTGTATATTCTGCAGGGACAAAACCACGCTTGTATAAGGAACATGGTGCACTCCTCATCTTCGCCAAAGGAAGGCTGAACGCTTGACAAGGTATGAAGTTACACAGGCATGAATTACAGACGTATCCAGCCTTCAGTCCCTAAGTAACACACGCAAGCACCAGTTGTATGTAGTTTTATAGATAAAACCCAACAGAGAATATCTTTAATTTTACTTCCTATGTTCCAGCTATAATTACCCTTGATCTAATTTACAGTTTTAATTGCTCAAATCAGTTTCCATGCAGGACAATCAGAAAACAAAGATGTCAGTGGCCACTGATACGGTGAGAGTAATGGGTCACCCAGAACATGGGAAAATTGTAGCAAAAGTAGGGATAAAACCCAAGCACCAAGGCAACTTCTAATGCTTCTACCTTCTTCTTCCAGCTCAACGCCACCTCTTTCCTAGCACTCTTTCAACCAGTCTCTTCCCCATATATATATGATCTCATAACTTTCCGACCCCATGTCTTTTACCTTTTCATCTGCCTCTTCTCATTTAAAATGGTTCATAAAATTTTTCTTAAACAGGTGTCCTATGTTTTTCTTCCACCCCACTCAGGTTTTAAATTTATCCTTCTTCACACTGCTCAGCCTTAGCAAAAGGCAGGCACAATTCAAGCAAGCTAAACTGATGTTGGGCAAAGTCACAACTTAGAACAGGAAGCACTAAGCAGTCTTTGTCCCAGAGATGCCACTACCACATTCAACACTTTGCTCTCTGCTGCAAAATGAACAAATCAGCCCAGGTTCTCTTTCCCTGCAGAGGTGAGAAAAAGAAAGCTAGTTATGTCTTCCTTATTTTTTGGATAGATCGCCAATACATTGTGATTCTTTTTATTCAGAAAAGTCTGAGGACTCCAGAAAACTTGCCCCAGCTTTTACAGAGTGCCAAACAAGCCAAATGCTTGAAAAGCTGAGATGGTGATCAGAGTCTGCTGCCAACCCCTCTGCTAATCTAGAAAGCAGAGTGTGGGAGAGAGAGAGAGCAGGCAGAATACGCTGGCACTCTGACCACTTGAGAGCTCTCCCAGAGTAGGAAACACTTAAACTGGCTAAGTCAGCCTCGGTCCCAGTACCTTGGGCTCAGTTCAAAAGTAAAAAGAAATCTGCAATAAATACTCCAGCTCCATCAGTCTTTTGTTGTTTTTACACTAAAAGTAAGAGTGCTGACTGGACTTTGCATGGAAAGGACATGAATATTGGCTAATTTATTTTAAAAATACCTGTTAAAAATTAAAAAAGAAGCAGCAGTAGGAGTCCAGTCATTACACAGTTATAAGAAAATCCAGTGGCACAGGGAGTTTCCACAGACAAAGGATTTCCCACAGCCTGTTGTTGGAAACTCTGTGATTCAACTGCTCATTTCTTGCTTAACAGGCTGCTGATTCAACCAGAAGAGGATGCTGATAGGTTTCACCTTCTGCATTCTTCCTACTGCAGCCTCAATCAACAAAAACCTCGGATTTCAAAAACATGTGACTGTATCTCATGCTAGTTCCTAGTTATTTAAATCATATACTTTTGTTGTACAATATCATCTTTTTGTCAATGTCAGTTAAAGGTACACATAGTAAAATAATAAATCAGGAATTTTAACTGCCTCTGTCTCCTTATCTTGCTAACTTCCAGTTGGACATTCACTACAAGCAGGTGGTTGGAAGGTGAAACACAGAACATAACATACTTGGAGATTCACTGCTGAGTAAAGAAACTACACAACAGAAAAAAATTACAACATACAAACTCACAAAATAATCAGATAAAATGTGGTTTGCAGCTTGAGACAAATACTGTTAATACTGTATATGAAAATCAGTCCACTTGTGACAATGAATGACCTGCTGCAACTCCCTAGGGAAAGCTCTCAGGTAAGGAATACAGATTCCAGGGAACAAGCCAGTGGAGGCTATTTTAAACCCAAGCCTTTCTACAGCCACCTCCAGGTGCAGTCCTAAATTCAGCAACAGTCTCAGTTTCCCAGAAGAGGCTTTTCCACCGTCTGACAGGAAACTGGAGATACACTCTGCAGTTCTAGAGGCATGGCATGTAGCTTTCCTCCAAAACAAAGCACTAGCTGTTATTTTTTTAGAAAACATACTGTGTCTCTGTTCTACTGCAGAAGCCTATATACATTTCTTTCTCTTACTCAGAAAGGTTTCTTCAGGAAGCTGGCAGTGGAAAGCACAGAAAATACCCTAGAGCAAGGTAGGAAACAGAGATAGGAGAAGTGTGGGTAGAGGCTAACAGATTAACTATTACTGACTTCACAGTCACATAGTCATAAATGTATTGAATGTCTTGGAGCTGCATTTTTTAAAACTAAGGAATGAAAGAACAGGGAAGGAGATTGTTTTAGCAAAGCGAAGCAGACTCTGACACAAAATAAATTAGCCATATTAGGGGGAAAAAGGTGGGGGGGAAGAAAACCAAAGCCTTCCAGGACTTTATTTTTTTTGCACACAAGCATAGATATGAACACAACAGATGCTGCTGAATCCAGTCCCAAAAATCATTAATGTATCACTGCCCTACCTTCATTTCAGTCAACATCATGAGTAAATCATCTGAAGTAAACAGGACTTGAGTGCTTTGTTGGTGAAGGCACAGGCTTACTCTATATTTGTAGGGATGAAGAAACGTTTTGCTGACACACAGGAATAACGAAAGAAGTTACATTGCTGAAAATTACTGGAAATTCCTAATATAATAATACATCATTAATAAACAGCTTACAATCAAAATATAAATCCACTATTTTTCACTGAGCTTTGGATATACATCAGTAGTCTCTAATGCTGTCAGGAATAAATATACTATGTTTTACTAGGAAAGCTTTAAAAATCATGACTTCCAAATAAAGGGAAAAAGTTCTTATCTATCCAGTTTCTGATAAGTATAAAGGAAAAACCTCTGATCTGTCCAGTTTCCGACAAATAAAAACTAAGAGGTCTGCAATTATGGTGACATGTGAGTTGAAATGTATATTTAAAGTCTGCAGTGGGAAGAGTGACTGTAGTTAACACTGTCCAGTAATTGCTGATGTAGTCATAGTTTTCAACTACTTTTAAATATGTAATATTTAATTACTTGGATGAAGATTTTTCAGTTAAGCATCTGACTTTTTGAAAATTTATTAAAGGAAAACCTTTTCTACAAAATAAAAACCATACAGGCATTTCTTAGAATGGAACTAGTGGAAAATACACTGCTGTGCTCTCATTTTTGTTTTTGTTTTGAAAATAACAAAAAAACAACGGCAAGCCAATAGCAAGGCAAGGTTAATTGGAAAGCTCTACAACCTTCACGCTTTGAAACAACAGATTTCACATCTCGATGGGAAATGAGGGATATGTCTCTGCATTCACTAGAGAAATCCATGCAAAACTGACACCTAAAGGTCTATTTGGAGACACTAAAATAGGTTACTTGGAAAACTGAGTTCTCTGAGCAGGATGTGGGCCAAAAATCAAGTGATTTAAGTAGAGACTGCATTGAAACTGCCTTTTTCAATGTCTGGATCTGCCGTGGATCTTCAAATTCCTCGCCTGCCAGGGAGAAGGGAAAACGAAGTAGCTGGTTTCAGAGGGCAGTCGGGGACAGAACAAGGGGTAACGAGGTTACAGAGTGGATTAGAGACCAAGAGGCAGGGATGGAGCCCGGCAGGGGTGACAGGAGGGTAACCATGAGGAGACTCGGACAGCACTGCAAGACCCTGCTGTGCCCACCGAACACATGAGGGATCCTGTTCAACATGGCCTTGAAGGCTCAGAAAGCTGTTGTTCAGCAGCCGAAACCCCAGTGTCCACCGTCCAGCCTGGTTCACTAACGACAAGAAGTTTGCGCAACCCATGCTGCACATTTTCCATTCCAGCAGCCCAGCCAGAAACCCCCCAAACACATTGGAATGCCACAGCTCTGGGAAAAATGTTTGGTCAGGTAGCAAATGAGACCCTAGTTAACTGAGTGAACAACCAACGAGCTCGTCCTTTATTAAGCACCAGCAAATTCATGTGGCAGAAAGAAGGAAAACCAGGTTTCATCAGTTCCCGCTGCTGCAGCCACTTGTTTATTCTTGAAATTAGCTGCCTCATTCATTACACAGCTTCCATCTTCCACAACAGTGAAGCAGGTATCATCTGAGATGACAGTGTCTGAACTACACGATCCTTAGTCATTCTCAAAGCACTGTTCCTCCAGCATTCCAATTGGTGCAGAAGTTTGGTGGGGAGGAATTAAAAATTGTTTCACCCTGCATGCCAGCTAGGAAGGAAATAGTTGTACTGGCATCATCAGTACTTTATACCTGTCAAAGATCTATCTTTCCAACTATGTATTGTTTAAATGTAATATCTGTGTCTGTTAAAAGATAATATTTAAATAAGCATACATTTGCATAACTTTAACAGAAGTGTCGGTTTACCTGATTTACTGTTTCTTCAACTGCTGTCATGTAATGATTAAGTTCTCTGTCCATTGCAGCATATTCTAACATGACATTTTCCATACTGTTAATATCCTCTACATCATCTGCAAAACAAAATATTTCATACGTGGATGATCAGTTGTATTACCTTCAGGAAGCATTTTCTCTTTACAGCTATGAAGACAAGTATCAATGCTGTGAGTTTCTAAAGCATCTGTAAGGCACAGCAGGTGTTCTCAAGCTTCTCCTACATATACTTTTTTCCTATTTTGCAACTGTAAACCTTAACATTTCTTGGGTAACTTGAACAAACGGCTTACTCAGAAAGACACTTCCCTGGTTTCATGTGAACAAGGGAGAGTGTGTGCAATTTCATCTACCAACACCTAGTCATTAGGCAATCAGGACATTTTCTGCAAAAGTTATGTTTCGTGACTCATCAAATTGCCTCAGAAGCAGTCAGAAGAAACTTAGATGGTCGCTCAGTACAGTACAGTTCACAGCTATAATTAGACCCCTTATCCCCAATAAACATAGCAACTGCAGAATCAAAACAGAGCTGGCATTTTACAGTTCAGGAAATAATGGGAGACTGAATGGCATTAGTGAATCAAGCAGTAAAATTTTATTTGCCACTGAAAATCAATGAATACAGGACACATGCTTATAAATTCGCATCCATTTTATTTTCTTCTGCATTTCTCCTAATTTCACTCCTTTCATGCTAACTGCACCTCTGCTTTCCCATTCCAACGTTGCCGAGCATCTGCCTGGCTGGATAAGGACCCTCTGTAGACGCCACAAGGCTGAACAGCCACAGCTGTCTCTCCTGACGCAGGTGCATGCACTGCACCAAATACTGCAAAGTGCGAGAGGATGATCAGCTACAAGCCTCTAACCCATTTAGAACACTAAGAAATTAGGAAACACAAGTTTCTACTTCTCCTAGTCCCATTTATTCCTACCCTGCAGTTTCCAGGTATAGAAAAAACAGCTGGAAACAGATGGAAGCTGTGAAAGAGCCTCAGAGCCTGCTGAGCGGCACTGGGGATTGCCATTCCATGGAGTAGTCTTCTTTACAAGCAGTTTAAGTAGCCAATCTGTGCTGTTATTTTTAGAAAATTGTGGTGTAGCTTTTTAAATTACTTTTTTGAGAAGAAAGGAAAATGTCTTCTGATATGGCAAACTAGTGCGCTTCCTAAGTTGCTAACTATATTAGTATTTTAGAGCACAAAAATCTGTCTCTGAAGGAAGCTAACATAAAGTGTTGTATACAGCTGTCTTAGCTTGACAGCAAAACCTGAAACTGTTGCTGAAACACATAACTCAGGGATAGGAGCTTTATACCATATGATCCAGCAGACAAAGCTTTAAAATATATATCTACACAATAAAAGTTACATAATAAGCCATACTATTTTGTGAACATGGCAATTATAGTCATGACGTTTCCCTTAATTATATACAGGCTTGGTGTGTATCCATTTTTCATTAAGTAGATGGATGGATATTGCAGACAGAATCTTGGCATTCCTGCAACTTTCTTCTGAATAATCAGCATTTCCCTCTCCCCTTTCTCTTCCCTCCCACCCAAGTTCCATATCCTATCTGGTAACTATGATCATGCTCTTTTTCCTTCCTGCTAGGAAGCATATGAAGTGCCTCCTTCAATGCTGACACAAATGGCACTCTGTGAATCACACGAAAGGTCTGTGTAGCAAGTTAACTGTCATTCTCCTCCCATGGCCAAAATGAATCATATCCCTGACATACAGAAACTACAGTGGCCTAAATCTGACTTTTTTAGGAGAAAAAAGTGAATTGTTACACACCAAGGGAGTTGTATCAATGCCACCTTTTCTGAAAGTTAAAAAAAGCTTTATCTAAAGAATAATAATGTTGCAACTTGAGAGATGCATTTAAAAAAAGCTCAAACAAAGAGGTGGAACACAGCCCAGGCAAGAGGGACGTTACCTCTAACTGCATCCTGCTCTACATTCTTCATGTCCTGACTGTTCCACCCATCCGCCAGCCTGTTTTAAGCCTCAGTGATGTTCACTGCTGTTTCCCTGTTGCTGTTCTTTCATGCACATGAAGTACATTATATATACTGGGAAACTGATGAATGTGCAACTAACACATGATCACAGACTGCCCTTGAAGGCACTATGGATGTAAAGATAGAACTGAGATACTGGACACAGGTCAGTGGCTGTCCATCCCCTATTTCTGCTCTGTGACAGATAATAGGGTCTGTTTTCCATCTGCAGTTCAATCCACAGTCCAAGGTGCTGAGAGCTAAAAGGAAATCTCCCATGTTACTCCCAGCCACTCATCTCCACAGCTCCTAAACAAGATTTAAAATAAAACTCACATTACAGGCTATTCTATTTGCCTTTAAAAATCTCTCATGGTCCTACATTACAAGCTGCAATAACTCATTGTGCATGGCTCCTCTGTTTCCACCATGCTTTCCCTGCTCCGATGAGTGAATAGCACTTCTGCCTCTCCCTGGTAAGGAGCAGATGCAGAGCAGAGCTTTAGGTGCACATAACGAGAATCTGCGCATGACTGTATGGGGGTGTAAAGTTTTATAGCTCACTAAGACAGAGATGTAAAGTTTTATATCTCATTAAATGCTTCTTTACAACAGACTCCACTGTAGACTAATCAGAACACACCAGTTGACCTAATCTTATTAGGAAAAAAGAAACTGGAAAAGAAAGACTTGTCTCCCCTCACCACACCACAACTCATTCTCCCAAACACCACCAATCCATTTAGTTTAATACAAACAATAGTCTAAATTTAATAATTATATCAGGCTTTTGGAAGAGTCAAAAGCCATTGTCCATCACTCACTCTGCAAGCCTCACAACTACTGTTATTTCAGTTGTGAAGAAGCCAGTAGAGAGAGATTCATGGTAAAGGGATCCAAGGAACTGCCTCTCTTCCAGCAGACTGTGACCACATCATCTGCTGAATACTCCCCGGCCAGACTCCAGCTACAAAGCCAGCTAACCCTCTGAAGTAACTCAAGTCTTTCACTCTGCAAGCCAACAACCTTGCCAACACCAAAATCAAATGCTTTGCAAGTGCTGGAACAGTGCCTTTCTGTTATCTAATCAAAATTTATCCTAATCTCGTTTCTAATTCATATCTAAGGAATGCTTTCCAAATTCTCTGCATATGCTTTTAGCTGCTGCCACAAAATACCATCTAAGTTGCATACTGTAGTTATGTCTCCTTGTTATCTAGGTTAAATATGTTGAGTTTGGTAAGCATTTCTCTACAAGTCCTTCTCTCACCGCTCAGACATTATACATTTTGCAATATTACATCTTTTAATCACAGAAAGCCCAGTTCAAGCCCATAATTTTCATTTTCGAAGGCCCATGTGCATGATGTTAGAATGAGCTGGCTGAATATACAGGCTTCATGATTATGAATTCCAGCTTGCATGACTTTATGGTCTCTTTTTATAATGGAAACAGGGATATTATTCTGAACAGTCTCCCTGAATATTAAAGAACAAAATTACATTAAAAGCCTAGCAAGAGTTCAATTTCTCATTTCTAATAAAAGACCAAACTGCTCATGCTCAGGTGCCTTACTGCTCATTCAAACTGTAATCAGTCAGAGATGGGTTACGTATCATGAACCCCACATTAAAAGAGAAGTTGCAATAGCAGGATAAAGTTAAGTCAGTGCTGGTTTAATACTTCCTATATTAACATTTGTCTAAAATGCCACCCATTAATCCAAAACTTGCATTTCCTTCTGAGTTCATATTTACTTTAGTTCCCTGTATGCATCCACAAGTTAGCAAAATTTCTAAAGATTTTTCACAACTACCTCTTTTTCTGTGCAAAAGTTACAACATCGGTATTTGGTTATTTAGGGTATTACAGATGTCCTGCAGCACGTACTCAGCAATTCAAATAAGCATTCACTTCCACCACAAACTATCACAAACAAAGTAGTTTGGAATACCATGAAATTACAGGAAGGCTCTAAGCCTACACATGTAACAGTACTTAAAATGAATGCTTAAGCACAGACAACATGAATTAATGTAAATACATTTATAAACACTCTCATATCTTTATAGTATTGGCTACCAAAAGTTAAACTTTCAATTTAAAGCAAACAGGACATTGTCAGTTGCACGTCTTGCACTACTTATTAGGTTATGCTTTGAATTTCAAGGCTACATGCTGTTTTTAATTTAAGACTCTCCCATCATTCAAAGCAGAAGAGGAAGGGTATGCCATTGCCCACACATTCTGACAGCAGATTTCAGACTTTTGAAACACACATGACACAAACATCTGTCACTTGAGCCAACAGCAACAGCAGCAGTAGGCAGTTGTCTTCATATGCACCAGCAGCAGATAAAATAAATACAGACTTTTCCAGCAGGTTTCAAGTTACTGCTGACAGCAGGGGAACACAAGCTCCCCAACTCCTTGATTTAATTCCATCTTCTGGAGGAGAACGTACATTCTCAATTTAGAATATAGTGAAGCATTTTTGCTGGTTTTAGCAAGCACTTCATTTTCAAAACCAAAAGTGCCAAGACAAGCTCCCCCACCCCCCAAGCCCTCAGTTTTGGTCTACTCAAAACTGTTGGTAATCCAAGCTAGACAATACATCTGGAAAAAAAAATTGACCAACCCACACTCCTTAAAAATAAGTTCACAAAACACTTGGAGAAGGCAGTAGCAAGATGTTCCTCTACTGTCTAGATGCTCAGTAGCAAGAGGATTCAGACCTACATAGGAGGCCACTGTCTTGGTTCCCTCCTCTGTCTAGATACACTGGAACTCTGTTGTACAGTCCAACAGGAACTTAAACAGCCTCAACTTCATGAGGCTGCACCTTCACTTTTCCTCCTGCAGATACATGGACAGCTCATCAGAAAACACCCACTGAAGGAGACATCTTCCAAAATCTCATCTCCCTGACCTGTAACATATTTTACCTATTAGGTTGCAAAAAGAGCAGAACGCTAGTTCAGAAAACTCTATACAAAAAGAAATTAGAAGCAATACAAAGGAATAGCAAAAGATGGAAGAATATCAATTTGATGCAGGTGTCCTCATGCTAAAACCAGAGAAATGGTTGAAAGTGGAATGCCCAAAAATCTCCACAGAGCCCTTCGAATAGGGAACTAACTGCTGCAGTTCATAAGAGAAGAAAAAATATTGCTGATTAGAGGACCAACAACCATACAGGAATGGAAATTGGTGGAGTAAAGGGGAAGTCAGGGGAGTAATTGCAAAATTTCCCTCCACGTTAACAGTCAGAAGCTAATTACTGCTGAAGCTGATCCTAAAGAAACCTCAAACTTCTCAGGGAATGCCTTAACAGGGCTGTAGAGTTTTTTGAGCTGGATTTCCCTCACTGTCCCCTAATGAAGCCATTCTGCTTGCATAAAAAGTTTTCATATACACGGAGTTAGAAAGCGAGTGTGAATGAGTGATTTCACAGATCAATGTCTTCACCTAGATACCAGCACTCCAGTGAAAAGTAGGTCTGTCCAACAAAATGAAATTACATGAATGAGAAACCTACTATAAGGTGCCCCTGCATGAGCAGGGAGGTGGACAAGATGACTTCCAGAGGTCCCTTCCAACCTCAATCAGTCTGCAATTCTGTGGTATTTCTCAATATCCAACAAACTTGTCTCTAAATCATTGTTCTGGAAGATGGTTGAAAATGAGTTCAAGTTCAAGTCTTCTCAGGCAAGGAAGAAGTTGAATCTGAGTTTCTTATATTCTATCAAAGAAAAATTCTGAGTAGAAGAAATAAAAGTGAGAGGAGTAGTGACGGTGAGAGGAGTGTGAGAGACAGGACTATTAGAAATTGTGAAGAACCAGCACAGAAGAACACCGACAGTTAACTATGCACATCGGTGCACCAAAACTATGGCTTGAGAACGATTTCTAAAATTTCACCTTATTTTCTATCCAGCTTCTGTTAAGAAATTGCAAATCACACTACAATACTTGGAATGAGGTCAAGCATTTTTCTGTACCAGAGTAATATCTTCTGAGGTTTTATTTTTGAAAAGAAAGGGCAGAGCTTTTCAGTCTGGATTTAAACATTTGTTTTATTCAAAACTGAAAAAAAACATCAATTATCCATTTCTCTCTGTTTAATTTTTTGTTTTAAGTAAGATGAGCCAAGAGTGTCTGTTAGCTTACAGACTACTGACAAAAACCCCTCATCTTGTGTTACAAGCCATTTCCCTTTAGGCTATGACAGTCTTAAATGGGAAGAGACAAGATTCAGTGACACAGGAGGCTTCTGCCTCACATGGAAATGAAACCCAAGTACATTATATTGTCGAGAGAGTTAGAATTTCAACAGAAAGAGACCGCGCAGGGTCTAAACGCCCACTTTGAAACATCTTAATTGCTGAATGCCCAGTTTGAAACATCTCAATGGGCCACCATTTCCTGCGAGTGGGTGTTGCACACATTCTGAAAACAGAGTCATCTCAAAGTGGGCACAGAGAAACTGAGGCACCCAGTATTACTAACCCCTTTTGAAAATAACTTACTATATTATTCTATAATAAAGTAATCACGAAACTTTTGCTCAACATGAAACTCCCTTAAACTCCATTGCCAACAGAACTAGGCCAACAGCGCTTTTGAAAGCAACTTCCTTACAGTACTTTTTTTGTATTCCAGACTGACAGGGGAAGGCTAAAAAGTCATAATCACCCTAGTTTAGACTTGAGAGAAGTAACAATGAACTGCCTGACCAGATATATCCGCCACAGTATCCAAACAGACTGCAAGGTAAAGAAGGGCAATCCCTCTGAACACTTATTGACACTGTGGTAATACCTAATGAAATAAACAGGAGTTTGATTTAGCAAAACACTCCAACATGTGCTGACATGTTTCACTATACAAAAAACCAAAGCAAAATAGTATTCAACACAAACAGAGATGGTTTAATTTAGGCTGAGGCACACAAATAATAAAAAGCCATCAAGTAATCTCTTATGGAGGTAAACAGAACTGTGGAATAGAAAAAGGTCTTTAAATCATATCTACATATTCTTTGCTACTGTAGTCTCTGTGTTGGGTGTCACATACACAGCACCAAAACATCAAGAGGGGTAGTATGTACACACTTCCCCAAATAAAATTGGACGCTTGTTTGAGTGAATATTAAGGCCCATACAATTCCCAGTCTACTTCTCTCTCTTCAGACAGAAGAGACCAGCACCTGACCAACATCTCTTTTCTCCTTACTAAATTCCAAGGTCATGGTGAAGTTCATCCTTATTTTACCAATTAACACCTACTTAATTTTGTAGCAAGATTAATTTAAAGTTAACAAAGGCAGTGTAACTAGTAAGCAGGAGCACTGAAAGGAGGATAAAGCATTTACAAAACCCAACAGTTGTGTGAAGAAACTTAAACTTTGCTCTATCATATTAATACCCCCTACAACAACCTGAAAGGAGGCTGTAGTATGGTAGGTGCTCGTCTCTTCTCCCAAGTAACAAGCAATAGGACAAGAAGAAATAGCCTCAAGTTGTGCCAGGTGAGGTTTAGATTGGATATTAGGAAAAAATTCTTTACTGAAAGAGTGGTGAGGCACTGGAATGAAGTGGTGGAGTCACCATCCCTGGAGGTGTTCAAAAACGTGCAGACATGGCACTTTGGAACATGGTTTAGGAGGCACAGTGGTGTTGGACTTGATGAACTTGGAGGTCTTTTCCAATCTTAATAATTCTATGATAATTCTTTGTTAGTTTCTTGGCATTATGGTGATGTCCATCCAGAACTACTGTGCTCCATTCAACAAATGAATAAACCAGCATTCCCTAACACTATCTATATCCACCGGCCCCAGAAGAACAGGAACACCAGTTGCATTAAAAGACAAGGAGCAAGAACACACCAAGGCTGAGGTTCGTGTGCCTTTTCTTTGACAACAAAGGGAGTTTTGCAGGTCATTTCCACAGGCACCAAACCTTGCTGTTCTCCGTGTTCCTCCTCTGCTGCCCCTCAGCTAGGATAACATGCCTTTGTTACAGGGTTATACTATAAATTGGATTAATGAAACTATCCAAGCTAAAAATAGCATTCCATTCTCCAAAACCAAACCAAAACAAAAAAAAAAACAACCCATGTTATTTCAGTAATTTAATCTGAAGTACAGCCGCACAAACAGTTGTACCAGCACAGCTGAGGGGGTGGCAAACTGCAGCAGCCTAGACTTGGGGAGAACAACTTCCTAAGCCAAGCTGCTTGCCAATAAAAAGGTAGAGGAACCACATCTGTATTTCCTAAGCAAGAACAAGGCCTATGTTATCTTCACATGGAAATCTGACCAATGTCTCATGGAACAAACTTTTAAAGCCCCTCTATTTTCCTAACTATATATACACATATCCCTCTCTTCTTAGTGGATTTCAACATATGATTAAATTAAGGCTGAAAACAACATTCACCAATAATTTTAATGGGAAAGGATTTTCCTATGACTAACAGGCTTCTTGCCTGTGGAGGCGTGGGCATGTCTACACCACACAACAGAGCACGGCTCAGAGCCCTGAGCTGCTGCTGACCTTGCCTTCCTCAGAATTAGAGATGGGAGGGCTGGGAATATTTAAAAACACGGAGTTTATTGCTGTCCTCCTCCTACTCACTTTCTCCTCTCAGAACTTGATATGGTAAGATTAGAATTTATGCAAAAAGTTTTCTTGAAACATTTTCCCTCATAGGAACAGATAAATATTTGTTAAGGTATTGTAAATGCTACTCTTTGATCCCTCAGAATGCTTTCTAAAACTGCTATTTCAAATGAAGCATTTTATAGCAAGACTTTTAATGGGCATTCACAATTTCCATAGGAAGTTCAGAGGCTGTTTTATCTATGATTTCCACTAGAAAGGAATACCAGCAAAACCTTTTTATTATTATGTTTTTAATTATACCAACAAGTCCATTTCCATCCTGTTGGATTTTTTTTTAAGACAGACAAATTCTTTTATATTACACAAGATCTCTACTTGCACATTATAAATTCTATAGAAATAATCCACCCCTTTTTTGGTTACAGTCCAGTGTTAAAGCTTTCTATTGTCAGTAACCAATTCTTCCCTTAAATTGCACTGACAGGTGGAAAATGAATATTTTAGTCTGAAGTGCAAGTCTGTTTCTAATAAAAGGCATGATTGTTGTTATCCAGCAGTAAATAACACCACTAGGTTTTTCACAATATATTTCTCATCTTGGAGAAGCTCATTCAAAGCACACCATTAAACTAAATGCAGCAGTTAGTTTGAATTTCCTCTATTTAGGAGAAACACGAAATGTGTTGGGAAGGTATTTCAGTAAAAAAATTCAGTAAAGATAGGAAAATAAACCCTTTTCACCCAAGACCTTCAAAGTTCTCAGAAACATTACTTCTCTGTCCAGAATTGGAAGCAGCCTAGGTCAGAGACCAAGCTATAAGCCCTCATCAGAGCTTATTTAATCAGATATAATGTTTCAGTAAATGCAACTGCCTTGGTTCTGAGCTCAAGCTACCGTAATACCCAAGTCTGGTGCAGAAACATCCGATTCAAAATCTAATTGCACAAACTAGATGTTCTGCATGTGGCACCACAAGAACCGAGAGTCACCTGGTGCATCATCAATGGTCTGGCCAGAAAACAGGGCCATGACACAGGACAGAGGCACAGGAGAGTTGCTTTGCAAAGCAGTTTCAGTATAGAGGTAGTTTCACCCTCGGTCCCACACTACAGACTGCCTTCATGCTTCCCAGGTGTCAGTACATCAAACGCTCAACAAACTGGTCCAACTAAAAATCTTCCCTTCTACTGCCTGATCACCAGACTACAGCAAGTTAAATCAGTAGAGCACTTAGCATACAGGAAAGTAAAACCAAGACAATCCTTCACTTCAAGACAATCCAACACCAACTTATTTCAGCTCAGTTAGTGGTTATAGTTAATTTCCACATAAAAAGAACATAAAAACCAAACTAAGCTTCCCTAACTGACAGTTTCACGCAGACACAAATGAACACACTTCCAGCACTGAAATTTTAACATTATTGACCTAAACTGAAACAGCTGAGGGAGGGAAAATGCCAAAATACGTCTGGTTTTAAATGTCAAATAATGTGATTGGATTCTTCCAAACATACCTTCTTTTTCACTCTGAACCCACACCGTCTCCCATTCTAGGTTTTTATTTTTCTGCTTCTACAACCCTTGGTCATACTAACTTCAGGATCTAGAGAAGGTAACCAGTAGCCCTGGACAGAGCAAGGCTGGACTTCATCTAACTAGCCAGGGCAGTAGCCGTACAGTAACCACAGCAGTTCAGGGACGAAAAACAATCCAGCTTTAGAGTCAACTTTTTAGACAAATTTGGCTGGCAGGCAACTCCACTTTCTACACCACTCTGGACAAAGCAGCGACGTGTCTTAAAACTGAGCTTACCCTCCTCCACATACGTAAAGGAATAAAAGATAAACTAGATTCATAATATACAGCTAACAGTGGAAACCTTGGGGGTTTTAAATCAGAAATGCTGATCTGTTCATCGGAAATTGGAAGGTTAGTAAAAAGAGATATGGATATCATCTCCAAAGTTAATTGTTTTTTGAAAATGTAGATACTTCTATATGCTTTGGATATTTTCTAGTTTCTGTTGAAGAGCTCTAACAGACAGAAACCAATCAAGGCTAAACTGAAGGAATCTAGAAAACCAGTGTCTCAAGCAACCAAAGGTCAAGTGATGTTCAACACACAAAACATCCAAATCAGCACAGATCACATATTGACTGTACTTGAAGTGCTAACCACAGTGATACTAAAACTAGGACTTTCAGAGCCCATGATTCCTCAAGAAACAAGAATAACCCTACTGAACACACAAAAAAAACCCCCTACAACCTAATCCTTTTACACACAGAGAAGGTGAAGGCAAAGACTGGACACAGACTGCAAGCATAATGAAAACCAGCAACTCATTCTGCCCTTAGCAGACCTCCTTTGCATAAAACCTCTTCTGTGAATTGGCACATCTCCCCCTTTTTCACATGAATCGCTGGGTATGTGGCATTCATTCTGTTGCTTGCATACTGGTAAGTGACAGAGCTAAATCTTTCCATCACTTTCTATCATTTCCCATAAACTTCATACAAAAAATTCTGCTATTATAAGGAGCTGCTACTTTGTTATCATATGGAAAATGGACACCTCTGTGCAAAAAAGGGTAATGCAATTCTGTATTGTCTGGGGTCTCTCACGTATGCTCAAGTATATATGATTTTGAGAGGAAACAGGAATTTGTTTGATGGCTTACAGCACACCACAGATGATGGTCTTTATGCAAGTTTTTTAAATAACCCTGTTATCTTTGTCCATAGTAGGAAAGAAATAGCTTTGTGGGGGCCTCATGGCATTTAAAGGGGCCTGGTTTTAAAAGAAAAAATTGAATATAAATTGAAACTGAGCATGGAAGTATTCTGTAACTAGACAGGAAGAAGTGGAAGGCTGCCTCTGCTCAGTCCTTAAACAGAACTTGTGAACTATCACATAGCTGTCAGACATTGTGTTTTAAAATAAACTAAATCCAGAACCATATGACTATGCTTGAGATTTGTGTAGCTGAAATGTACTAGTTGAGAGAATTTTCTCCCCTTTATACTGATATGATTTTTAATTTTGTTCAGTTTAAAATCTGGTTTTCTATAGAAGTGACTGGGAAAAATCTATACAATAAAGTAACTACATTCAGTGGAAGTGAAGTCTTGATTACCTTTAGATTACCTGAGATGACAGGACAGACTACACACCTCCAACAAAGCATGGATAAAAGATTAATCAAAAATACTGAAAAAATACAGAATTTGAATGAGTGATGGCACACCTAAATCACTCAAAAAAACAGCTGTGAATTAGACCCACACCCACAAGTAATAAACTTCAAAAAAAAAAGTCTTGAGAAAATGTCACATTAATCTACCCATACAGTAAAAAGTCTACTCACCCACTGCTTACTAAGATGATTAGTAAGGATATCATAAGTTAAACTTTATTCATCTGCTTAAGAAAAATAGGAAAGAGTTTGCAAGGTTGATTTAACACAGAAGATATTATTGTCACTTGACATTTATGTGCAGTGTATAATTCCATTCCCACTTACAGTCTGGGGAAAGCCTGTTAAAATACTTCCTTAATGTGTGAACACTTCTTTGAATTGTGCTCTTTTCATCTGCCACCTTCTCCTTAAGCCAGCTGGCTCCTTTTGTTAAGTCTCTTTTTAATAAGAAAGTTCATTATACGTAATTTATGGAGCAGTGTGAGATTGTCACCTCCTATTGAGTGCTATAGCACATGAATATTTGAGAGCTTTCTATTGCATTTGCTGATAATGTCAAAAAAGTGTGGAGGTTCACACACATATATCTTGAACGACTCTAGCATGAGACTGATCAGAAAGACCACATTTCTCTCTTATTTTCAGCCACATGAACCAGTCCTTCAATTTATATGTTGGACTGCTCTTCTTTACATGGGAAACATCATCAGGAAAACATTTAAATATCTTTCATCACCTAAGCATGATCAGCATATTGTTCTGCTTAATCCTTCTGCTGTGGTTTCTCTTATTTCTTACTTCTCTTTCTCCTTCATTACAAATCTCTTTACAACTTGCTCCTTTCCTCTTCTTCTCCTCAACCAGTTCTCCCGTTTCCACTCTTTTTTACCTTGAACATTTTCTTGCCTGCTTTTTGATTCTTTCTCTATTAGCAAGTGATATCTCTCAGGTGATTACAGTCTTTGGGGGTCACCTGCTACTTTCTGCCATCCTCTTGTATAATGGTAGTTTTAACAGACCCAGGGCTGTTGATTTTATTCTATTAGCCTAATGGTCCATTAACACACAAAAAAAAAATCCCAAACTGAAATAACAATAATAAAAAAAGACATAAGCTCAGCAGTCATTAACAGTAACTGCTATGCAACATACAGTTTGGGTGTTGACCTAAGGCAAATGATGTCTGAAAGGGTGGCTGGGGCAGCAATGTGAGTGATGCCGGGTTACCTGCCTGTTACTGTATGCCCTACACAGAAGGTTGTGCTGTATAGTGCCCACGATGAATGCCAGATCATTGTTCAACATCTAAAGAAGGGTAAAGGGATTATTCTTATTTTATTTTTTTTCATAAAGGGGCTGATTTTATGCTGACAATTTTGCAGATTTAATCCTATCTTTACATGGCACCTAGTGTAAATTTGAGCAAAGGCTCCTTCTAGACCAACAAGCATAAGACTAAATCCTGCTAATTGCGTTTTCTTTCAATAAACTCTTCCTGCATTTCAAAGAAAGTGCAACACAAATTACTCAATGTCTGAAAAGTGTGACTTACATCAAGACTGCTCAGCTTGCGAAGTTTAAGTAAGAGATGTTAAAGGTGACTTACTCATGATCTACTGCTACCATCCTGGAGATTTCTGACATACTGGGCATAAATTTCATTTAAGTGCAAATCTTCACTTAGTGCCCTGTGTATATTTCAGCAGTTCAAACAATTTCATATCACCTATAATGGTTCATGGAGCTGTGCTAGTTCCTATTCATTAATTCACAAAAGGTAAACATGACATCTTTGCTAGGCTGTTGTTTCCTGCTGCCTTTTATCTCCCCTGCACATGTATTTTCCCTGGCTACCAATTTCCTCCCTTTCCCAATCACCTACCGCCATTACAGACAACTCAGGTTACTTCTAGACTCTTGCAACGTAATTTCCACGAGCACAGAAGACACAAGCAACAACATAAGTGAGTATCTACACAGGACTCTGAGATACTCAGATGTTCATATATCTTCTTAAAACACTCCTGACACCTCTTTTTATAGAAGGGAAACCAAAGATTTGTGAACTTCAATGACTTGCCCAAGGCCACGCAATGCAATGCCAGTTCAAAAGAACAGTTGTTCCAAACCTCAGTGCCTCAGAAAAAACAGACTTGGAGCATCTCAGTTGTTTTATCTCTTTCATATAATGCTATTCCTTGTTCCTTGTTCTTCTTGAGAGAAAATGGGAAGGAAAATGATAAGGGAAGAAAAAAAAAATCTATGAAAATTATAATAAAACGTATTCCAAATCTACAACTGGGACAGCCAATATCTGCCTGTCCTTCAAAGGATGAAATTTTCATAGGTCTCAGTGTCAGCAATCATCTGGAACACGCAAGTATTACATGTGATTCTGACTGATAAAACAAACATTCCCATTTAAATTCTTGGAATTTAATCAGTACATATTATAATCTTCATTCTTTAGTAGAAAGTCAGCATACTGTATAATACTGGTGTACATGGAAACATGTCATAAAACCTGGATTTGAGTCAGAGTGAATTTTTAAGCTTTCTTTCTAAATGATTTTTATCTGAAAGTATTAAAAACCTCATAATTCTATATGCACTGGCAAAAATGTTGAGTATCAAAAAAAGTAAGGTAAAAAAAACAGTCACAAGCTTTTGAATTCTTGAAGAGAATAGCAAAGAAGAGGAAGGAAAAGAAAGGGAAAAAAAGGCAGGGTGAGAGATGAATGCCCTGTGTCTACTAGCAGGGGATCACGATGAAGGTTTCAGAATGATCATATCTACATAAGGACTTCTTTCATGTTTTGACCAAACACTGAGAACTTGTCAGCACAATGCTTACATCTAACCAGATAAATCTTTCCCTAATGGGAAGAATCAAACAGTTGCTTTATATTCTTAATCTTTCTGGATGCTGCCATCCTCAGACTTTTTTCTGCTTTAGCAGGCTCCTCCTCCTTCCCTAGTTATTTAGGCACACAATTAGATCACTGAAAGCTAAATACTGATCTACTTAAATTGATAAAAATTAAAGCTTTCAGAGTGGGTTCTTCAAAGCCCACACTACTTTCTATATATACTTTATGCCTCTACATTTTAACAGAAGTTAGTGGTATTTTCTTATTGCCACATTTCTGTAGCAGAAATGTGACGATAAGAAAATGACAGATTAATATACTACAGAGAATATTTTCATACAGTAAATTACTCACATAAAATATTCCTCTCTGGCTTTTGTTCAAAGAGGGTGATTTATCTTTGTGCTAAAGAGCCCACACAAGACCTCTGCAGTACTTCACAGTATTTTGAAGCTGGACCGGACCATTAGGATCAACTATTCTGATCTCACGCATAGTAAAGGCCAAAGAACTTCACCCAGCAATTTCAAGCCTATAAATTACAGCTGTAAGCTCGTTCATTCTCTCAAGGTTAACATCACTAGCATCCAGAGGGTCTGCAAAAAGGTCTATCCAGCATTTAAATCCTACTTATGATCAATTTTGAAGACTGGTGTGGATTTATGAGGTCTAGGACATAGAGAAATTTACAGTGACTTTGGGTACATGAGGTAACTCACAAGGTGACTGCAAACCTCCCACTTTGGGGGAGAAAACTACATGCTTCCTCAGGAAAATACAGGATGAAAAAATACATAAGAAAAAAAAGTATAAATAAGCACACATACCTATGTACATATGTATTTGAAATCAGACACTACATGAATACCACCTACCAAAACCTGAGAAACAAAAATTGTGACGTTCTCATCTGAGCATTCACAAGAGTTCTGACAAAAATCAAGACTGGAGTACAACCTTCTGCTCAGGTGCGAGCTGTCAGTACATTTCCATGTGAATGCACTGAAGACAGTTATTCAGCAAGCTAGCTTTAACTCAAGACCGGATTTCACTCTGAATGATACTCTCTAGTTCAACCACAACATACCAGCTTCATGCAAGAATAACTTCACGAAACGCAGTGAACTGCTATGCAGGAAGTCGAGCCAATAAATCATGTTGGTCCCACACAGCCTTAAAAATCTATGATTTGATAATACAAAGTCTCTTTCTCCACTGTTAATCTTAATCCTATGCTTATATTTTAGTGTTATGAAATGCAAGAGTACAGTGATATGGCACCAACACCTTTAAATGCATTCTAAGAGTGAGTTCCTACAGGACTACAGCTGACCATGGCAGGTGAAGGAGTAATGGCACAAGCTGCAGGAAAGGCTTTGCTGCCACCTCATGGGTTTCTCTCTCCTTCGAGAACTGCAAAAGTTGAGGAACAAAGATACTTGGATGTACTCAGCTTACCAAGTACCCAAAACAAAAAAGAGCCAGTAGAACAAAAGCATGCTGCTTAATATAGATGCCTTTCCCTCCCTGCACTGTGTTCTTTTTACATTTGAAATTCCAGCGAGGAAATAACAACCCCACATATTTGTTTCTCCCCGCTTAGTAAGATTACAGACAATGGTCAGGGTGGGTTTTGGATAAATACAAAAGAACACAAATCCTTTATTACAAGTGATACTTTTTTTCAAGATTTTCAAAAAGGCACATTTCCAAATTCTGATTTTTCAGACAGCTTTTCTGAAGAACAGACTTCAGAACCAGCCAATGTATTCCAACAACAGGCTCATCAGGGCTGAGTATAAATGTTTTAATTTTTACACTGTAATTACTCAAGCACAAAGGTATTGAAGAGCATAATGCAAGGTATGGGTTTTTTTTGTCTTCAGAAAAGCTTTTCACAAGAATTGAAACAGTCCTTTTTATTTCAAAAAATAAAATTATTGAAGAAATACTTAGTGTGACACCATTTACCTACCTACTTCAAGAAAACATCTTCCTCACTGTTAGTTGAAAGGTTAAATACCTATTAAGCAACCCAAGAAGCACAACATAATAGAGGACAAACACAAGTTAAGATAAAAAACAGACTCTTTCCTGAAAGGATGTATCTTAAGCAAGGTAACTGAAGGGAAGACAAGTTGGTATTTTTGAGAAAGGGAATTTAAAGCATTGTCACATATGCCACATATGCCAAAATACAAGTTTCCTTTAAACAACAGGAAAAGAACCTTCCCAAGAAGAAAGATGTAATTTTTGTGCATACATTGAGTTTGTGCCTGCCACCAGTTAGTACCACAGACACTGGTATGGCAACAAAGCAGACCATTTAACAAACAGCTTCTGGCATATAAATGCTTAGAGTCAGAAAGAAACTTCCTCTGTGAACAGCTTGGTATGGTGAGCGAATTCTTGCAACTTCAACAGGAAGCATCTGGTGGAGGCTAACACGGAGGGGTTACTGAACTTAATGGATCATGGTCTCTCTTTGTTTCCTACAGTACATTCTCCCATAGCTAGAAAACTTTCATTTAGCATCAGTGACAAGCCATTTATCTCCAGGATGGACACAGACATTCTACATTTTCATTCTCCACCCCAAAAAAACCAAAAACACCTGCAACTTTTCTTTGGAATTTAATCTAAATACAAAGTAAATTCTGACAGACTGAAGCACACTCTTGGGGATTTCAAATCCAGGTAAGATTGTTCCCTCATGTCCATAAAGAAGTAATGGATTGCTCAATTCTAATGCTATTCCTACACAGCATATAAAACTTTGCTTCTCAAGAGCATCTTCAGAGATACATGGGCTCACAAAAGAAAAACAAGGTCCAATTCCTCATACAGGGTCCCTACTACACAGGCCACAGCTTTGTCCATTAAGAGGTCACCAAGAAGTAGAGAGCAAACTAACAAAACCCAAATTCATATGTGAAAATATCTTGAAGCAGCTTATTTTCCCTGGAGGAGAACAGGATAGCAAGTCAAAGATCAGGGACGTTCATGCCACTTCTCACTCAAGCAGATTGCAAAGTGTCATTCTAGCCTATATATCACAGCCTGTTCTCAGGACAAGAACCTTATGTTTTGACTATTTTTATGAAGGATGATGATCTCTGACACCATAGAAACTAACAGAGCATGAGAATTTTAGAAGCATGTTGGAAATTTCATTTCTGTATCCCAAAACAATCATATCTTGGTCATCTCAAACACAAGAACTTTGCCAATGCTAAGATTCACGTTACATTATGGTACTGCAGGAATCCTGCATTGAATTTTCAATGTAAAATAAACTAGAAAAAAAACACAAAGGAAACAAATTAAACAAATAATTTTATATTAAAACACAGCTACAGAATCCATCCTTATACTGGAGTTTGCACCACTCAGAGTATGAGAAATTTTAGGTCTATGACAGAGAAACTTCCATGGAAAGATCCTGCTTTCAGTGATAAATGAACTTATGATCTTCAAGTCCAACTGTTTGTTGTAGGTTGTTGCAATATGTATAGAAAGCCACTGCATCTAAGAATACTGGATATTCAATAGAAATTAATGAACCAATTGTCTATTAAAATGCTGTCAATAATTTCATAAAACTAAGCTTACCACCATACCTATATTCTCTACTCTCCTTCTGATATCAACAAGGGTCAGCACAGTTTAGTGTTTCCTGTTTAACACCATTTTTAGAGAGCACTGAGAGAAACCCAAGTACTGTGAGTAATCCCACAGTGCTAAATCCACATTAAAAAAAAGACCCTATGTTACCAAGTACAGTTTGCCCAGTACATAACAGGAGTCATGACACAGGTGGATCTCAAACTATCTAGAGAATAGAAAGCGGTCAGCAAAGGAAAGACATTGCACATATGAGATGTATGTAGTGCAGCACACACAAAGAAAAGTGCAGGGACAGCTCTGGGGCAAGGGGAACAGACAAATGGGATAAGCAGCCGGAATTGAGGTAAGCTCTGCTGGCAGAGAGAGCAGGTTATGCAATAGGAAATGAGCAGACAAGCAGGAAAAGCCAGAGCTGTAAAGGGCTAACTTAATCTGGGGTGCATGCCAAAGAATCATATCACTAACACTCTGTAAGACCCATGGGCCTGCCCTGTATACTGCGGTGAGCACAAAAATCCTTCAAAGTGTGGCGAAAGGGCGGAGGAATTCTCATGCAGACCCTGATATGACTATGGGAAGACGTGCTACATCATACAGATGGCAAGCAGCCATGAGTAGCAGCTGACTATGACAGTTTGGTGTAAGTTTTTAAAGAAAAAAAGTAAAGCAACTCATTTTATTTTCTCCAATTAGATCAGAGTTCAGGTGCAGCAATCGCTTTCCATCCAGCTATTCTACACTCCAGGGCTTCCATGATGTACAGTGGGAATGTGATGTGTGGTTGGAAGAAAGTCCCAGACATCAAGGAAGCATCACGCTCTCTACTTGATTGTTCAGCTAATCAGACAAAACCCAGTCAGTTAAAGCTTTAAAATGCTTTTCAGAAGTTTTATGCTAAGAACTTCTTATCACCTTGTCAGTAGTTAGCATACTCTCCAGCACTCCCATTTATTTCCTTTTTTCACTGGACACTTCTCCCAGCCCCACACAGCTTTGGCTCCAGCCCAGAGACAAAAACAACAGCTCCCCTAAAGTGCAAGCTGCTGGGCTGCAAGCCTGCAGATGACCGTGAGTTAATCTTCCTCATTCTGATATCTACAGCTTTCTGTACTTTACAGTCCCGTATTCTTCAGAAAGTTCTTTCTCCAGAGGAGTCGGTTAAATCTGCCGTCCTCAGCAAGTCGACAGAATTCACATCTGTTGGTAACTTTGAGTAGAGCTGGGAATGGACGCCTGCCTTGGATATGGCAGACCTGTACCAGGCCAGCATATTCACATAATTACCAGCACATTAATCAACACATGACAGGTTATGCTAATTTTAAAAACAGAGAATAAGACTTATACTTCAAGTATTTCACCTGGATGGCCGACAGTACTTTCTAGCTCCATGGAACTACTAGGTAGTTTAAGTAAGGACAGTTCAGCAACTAACAGAAGTTAAATTAGCTGGGCAAACAGTGCTCCTCAGTGTGCAGAGGTGGCAATAGAAGGCTTGAAGTTCAATATTAGGAGCATTGCAATTGAGAGACGTTGCCGAACGACTTAGTACTGATTTAGTGAGTGCTTTTTTCATTCACACTGCTAAAGCTCAAATAACAGATTGAGGCTAAACTTAGGAAGATACAAATTACAGTAGAACTTAGATTATTTTACTTGCATTGTAATTATTTCAAACAGTGTCACCTTTAAATTCATAGATCCATTTAGGACTGCAGTCCAGCAAAGAATATAAGCATGTCCTTAAGCTTTAAAATGTACAGATCACTCTGAAAGTTTGTGGACCACTGAAGAATTTCAATGTATCCTTTCCTTCAGTATTTTTGCCAGGTTGGTCCACAGAACATCCCAGAGTGGTTTGAGCACGGTGAGGACATACTGAAACCAACCGTGCATGGTCTGTTTTTCTGCTTACATGTTTTTTTATACAGCAACATTCTAAAACGTTTCTATGCCACAATGCTATTCTTGAAAGAAGAGAAAAATACACCCCTTAGACAATGTCACTATCTAAAGATAATCAGCAGAAAGACTGAGATGGACATCTTTATTTTTAAGTCATTAAACAAAATAATCTTTTAAATTGATATTTCCCTTTGCAGTTCAGTTTGGTGAAACCAGATAGGATCCTTAATCCCTTAGAAGATCTTTTTGCCCACAATACACCACCACAGAGATGCTCAATGCTAAAAGTCAGGGAGCTCTTAATAAACAGTTTAACTTCATGGACATCAACAAAGTTATTGGAAAAAATAAATGGTTTTCAGGACCAGATGCATAAAAATTATTCTTCACCTAAATTACCAGCAATTAAGAAAAACTCTGCCTTATTTTGCTACAGATTGTCCATGTCCATAAATGAGCACTGCCCAACCTAAATATCTAACAGTAGTAATTTATTTCATAAATCTATGCAGGACTAGAAGAAAACAGATATAAATGTATTAGTGGAGTAGGCAATAGAATAACGGATGAAATTAAGACCAGGTTAAGTGCAATTTTGGCAATGGACCTTACAGTAGTCTAAGTAGCTCATCCTTACAGCACACTGTGAACCATGAATTCCTTAGAGAAAAGAGACTCGAGAATCACTCTGGTTAGAGCTAACAAGATTAATCTCCAGAGTGCAGTGGAGTGAACAAGATGGTACAAGGCACAAAAAAAAAAAAGGAGAGGAAGTACAAAGCTGGGAACAGATTCTGAATGTTTATATCATTAGGGGCCTCACAGACATATCAGACTGTTTTAATTCTACTGTGAAATATTTTCCTTTTCACTCCTTCATGTGAAGTCTGTTACTACTTGCAATTCTATAGTAAAAAAATCCATAATTTCACATTATTTATCACTAGGATTCCCAAAACATCTCACAGCATTAAATAAAGCTTAAACAGACAGGAATAATTTTAAATCTACTATTGTGGACTGCAAACAGATATCAAGGGAGCTATGTGGATAAGTAAAGACGATTGTGAATGTGCCTACAAATATCAGGTATTAAATCTTTCCATTATTCATATGAAATGGGAAGGCATTGTTTTTATTACTATTATTTTGCAGAGACTAATAAAAGAAACTAATTCAAGGTCATGAAGAATTGGATTAATTGGTAAATTCTATCCTACATTTCAAAATGTGGGACCATGTGATGAAAGTCTGTAAACCTTTAGATCTCCAAAGTCATCTATCTCTATTGCAATTTATGTCTAGATTTCTCTGACCACTATTTATTGCAGGATCATGCTGTTTAACTGCTTAATTGAACCCTTCTTCCACCCATCAATTTCTCTAACAGTTATGACTTTCGAAATAGCTGTGTCCAGTGAGATTACTTTATCTTTCCAGAACAGAAAGTCAAAAGCTGTAGGGGAAAATACTGAGTTAATAGGAAGTTTCGGCACACAATTCACACACAGGAGGAAAAAAAAAAAAAAAAGGAAAGCACCTCAAACCTGAGAACTGTATCCAAACTAAAAGGCTGTGTTGTTTTTGCCAGAAAGTAACAGCCTCATGTAAGTTAACTATGAAAAGCAAAATGGTACATTTTTAAGACTATAATGAACAGATGTACATAAGGCTCTTAAGGTGGGATAACTACAGCAGCACAGTAATGAACAGTAGGCACAGTAATCAGTGGTAGCATCTGTACATGTGCTGGCTCACAGCCACGGCACCTCATGGCACCTATGCCCGGAAACAAATAAATTCCACTGAAGCAGGACTGAAGTGAATCAGTAGGTAGATGCAGCTTCCTAAAAAGAATTATGGTGTGAAGAGAAAGGATAGTCTGAATTCAACAGGAGTAATTCTCCATTTGAAATTACTGTTGAAATGAAAACCCAGTGTTTGATTTAATTCTGAAACTTTCAAACATTAATTCAAAATAATGGTGTGGAAGATCTATTTGGATATTTATTCACGAGTAAGCAGTTTAATCTGATGCTCCTGATGTCCAACTCGAAAACCTCTATCTATCTTCTCTAATAAAGTTTTCTCAGTTGTTTCAGTCAGTGGGAGGAAATTTTATTTTTCCCTTTTGGATTATAATAGAATTACAATATTTCTATATAGAAACCACTATTCACCCTAAAGAGTTTCATTTCAGTGGTGGTGAAATAACTAATCCCTGTAACCATTATTTACCTCCCAGGGAGCTGAGAGGCTTAGCCTGTGTTCGCAAAGCATCTAAGATGTCTGAAGAAAGGTTACTATCGGTTACGAGGTTACTATAAACCATGGAATATCCCAAACCAATTTTTGCCCACAAGTTTGCCACCTCTCCCTACCAGCAGCCCTCTGGTTTTGCGACCAAACAAGCAGTTTTATTCTCTTTATTCTATGTTCCACTATCACCATCTGTTTAAAAAGCTTAAAGTCAAAATCATTCTAAGAGGATTTTATAGCTTCCATAACCACTATAAGAGTTCTTTGTTCTCTGGATGGCTTAACTGGAGAGGCCTAGGCTACTCAAGGATCACGCCCGATCAACAGACGGGGAAAGAGGCTCGTTTATTTCCAGCGCCTTTATAACTCGCATGGCCATCAGTACTGCTGACTCCCTATCTCCTTCTGCCCTCTAGTGAGCGCTGATTTTCACTCCACCAGAACAATCACGTGGTTGCCTTGTAACTTACATGCACACAGAAGTGTTGAAACATCAAACTGTTTTCTTTTTACGTCCTCTAGAAGCGTTCCTCATACCATTCGCCACTAAACATCAGAAACTGAAGTGGCTTTTCTAGCCCTACAGTGCTAACATGTAGGAAGTGATTTTTACTGAACAGGCAAACGACCACTAACTTAGCATACCGTAAAATTCCTTCAAACATGTCAAAGAAAACTTAAATTTGTTAATTTATATTTCTCTACTTGAGTAGAGCTTGGAAGTTAGAAAAATCACACCCAGGTTCTTTCACAAATCACTGTTTAATTTCTTGGGGGGTTGTTTGTTTGTTTGTTTTTTAAATAAACCTTATAGTGTTTGCTGCCTAGAAAGCCTCTCTAATACAGCACAAGAGCAAACCCACTCTTTCCTAGCAAAGCAGGGGAAGTTTATGGGAAGTCCATCCATGATACTGCATTAAATAGTCCAGCAAACTACTGTGCACTATTTAATAAATACACTTACTAGTAAATGTTTTCAGGACCAGGCTTGTGAAAAATAGCAATTGAGAGAAGAAACAAATATCACTAACTGCTTTTCAGTTACTTTTCAGTTACTCGTCTTCAGGTGTAAATGCAACTTCCCTCATGTACTTGTTATGAGAATTCTCAAAAAACAGAGCTGTCCAAATGAAAGTCCAAAGGAAAAAAATACTTTCACAGAAATAAAAAAAAAATAAAATAACAGTCACAATAGAATTCTTTGCTACTACAAAGCCTAGCAATGAAACCTGTCAGAAGCTGGATAAAGTTAGGTTTTGTAAAGGAAATTAAAACAAATGGCAACTGGGACAGGAGCAAGAATGCAGAAACATATTATCTAGGGTTGGCTCAAAATTAAATTAATATTTTGCCTCAGAACGTGAAGGCAAAGTAGGATACATGAGTATCAATTCTAGAATAGAAATCAGTACATCTGAGTTGGAGGTAAGACCTGAACAGTCAGGTATGGCAGATCAGATGATGCTTTCTAAAACACCAGTAGTAATTCTCCAGATGTAGTTCTAAAACACCAGGAGTATTTGTTTAAAGGTATGTTATGCCACAGAAACCCTGTATCTTTCCTTACTTAAGGAACATAAGAACTTGAATTCCAAGTCGAATAGTCAGGGGAGTGGAAAACTAAACCTTATAAATGCAAGGAGATTCAGTCATTTGTTTGTTCCATGTACAGATGCATGTACATCTGTAAGGAAAAGTGCAGGAATGAAGAAACTATTATTAAGAAAAAGCTACCACCAGACCAGAGAGGCAGAAACTACAAATACAAATCTGTAATATCTTTCCTGTAGAACAATGGGATGGACTATGTTAAAATGATAATTTTATAACTATGATTCTACAGGAAAGTTGCCCCTGCTAAAATGAGCGTAATGGTCTAGGAGCTGTTTTCCAGCCAAATGATATAACTTAACTGTAGCAATGACCACACATAGTTCATCAAGAGTAATCTCCTATTCTCAGGACAGAACGCTAAATATGGTCCTTTGGGCTACTGAATGAAATGGACAAAATAATTTCAAGGTTGGAGTTAAAGATTAATGTGTCAGAAGCAGGTAAGTGGGGAAGATAACGACATTTCCTAGCAGTATAATGCACAGACTTCTAGCTGTAGACCCGCACAGCGGAGCTTGCCTTTCACCTCTCCCAAGGGGGTGAACAGAGGCAACAGAGGCTTCTACTGGAAGGTGAAATTTGGAAGACTTTAACTTTTGTACAAATAATTAATTTCTGTGGATCATTCTGCGGTCTTGGGACTGAAAGAATTCAGTACATTCAGTGTATTTCCATAGACTGCTTACGGCAAAGTAGAAGAGATGACTGCAAAAGCAGAGAGGAAACACAATTGGTTATTTCAGTGTTACCTCAAAGGGAATCCCCGGCTAACTGTTCAAACAAACTTTCCGTTTCCTCTACCCCGCTACAAATAGTGTGTCAATTGTCTCTAATGGCAGTATGGATAAAAAAGTCAAACCACACTAGACAAAGAGAAACCCACTCAAACTGATTGTACATAAACCTTGGTTTAGTTGAGTGCAAGATTTATAATGGAGAGCAAAACTGCTGTTCCAGATGATTTTCATTCACCACCCTCCACTCATAATGAAAACTTACAGGGTTTTTGAGCTTTAAAGTTTTTATTTTTCCTTACTGAAGACATTATCACAGATAGAAAATTAGATGTCCAATATTTGTCTTTGAAAAGTAGCTTTGCAGTACAGCTGTTATTGTGAAATAGCAGTGACGACTGTTAGAAGTGATTACAAATTTAAGGCGTCCCATTTTTCAAATGCCTAAATCGAAGCACCCTAAAAGGGTCTGATTTTCAGCAGAGAAAGAGACACCATTTTAAAAAAATTGCACCCCCTAACAGGTGTCTCAAGCTTTGTACTCAAAACCATTATCTCTATTTTAATATATCTTGCCCTAAACATTAAATAAAAGACAAAGCAGCAGTATTAGAATGAAAAGTCATTTTATTCACCCACTTAAGAGCCCTTTTTCATCTCATTCAGCAATATTAAAGTTTTTACAAATCTGTGGAGTAACAACCACTGGAATGCAATTAGTCTTGAGTGCTACAAAAGCTGAGGCAATGTTTACCTGGTATTTACATTTTCATTGAATTTATCATTTGAGACAATGAAGTGATGGGAATGAAAACATGGTGGTCTAGCCAGGAGAGCTACAATGCCTATAATGAACATAGATATTGACAAAAACTATGTCAATATATGTGGGCCTAGAACTCATCTGTCAGATTCAGAATGGCAGACAAGAAAGAATATACTTACTGAAACTTTCCACAAGGTCAAGGGCAACGTGAGTCGCTATATGCATTCCAGTATCTATGTAAGACTGGCAGTTTTTCAGAGATGAAAGAGCATTATCCACAGAGTTGAATGAGATTCTTGCGCCGCTTGGCATCTTGAAATTGTTACTCTAGAAATAACACATAAAACATTTTGAATGCAGCTTACACCCAAAGAATCTGGGAAACAAAACAGAAGTAGAGACAACTTACCCTAAAAATGTCTAAAGACCTACTGAAACATCAGGGAGCAGGGATGAAATCCTAGCTCCCAAGACATCAGTAATTTCAGTGTCACTGCAATTCACCAGAGTTTCTCAATCCACCTCCCAGTCAATATTAAGTAAAACTACACCACAAAAAGCATTTCAGTGCCTCACTACCCTCACTGTAAAGAAATTCCTCCTTATGTCTAGTCTAAATCTGCCCCTCTCTAATTTGTAGCCCCTTTCTCCTATCACTACAAGCCTTTGTACAAAGTCCATCCCCAGCTTTCTACGAGGTCCCCGTCAGATACTGGAAGGTCACTATAAGGTCTCCTCAGAGCCTTCTCTTTTCCAGGTTGAGCAACCCCAACTCTCTCAGCCTGTGTATCAAAATTAACAGTGAGATCCCCTTCTTGAACTTGGTAAATCTCACTCGCTGAGGAAGCCTGCTGCGCTTTTGGAAATTTCACAGATATACACTGTGAAAGGCAGGAATCTGGAAAAAACAACAGTGAAAATTTAAAAAGGCTTCTTCATTCTTGATATTTGTGGAAACACTGAGCTAGCTACAGAGGAAGAGAAGTTATCGTTTACAACATTAAATCATACCATTGCATGGGTAGTTTCATCTCAGTTTCTCTTCTGGAAGGTAATTCAAGTACTTTTGGACAAATTTTCCTTTTTTAAAGAAAAATATATCATTTTAGAAGCTGCTTATGATCCCAGCAAAAATTTCACTCTTGAATTTTCCAAGTGAATTCTTCAGCTTGCAGCTGTCTGTTCTGCCTTTCGAGGAAAAGCCAAATTCCTCACCATAACTGGTTTCATAGCAGTGTTTTTAGGGCACTCCTTCTTGCCAGGAAGGCCATCAACGGGTGCATCAATAAAGATGTCAGAATTTGCAACTCCCACACTCTACTCCCACACTTCTGGAAAACCAGAGTTGAAAAGGAGACCAAGTGAAACTATCAAGGCAAGATTTTTCCTTTCAACAATAAGCGATCAAATAGTGCAGACAAGATTACCGAGGAGCAAACTTCATAGAATCATAGAATGGTTTGGGCTAGAAGGGACCTTAAGGATCATCCACTTCCAACACCCCCTGCCATGGGCAGGGACACCTTCCACTGGATCAGGTTACTCAAAGCATCATCCAACCTTGCCTTGAATACCTCCAAGGATAAGGCATCCATGACTTAAACTCAAATTACAGTTTCTGCCACTTATTTTAAAGATTTGAGCAAAACAACTTATTTCTGCATGCTTCAACACCTTCAATGAGGAGGCAGAGAGAAGAAAAACAAGTGTCACTGGGTAACACACGATCTCTAGGAGATAAGTACTCGCTGGCTCCCAAGATTGCTGCCTGCCCTCAGGTGCACCCAGTGACCGCCTGCCACAAAGAGACGCTGTTCCCCTACCACACAGGGATCGAGGAGCACCTGCCATGCAGAACCCTCTGTCCTGGTCAAAAGGCACAGGGGGGACCCAGCCCCACGTCCCCTGGCTGATCCCTCGACTGGGAGCGAGCAGCCCCTCACCCAGGGGCAGGGAACAGCGAGGGCAGCAAACACACACACACACACACACAGAAACGCAGGCACACACAGAGACACACACACAGAGACAGATGCGCACACATGCATGTGTCACGCACACACGGACACAGAGACACAGCACACACAGAGACACGCGCACACACATGCACACATTGATGCGCAGACACACATACATGCACACAGAGAGACACAGACAGAGGGAGAGAGACACACACAGCCCACACACACAGAGACAGATGCAGACACAGACAGGCACATATATGCATAAACACACAGAGACATGGACAAAGAGATAGACACAGATACATACATACACACACACACACACAGAGACATACGCTGACACACACACGCATGCACACACAAGAGACATGGACACGGAGAATCATAGCATCAGAGCATCATAGACGCAGAGACACGCAGAGACACACACAGCCCCCCCAAAACACACGCACAGATACATACACAGCCCCCTGCACAGCCACACATAGCCACACACAGCACCCCCTCCAGATAAACACACGGGCACACACAGCCCCGCCCAGACATACACACACAGCCCACACAGACAGACACACACAGCTCCCCGCCCAAGACACACACACCCGCAGAACTCCTCCATAAACACACACAGCAGGCATAAACACACAACCCCACAGACACACGGAAAGACACACGGAAAAACACAGCCCCTCCAGAGAGACAGAAAGACACAGACACATAGAGCCCTCCCTTAGACACCCCTTCCCCCCACTCCCCGTTTCCCCCTCCGTTTCCCCTTCCCGCTCTCACCCCTGACGGAGACGCCCCCGCTCGGCTCCTCCCCGGGGCGGAACAGCCTCATCACCCCGCGCCATGACGCGGTGGCAGCGCGCGGTGACTCTTCCTCCTTCTGTGCCTGCCTGCGTCCTCCTTTCTTGATCTCTGCTTGCCTCCTCCCTTCATCTTCTCTCCCTGCTCCCTGCCTTCCTCCCCGCCTCCCTGCTCCTTCCCTCGCGGCCGCCGGAGCCCCTGGGTGAGCGCGAGGGGTTCGAGCCGGGCGGGGTGGCGAAGAGGTGGGACGAGGAGTAGTCAGGATCGCCAAAAGTGAAGCGTCTCTTATTTAAGCTAAAGTAGAGTTAAGTTTCATCTAACTGATTGTGGGGGTTTTTGACTATTAGACAGCATGTCCCTCTGATAGCGCGTTTTTAATAGCATGTTTTTTCCAAATAGTCTTTTCCAGACGCTGTTACGTCTTGTGTTCGGTGTGATCTGTGCGGAGCAGATCTGTCTTCTGTAACCAGCTCTTTTTTTCAGCCTTTCTCTGTCTCAAATGCAAGGTCAGACAGCTGAAGCCAGCTCCATATTAGCAAGAGATTTGACTGTTGTGAAGTTTGTAATAACGTTAAAAGTAGTCCTTGGAAAGTAATAGAAAATGCATAAGATTTCTGGGAAAATTTATCCATGTGCAAGTCAGTGGGAAATATATTCTGTCCCCAGCTCTTGTCTGGCTACAGGACTGATGGAGATCGCTCCGTCATGTTGCCCAGACCTGACAGAGGGTTCTTGCTTTCTAAAAGTCCAAAACGAGTCTTAGAAAGTTTACTTGCTGGTACTTTTGGTATCATTGCGTCTTGTGTTAACTATGATCTGTGCTGAACACCTCTCTTCTGTAATCGCCTCCTTTTTTTCAGTCTTTATCTTAAGTGCAAGGTCAGACAGAGCTGGAGCCTGCTCCAAATTAGCAAGAGGTTTGACTGTAGTGAAGTTCATAATAACAGAAAATTAGTCATTGGAAAGTAAATAGAATATGTGTAAGATTTCTGGGAAAATTTATGCGTATGCATGCAAGTGAGAAATATATTCTGTCCCCAGCTGTTGTCTCACTGCACAGTTGGTGGAGATCACTCCCTCATGTTGCTCAGCCCTGATAAAGTATGCTTGCTTTCTAAAACCGTGATTCTTTGAGAGTTTATTTGCTGGCATTTTTGATATCAGAAGAACCTGGGGGTGCTGGTTGACAGCTGGCTGAATGTGAGCCAGCAGTGTGCCTAGGTGGCCAAGGAGGCCAATGGTGTCCTGGGCTGTATCAGAAACAGCGTGAAGAGCAGGAGCAGGGAAAGATAAATCTGCAGGAACTGGGGAAGATGGGGCTGAAAAATGATGTATTTAAAACAGCAAATCAGTGTGCTGTTTCGTGCTTAAATTCCATCATTAGTATGGCCTGATGGGGCTTCAGTTACATATTGTGATTGAAATGACTTGGCATATCTTCTATTCCTACTGTTTCCCCTCTGCAGAGATACATGGTGTACGTATGTGTTTGATGTACTAATATAGCACAAGGTCTGCTGCTGTCCAGTACAGAGTAGACGAGAGATCAAAAATAGTTCTATAAATATGGTCAAAGGAGATAACAATAAATGATTTTTCCTACTCAGTCACCAGCAAACAGTGATATGTCGTGCAGCCAGCCTGATGCTGGCTAAATGAACAAATCTTGCATATTGCACTGTCAAGTTGGTGTATCATGAAGGGAGCGAGTGCCAGGGCTAGGGATCATCCTTGAAGAGGCCCCAGCCTTCCCCAGGAATTCCTCCTCAAATGCATCACAGCCAATTCCAAGTGGGACAATAAGTCAGAGTCATGCCTCAGTCTCAGAACCTGCAGAAGTGAGGCATTGATGAGGCCGCACCTTGAATACTGTGTTCTCTTTTTGAGCCCCTCACTACAAGAAGGACATTAAGGTGCAGGAGCATGTCCAGAGAAGGGCAACAAAGTTAATGAAGGGTCAGGAGAACAAGTCTTAGGGGGAGTGGCTGAGGGAAGTGGAGTTGTTTAGAAGAGAGAAGGAGGCTGAGGGGAGACCATATCACTATCTACAACCACCTGATTTTTGGCAGTGCTGTGCTTGGTATCTCGCAGGAAACATCCGTAAACAAAATTGTGACCACAAGATGCAGCCACATCGTGGAAACAAATCCTTCAGCAATAGGGAAGGATGAAAGCTACATAATTTCCATTTGCTGAAATAATTTTCCTTGTTGCTAAAGCCTAGTATTGTCACTTTGGTTGTGTTTTTAGAGTGACTTATAAACACATCTTGTAACATGTTTTTGTTTTTTTCACTGCCATCTCCTTATGTAGCCTCAATTGCTTCAGTATTCGTGATCGTTTTGCTCTTCAATAGTTGTCTTCAACATTTCTAGTACAAAAGGTCATGCTTTTCTTGCCTGGTCACACAGGTGACTGAGTCAAGCAGTGCATATGCTGAAGATTAATTCAGTGCATTTTTTTTGTTTGTTTTACAAATCTGTGGATAATTTAGATTTCATAAATTGAAAGATTTGAGAGTATGCTTAAAATAGATTAAACTACTAAAAATATGAGGCACTCTGAATGTGTATGGATTTGGTTTTACAGGTTATTAATGGAGCAGCTGGTTTTCTCATCAGACTTTCTTCTTCAAATAACCTAAAGACCAACAGCCAGAATCTGACTCCAGGACTTCGGCTGCTCTGTCAAGACCAGCTTCACAATGGTTGATTTTCTAGCTGAAAACAATCTCTGTGGTCAGGCAATTCTTCGGATTGTTTCCTGTGGGAATGCCATCATTGCAGAGCTTCTGAGACTTTCCGAATTCATTCCTGGTGTCTTCAGGCTAAAAGACAAGGCTGATCAACAGAAGTATGGGGATATCATTTTTGATTTCAGTTATTTTAAGGTAAATCCTTTTATTTTTAAATTTCTCCTTTAAGCACTGCTGTCCTCCCTGAGGATGCTTCAGGTTATAAAACAGCCATGCCTGACTATTGTGTTTATTACTAGTATTCTTCAGAATTGACTACTGTGACTTCTTACTTGCTTAGTTTATACCAGAAATTCACCAAACTGAGATAACAGTTGGGATACACTTGCATGCTAATCTTTCACTTCTGGGATTGTCTTGTATTTTACAAGACAATACATCTTTTACAAGACAATATACATCTGGTCATACTCGGCCTCATCTTACAAATTTCAATGAGCAGGAAGGGTCTGGGAAAGGTTCTGTGCTTAATACCGTAGGCAGAATAGAAGCGTAACTGTTACCTGCACTGAGTGTCAGGGTAAGAAGGGAGTGGCAGTTTTAAGGGCATTCAAGAGCAGTTCCAGCTACACCTTTCAAAATATTTGATGAGTCATCTGGCCTGTGAACTTTGGTGGATACCAATTATATGAAACTTTACTATTGGATTCGGTGGAGTTGTATTATTATTATTACTGCTACTATTATATTTCCAGCAGGAACATTAATTTAAACTTACCAGCAGGTTCTGAGCCTGGTCAGCTGATTGTTTTCCTTTGGAGCACTACTGTGGGCAGTATGCCCGTCTTCCTTTGGTTATCTGTAGCTTATTTTTTGCAGCCAAGGAAACTGCTTTCTGCTTTCCTGTTTGACAGTACAGTGATTGGTCATTCACTTGTCACATGCACTGAAAAAAAAAAATCAAAGAGTACTGTCCATGAAAAGCCTTTATTTCCCTTTTCCCTTATAAAATTAAGCTTCTTGCAGTACGTATATCCTGCTGTCATTCTCCATCATGATTAAGAAAGAACTATAGACTCTATCTGATGTGACTTTTATCTGGATTATACAATACAAAAAGTAAAGCAAGGGGCAGTATTTCTTTTTTTTTTTTAATAGTAAGAATTGTAAATTTCAAGCAGTAACTGTGAGCCTTGGACACTGAAAGCCCTGGGCACAAATGGTTTCCCAGATACCTGTAGATCTAAGTGCTTGTTAGAAGTCTTTTTAAAAGCAGGTAGGTGTAGTTGGTAAGAAGTACAATTATCCTTGAAATTGTAAGATTTTTGAATGTTAAGGAAGCACAACAGTGTTGCTGTTATCCAAAGTAATCACACCAGAATCCGTGAAAGTCATCCTTATACAACACAGATGAATGAATTAACAGATATTATCCATGTGAATGTGCCATTTCTGTTTTCAAGATTCTTAGAATTACCTAACAAAAAGAAATTTGATATTTTGAAAATTTGGGCTGTTTACTTTGTGCATTTGAACTTCATAGGCAGTTTGGTACCTGCTTTTATACTTTTTATGTAGGTATTTTTCACAAAAAGTGAAGGAAAAGAGCATTTTTAAAACTATGCAAAAATCATCAGCTGAGTATTAAGCTTGATATTTTATTTTAACTCTATTTTAGCTATCTTTATGGAGTGCATGCTGACTAAATCCTTTTAAGCTATGATCTAATGCTGTTGTAAGTGGCCTGTGTAATGATGTTAACAGTATTTTCAATTAAATGTTAATAATATTTTCAATTAAACATTAAGGGTGTTTTCATTTAGATGGTGATGGTAAGAGCAGATGGTGATTATGAGAAATGTTAACAGTGATAGTGGTACAAACTTTTGTAACTAGTTGTTTTAAGGAAGTCAGGCTCTTCATCCCAATGCTTCCCCCCCCCAGTTCTTAATGACTTCATTTCTGCATTAATATGGGGACTAGCACTGAGCCGGATACAGAGTCTGTTTAAAAAAAAGGGATCTGAAACTTTCAAGCACTTTAAACGTATGAGAACTTACTAAGCTTTGTGACGCCTCAGTGGTATGAATTCTACCTGAGAAACCAATCAAATCAAATTTGTAAAGGAAAAAATTCCAGCAGGGAAATAATTAGCATTACAGAAAGCACAGAGTGGCTTCAGCTGCATTGGGACTTCACTCAAAGCATTAGCTATTCTTTTCCATGGATTCCACAGGATAAATCATATTTTAAATCATTGCCAATTGTAACAAAGAATAAAACTCATCTTTATGGAATCAATGTTCAATCAAAAAGTAGCTTGGAAACCTACAAATGCTTCATTTAGGACTCTTAATTCTGGTGTTGTGCACACAGTGATGGGTATGCATATGCTGTGGGCTACTGAGGTAAAGTAAAATAGAGGTCAAATTCAAATACTGTGTCTAAAGATTAATTTCTTTTCTTAGGGGCCTGAAACATGTGAAGGCAGACTGGAAGCCAAACCTGAGTTACTGGATTTAGATGAAGAATTTCGTGAAAACAACATTGAAATTTTGACAAGATTTTACCTAGCTTTTCAGAGTGTACATAAATACATTGTAGATTTAAACAGGTATAGTGTCTTAAATACATGTAGATTTTCTTAAAGACTACAGTACTGTTTAGTCTTAATAATGAGAAGCTTTTTACATAGAGACCCTGTACACTCACTGTTGAAGCAAATTAATGTGCACCTGGATTGCTGGAGTGAACACTAACTTTTACTCCTACTAATGCTTACCAGCTTAATATATGACTTGAAAGATTTAACCTCTCTACCTCATTTCTTCAATTGTATGCTAGAGTGAGTTTTTCGCCTTTATCTTGGAAACTGTCTTGAAGATTTTTTTGACAAAAGGAGATTCCATTTATTAAACTAAAGGGTTTTTGTTGAAAAAGAGAATGTTAAGCATAACAATTGGTTCTGTTATTGATCTTATACGAAAAGAGGTTTGAAAAGATTAAACTTAACATTGCTGGAAAATCCTTTAATGGGAAGAAATCTTCTTTTCATGAAAATTAACATACTCTATTTTCAACTCTACCTTCCAAATTACAATTGAGATAAATTTATGATATTTCCAGGAGATACTTTGGAGGCAACTTGAAAATTACAATTTTGCTAAATTTTGGAGTAGAAGCCTTCTCAATACTCTCTTCACAGGCTGTTACCCATCTCTAAGAGAGTTAAGAGGATGTTAGCACTTAAGTTACAGAGCATCCTCTGGTGTCTTTCACATACACCATCAGGATATGGCAGGTGGTTTTTACTGACTGGTTGGCTCTAGCCTGGAGTTCCAGCCTCTTGTTTCATAGTAGAGCATCTCTTCTTCATTGTCTGAAAAACTCCGTACTACTTGTACCACGGACATCTTTTGATGTGTCTGTTGACTTGGAGAGAAAATTGGCCAATTGAGTACTGAGGAGATGGTTTGAGAACAAAATAGCTGATGACCAACCTTTTGTTTTGATTCCTAGATATTTAGATGACCTCAATGAAGGAATTTACATTCAGCAAACATTAGAAACGGTCCTCCTTAATGAAGATGGAAAACAGCTTCTAGTAAGTATTGAAGAGTTTTCTAATAGTAGAAAAGGAATCAGTTAGTTTAGTGCCAAATTAGACACAGATTCAAGTTTACCAAATGCATGGGTATGCTGTGACTTGCTTTCAAGAATACAAAGACCAAAAATCTACAGCCTGCCATTTTTCATGTCATATCGTCTACATAATATGCGTTGGGTTAGTTTGCCAATACATGCCTATCTTGAAATGTTACAGCAAAATTGAGTTTATGTGATTTCCTTCCTTCATTTGTTCTTTTTCCAAACAGTGTGAAGCGCTCTATTTATATGGCGTTATGCTGCTGGTCATTGACCAGAAGATTGAAGGAGAAGTGAGAGAGAGAATGTTGGTTTCCTACTACAGATACAGGTAATGTATATTGGTATGCAGAGGCACTCAAGGCTAAAAGGGCGTAACATGCAGTATATTCAGTTAACTAGGTTATTGAAATAAGATAAATGGAAATATCAGCACCTTTTTGATTGACTGTAGAGATAGACTGATAATTCATCAGAGCCCTCTGAATATTGGTAGAACTCCTTGCTTTAGCTGTGTTTGCAGGTCTGGCTGCAAAACAGAAGCATCAGATTTTTTTTTCATGCTATCAATAGAAATTTTAAGTCCACTAACGAACTTTATGCTAAAACTTTAAAAAGCTGCAAATGTGAGGTATGAAAGTATCATAGGTTCCCAGAAGTGTGAGCAAATCTTGTTGAAAAGTCCTAAGTGCCTAGGCGAGAAATGTATTGCAGGTCAGACTTTTTGTAGTTACTGTGCTTGTTTAGTCAAATCAATAATGAGTTTTCCAGGATAGGTTGACAGCATCTTTGTATGACAGATAGGGTCGCAAAGGATATTGGTGCAATTCCCTTCACACATAGTAAAAAGGAAATATCCTGTTCCTATGCATCTTTGGCTATGTATATGCCTCTCAGTATATAGTCGGAGAGGATTCCTTAACTCTGGAATGCAGAAGTGGGTCAGCAAGGGCAATTCCAAAATAGGAGGCGAAACAGAAAAACTAAAAAATAGAACAGAAAAATAGGGCCAAAAATGTCCCTTAGTATCTAGTCATTTTCTTGGGGGAAAGGCATGATTACAAGGGGAGGGAGAGGAAGAAATGGTTAGGTGATGCAGCTCAATTTTTGTTCCTTTCTTTTGTAAAACAGTGCAGCCCGATCCTCTGCTGATTCCAATTTAGATGATATCTGTAAATTGCTTCGAAGCACTGGATACTCGAGCCAACCTGGAGCTAAAAGACCTCCAAACTACCCTGAGAGTTACTTCAGCAGGGTACCCATAAGTGAAACATTCATTAGCATGGTTATTGGCCGCTTACGCTCAGATGACATTTATAACCAGGTAAGTTACTGTGAGATAAAAGAGGGATCTAAAACTATATATAAAATGGTTTCTAAGGTTCATTACTCAGCGGTGAAGCCCAGAAAAAAATAAATCACAGGATTGCAGAGATTAGAAGGCACCTCTTGAGATCACCTAGCCCAAACCTCTGGCCTAAGCCATATTGTCCAGGACTGTACCCCGTTTTGAGTATCTCCAGAGGTGCAGAATGCAGAACCTCTCTCGGTGACCTGCCTCAGTCTCGCAGTAAAAGAACTTATTTGCTTAATGTCTTTAAATTATAAAATGATTGCAATCTTAAAAACTAATTCCTTCAGAGATTCCTGTTATTTTAGTTACAGCGAAGAGATTCATCATCCTATAGTAGACAGTGTGTTTAAAAATGTACACTACTACCACTGTTCTTAGCTAAAACAGTTGTATTAATAAATAAAAAAATGAATCAAAGTCTAAGTAATGGTTACTATATTTACAGTCTCTTCTAAATCGACTCCTCTGAGAGATCTTAAACAAAGCATTTGCTTTTGAGCAGTTTCAGTCTTTAGCATGAACAAGCAGTCTTCTTTCTGTAATTATTGGCACACTTTTAGTGAATCCTGGATAACTGCAGCAGTTTATAGATGCAGAAAACCAGCATTTGAAGAATAATGAAGGATTATACGACATAAACAAAGGCTTAAATCTTCTTATATTATGTTCTGCTTTGATTTGTTCCCTTTTCCTAGGTTTCTGCATATCCATTACCAGAACACCGCAGCACAGCCCTGGCCACTCAGGCTGCTATGCTCTATGTGATACTGTATTTTGATCCTTCCATTCTTCACACTCAACAAGCGAAAATGAGAGAGATAGTGGATAAATACTTTCCAGATAATTGGGTAAAATATAATTCTGTTTTAAAACTGTGCCCTGGATTTAATATTATAGGAACAATTTACCTGCTTTTTTCAGCATGTGTTGCAGAAACTAATAATGTCCTAAAACTAGAATAGAATAGAATCTTCTCTGGGGAGATTTTACTTTGTTCAAAGTGAAGTGATCTGAGTCAAACCTTCTGGATAAGTATGGAAAGCTACCCTTTGAAAATATCAGTTTTTGTCCAAAATGCTTAAATCAACCACTCTTGGTACTGTTGTGGTAAAGTGAATCATAGAAATATGTAGGCTGGAAGGTGATACAGGCATACTCTAGTCCAGCTCCTTCCTCAGAGCTTTGTCCAGTTGTTTTGCAAGTATCTAAAATGAAGACCTGCAGCCTCTGAGGACAAATATGGCTGTGTTTAATCACTCTCATGGGGAAGAATTTCTTCCTTCTGTACAACTGGAATTTCTGTTGTAGCTTGTGACTATTGCCTCTAATCATTTCACTCTTCTCATCTGAGATGGGTCTGGCTCTGTCTTATTCGTAACTTCCCTCTGGGTGGTGGAAGTCCACAGTCAGATCCCTTAGTCATCTTTCCTGCAGCATAAGCAAACTCAACTCCCTCAGGCTCTACTTTCATAGTGTGTCCCCGTAAGAGTCCTATTTGCCCTCTGTTCAATTTGATCCATGTCTGTTTCATACCAAGGAGCCCCAAACTGGACATATTATTCTAAATGGGACCACATGAGGGCTGACGAGGTGGAAATAATCACTTCTCTCAATCTACTGGCTACAGTCTGGCTGACATAGCCTAATATGTGATTACTCTTCATTGTCATAAGGCTGCATGTCTGTTTTTTTGTTCAGTTTGTCCACTAGGGTGCTTGTGCCCTTCTGAAGAATTGTTACATAGGCAATCAGTTCCCAGATTGTGCTGTTGTGAAGGTTTGTTTTTGTCCCAAGTAGAGGATTTTGTATTTATCTTTATTGAACTTATGTGGTTTCTGCTGGTGGCTTTTACAAGCTTTTCAAGGATGCTGTGGATGACAGGCTTGGTCTCCAGCAAATTCCTCCACATTGACGTTATTTGAAAACTTGTTTAAGAATTCCTTCCATGGTGTTGTCCAAATAACTTAGAAGCAAAACTTGTCCCTCTGTGCAATCTGATAGATGTCTCGGTGTTGAGATTTAAGATTTCCATCCAGAACCCCTACTTGGCAAAAAATGCTACTGGAATGGGCTGGCATATAACAAGTGAGTCCCCAGGTACTATATATCAAAGGGAATCGGACTTAGCAAAGAAACTATAAATCAATTTGTGTATCTCTATTTGCTTCAAATTGTGTTCTTATGTATCAGGAGTGGAACAGTGAAGAAAGGAGGGAAAAAATATAATAGCTGGCTATTTTAATAGACATTAGAAACCATCTGTATGTGAAAAACTGCAACCTTATTTTAGAAATGAGAAGTTAACTTTGTGAATTTTTCAATGCGAGAGTTTTTTTTTTTACTTGACTTCATAGTACAAATAAGACAACACCTGTCTTCTTATGATCAGGTGTGGATGAGTTAGCTGTATCATGCAGAATACTTGACTATTAGGGTGTTTTCAAATGACTGTTAGCAGTTGAAGTGTAGCCTGTCATCTACAGGAAATAATGAGCTTCACTTCAACAATACGAGAGGGATCTTCATATCAGCAGACCAGTGTCCCATTCGCCTTTACTGGCTTCCTTTCTGACACTCTTAGAAAAGGTCAAAGGGTGGTCATTACTCCTGGGTGGAGGAGTATTGGAGAAATAGTCTGACAAAGCTCATAATGCCACAGCTCTGTATATCCTTCATCTGTCAGTAACCCAAGGTTTCCATTTTTAATCAGCTGTCTTACAAACACTTCTAAGTCAACCACAAATCTGTATTTTTAATCACTTGGGCTAGGAGTCTGAAATGAGTTTCACTGAAATGAGTGTGGAATCATAATTTCCTTCTGTTGGCGTCATGAAAGATGTGCAACATTTCAGCTTGGTCCTTTGGGCAGTAGGATTCATTCAGATAATTTTTCCTGCCCTATCATGGTTGCTTCTCCAATTACTTTCATCACTCTTCTGCATAGCATTATAGAAATGAAAAAGAAGTCACTAGTTCATGGGGGAAAAAATACAGGCCAACGATCGTACAGAGTGACTGAAAGACCTGTCAGCTTGTTTTCAGAACTCAGCCTCTAATTAACTGTGCACCTTTTGTTTCAAAGTCTTCCCACTCCTTCATTTCCAAAGGTGGTGGAACAAAAAAGTACAGCTACCAAAAATGTTTGGTTATCTCATATTTATATGCACCACATAGCACTTTATACTCATACTGCTAAATGAAAAGTATGTCTTTTTTCTTAATAAGAATATAAATGCAACTTGTTTCCTGCTTCCAATCTTAGGTTATTAGCATTTACATGGGAATCGCTGTAAATCTGGCAGAAGCATGGGAGCCCTACAAAGCTGCTAAAACTGCCCTCAACTACACACTGGATCTTTCAAATGTCAAAGAACAGGTACAAAAGCCAGAGTATTGTTAAGTATTTTTAGCAAGGTTCAAGCTGTGTGACCATCTCAAGTATATTACATAATATCAATGTGCATGGCTCTTGTTTCTTACGTACAATTATTTGCATTACATTCAAGTACAATACTTTGAGTACATAACTTTGTATGTAACTTTGCATTAAAGATACTTCAAAGTTTCAAAATCTGGTCTTCACAGTACTGCGTGTTTCACTTCCTCATGCAGTTTTTGTTTCCCCTAAAAGTTTCAAGGCTCTGACTTGACTGAATAGGTGGTAGCACTCATCACCACGTTGTTCAGTTTGGGATGTCTTCAGCTAACTATAGTGTTTGTTCTTTTTTAGATAACATTTTGAGAAATTACACATTTATGCTGACAGTGTGTAGCACTCAGTCAGTTTTAAAAGGGGTCTCCCAAATTAAATAAATGGTAATCTGCAAAAAGCATCCAATTTAAAAGAATGATACTGGAATGTTGTATGATGCAATGCAGTTAGTTCTTTTTATGTGGAATCATTCTTTTCCATGCCTAAAAAACAGTGAGTAATATCGAGTTAGTTGATTATTTTTTTTCCCAACCAACAAATCAGTTGACTGATGACAGCTAAATGCCTCCTTAGTAACTGACCCCAATGCTGAGGAAAGAACACACAAAAGTGTATGATTAGGAGAACTGTACTATATATTGTCTACTAAACTGAGGGAATATGACCAGAAATTTTTCCTTAGTCTTTAGGGACGAAGTGTGCCCAGTAGAACTGACTTTTAATTCATAACAAGTGTTTCTGTTCCGGAATAGATTTTTTTTGTTGTTCTTTCTCATTAGGCAATAAAATATTAGTCCCACTTTTTTACGAATAATTTAGTATATAAGTGAATATAGGAAGCTTACAAGTGTGCATCTTTGAAATATTATGCTTCCTGTGTAGGCTTTTGGCTTTAAAATGTAGCTTGCGTTCTTTGTCATGCAGTTGTAGTGGATGATATTGCCTATTAGTAAAGATGATAATTTTTATAGCACTTCTTTTATCTATAAACCCTTTAAATTCTTGGGCAGCTGCATTGTATGTGATGTATTCTCTTAGAGGCAAGGATTATATTGGTGCATGCTTTGTGTATTCTAAGGCAAGCAGGTACGCTGCCGTCACTGAGCGTGTGCACACTCAGGTGCAGCAGTTTCTCAAAGAGGGCTGTCTGAGGGAAGAGCTGGTGCTGGACAATATTCCCAAGCTGCTGAATTGCCTGCGAGACTGCAACGTAGCAATCCGCTGGCTGATGCTTCACACTGCAGACACAGGTAAGATTGCATGCTCGACTTTTATTACAGAGCTGCCAATCCTGCTTTACTGGTGCTTCGTGTTATGTCCGAAGGGAAGTTCAGTGTGTGCTGCTGTTGAAGTCAGCAGACTGTTTTCAATGAATTGTTGAGCTGTTCTTTTGCTAACAGTCTCCTAAAGTCTTCAGCTGAAACAGCACACGTGCATTGCCTTAATTCTTGCATGCTAGACACAAATATAAAAGGTAGTCATAGAAGTCATGATCCTGTTGAAAAATACTCTGCAGGAAAAGGCAGGGAACTTTGTCTTTTTCTGCCTTATGACTTAAAGCATTGTTCTGAAAGTTTTGCCTAGCACCAAAAAGAAAGCAGCAGCCAACTTTTCATATCTTAGTAATTAATAGTTTAAAACCAAAGTTTTTGTTCTGTTGAACTGAAATTCAGCTGAAACTGTTGAGTAATGTCTCTGACATCTGAGTTTGTGTCTGTAAACTTCCCTGTTTAGACATTCTCTTGGCTGAATGCTTGTGCTGTCTTTAAGGCTTCTTGAAACGTGAAAGAGCTTCTGGTGCTCCTCCATGTATTTTCTGTGATGGTTTTAGAACTGTTGATCTTTGGGCTTCTTAGTCAGGTGTACTAAATTCACATGTAGTTTGCAGAAGCCCACAGAAGATTTTTAAGAAGGCTGAGGCACCACAGAAATCTTATTTCCTATTGTAAGGTTGTACAAAGGTGTGAGACCAATGCAAATGGAGAACAAGTGGAGACATATATCAGAGCAAAATGGTTTTGCTTTCAAGCTATTAAAAGAAAGTCTGTTTACAGAGGTTGAAAAGCTTGGCCAAATGTAGCAGCGGAGAAATTTTGTCTTTCCTTTTTCAGCTTGTGATCCAAATAACAAGCGTCTCCGCCAGATAAAGGATCAAATTCTAACAGATTCAAGGTATAATCCTAGGATCCTTTTCCAACTTCTTCTGGATACAGCTCAATTTGAATTCATTTTGAAAGAGGTAATGTGCTGCTGCCTTCTGCAGCATTTTTCCTTGAATGGTAAAACAGAGCTGAAGACTTGAATAGTAGTAGTATATTTACCAGACAGTTCACTTACATAAAGAGTGATTATTTTGATTTGTTAATTGTGAGTTTTCTATAGAAGATTACAAACTACTATGGCTTGAAAGTGATTTTTTTGGTCCTCTCAATAATTGAATATTTTCATTCTTACTCAATGTGTTTATTCAGAATTTTGCATGAACATCCTGATAACAGGCATAATAAAATCTGTTGATGAAGCTGCATAAGGTTTTATCCTGCCACACTTCTCGTTTTCAGAATTTCTTTTAAACAGATGAAAGTCTGTGTATGTTGAGGATAAGCAGCTAAGAAAATTCTTACGACTACGATTGACGTTCTTCCATTTCTAAAAGATTCCTTATTAATGCTCTGCTACCTGGTAGAATATCATATACATATTTACATTTCTCTGCCTAGAGTGAGATAACTTATGTGAATTATAAGTCAACATTAGACCAAAGTCTTCTAGGATCTCTAAACTAAAAAAAAGTTAACAGCTATTATAAGTGACTAAAAACCAACAATATCTGTATCATACTGTTTTTTAAAATTTGCTTTATTTCTGTCACCGAGACCATCACAATGGTTCTTAATGTTTTTGATTTTGTATTTAATATTCTGGGAAGATCTTGATGTAGTAATCACTGTAAATTACTTCCAGCTGTTTTCAGTATTTTATCTCATCGGTTGTAATATGCATTCTTGCCAGTTTTGTAAGCCAAATGCTTTGTTTTTCAGTAGATGTTCAAGCAGATGCTGTCAGAAAAACAAGCAAAATGGGAGAACTATAAAAAGGAGGGATCTGAAAGGATGACTGAGCTTGCTGATGTCTTCTCCGGAGTTAAACCTCTTACTAGAGTAGAGAAAAATGGTAATTAAAAACTAAACTGTTGAGGGGGAAATAATTTTGTTTTTTTATTTCCAGGCTGATACCAAAAGAAAATACCCAAGGCTAATACTGATAATAAAAACAAAAATTAAAATTCATGTCCCTCAGGTGTCACAGAAGCCTCTTAAATGCAGTCTTGTTTAGATTTTCTGGATATATTCCATATGTAAGCCATGTTTAGGTACCATATATTTAGATGGCCCTGTATTTAAAAATATTTTTTATCACTTTATTTAGAGACGCCATGTAAGACAAGGAAATGCCATTTCACTTTTCTGTATATAATGGAGTACAAATTACCATGTTCTGTTTACAAAGGAGTGCAAAGATCATGCCCATTAAATATGGGATGGTTTAACCTCTCCTCTCACTTTTTTTCTCTAGTTGTAACCTGGATTTTGGTTGTATCAGCATTTTTTCAAACCTTCTTTTATTTCTTATCTGCACTGAGTGCTGTTATGCAAGGGCTTAAAATTGTTGAGTCTGTATTTCTTTCCAAATTGGTCTGGTTTTTGAAACATCCTTTTTTTCCTTGAACTGGTGGAACAATACAAAGTGTAAATCACACTCTCATTTGATCAGGAACACTGCATAAAGTGTCCTTGTAAGGACAGTGTTTGTGATCAATCCAAAACAACAAATCTTCGAATACAGGCAGTTTTCTTCCACTTAAACGTAGAATTACCTTACTGAAATATTTCCCTTTATCTTTTTGATGTCAGCAAACGTGTAGCTAAAACATAGAAATTGCAGCTGCCAAAGCAATTAACACTGTAAATCAGTTCATGAAACAAATTTATGATTTAAAAGGCTTTATCATCTTTGAATAGATTTTATAATGCCAATTTGTGTTGCTAGGTTTTTTTTTTTAATGTTGTATGTGAAATGTACCTCAGCATTTGCCACTTCACAAGTCTACATGTTGAAAGGCTAGAAAAGTAAGATGAAAACTTTTTAAATAAACTTCTGTTTGTATAGCTTGTTTGTTTTGCCTAGGAAGTTCACTGTGTCCTCAATGCTTATCATGCATGCAAAGATTTGATTAAATTTTCCTTGTTCATACATAGAAAATCTTCAGGCTTGGTTCAGAGAAATCTCCAAGCAAATAATGTCTCTGAACTATGATGATTCCACTGCAGCAGGCAGAAAAACTGTGCAGCTCATACAGGCACTGGAGGAGGTATGGCAAAAAAATTTTTAGATAAATGACCTCGTCCTTTTGAAAAACAGTATTTGATAGTATGCACTAACTTTCTTTATATAAGTTACAAAACAGATCTGCATTTTAACAATTGTTAAAGTCTTTAGATCTTTGCAGTTTTATATGTACAGTTAGCAGGACTTGCTTACAGACCTTGCAATTGTAAAATAAGGGATATAGCATGAAAAATCATGCCAGCTGTAGTTGTTGGTTAGTAGGATTTTTCAAAGAAATTAATTCAGTATTAAACTTTATTTGGCAACATTACTCATTCTATTAGAAACTCTGAAAATAAATTCATTTGAAGCTAGAGAGGGTACTTCGAAAGGCAAAATAAAAATATCTGTATTTTCTTTGTGTACATTTCTTCTGCTTCCAGGGTATGAAAGCATACTCAGCATGGTGTTCACAATACACCTCTTCGAGTAACACTGTGAAAAAAAGTATTTAATTCACTCTAAAGTAGACCAGGATTTGTTAAGTGTCTTACTGTCATAAAAACCTGAAGAGCTATGTCAGTTTTTTTGATTCTGTTTGTACTGCTGTCCTTAAAGATGAAAAAAAAAAAAAATAGTTGTTTTATGGGGTTGGTTTGTTTGTTTGTTTTTTAACTATAGGTCCAAGAGTTTCACCAGCTGGAAACAAACCTGCAGGTTTGCCAGTTTCTGGCTGACACACGCAAATTTCTCCATCAGATGATCCGGACTATCAACATTAAAGAAGAGGTCTTGATCACCATGCAGATAGTTGGTGATCTTTCTTATGCTTGGCAATTAATTGACAGGTATCTTAGCTTTTCCTTCCTTGTCAGTCATCATTTGTGAAACTTGCGGGAAATATTATGTGTCATTATTATTAATATTGTAAACTTTCCAGTTTAAAAACTGCCTTGAAGCCTTATTCTGTGAGTTGTTGAGTATATTTAACTAAATCTCATCAACTTGAGTAAAACAATTGAATCAAACTGAATAAGAATTAATAGCCATCGTTGTCATGGCATTAGCAGCAGGTTAAGCTGTACTATAACTTTTTGCTGTCTATCCTGTTCTAGCTATTACAATTTTGTTAAGCTTCTGTCTCCAGACTTTAGTCTAGATAAGAGTTCTAAAAAATACAGGATTTCCTATTGCAAACAAAAACAAAAAAGGGAAGTTGGAGAACTTTTCCATGGTGTGATTTTTCTGAGCTGCTACTTCATTACTTGGCTGCTAATGCTCCCTGATGCCATCTTCTTTTGCCCCTCCTACCCCTTTATCATGTAGATTTTTTTTCTAACCAAAGTCTCTTCAGACCAAAATCCTCCTTTAGTGAAGTTTTTTAGTGATCTCCCATGTAATTTCTAGATTACACTGATGCTGGTGCATATGATTTAAGAGTTGAAAATAAGAGTTTCAGGGGAAGAAGCTGATTTGTTTTGTTTGTTTCCTACCCCAGCTTTACATCTATTATGCAGGAAAGCATAAGAGTCAGTCCATCGATGGTAACTAAACTCAGAGCCACTTTCCTAAAGGTAAGGGTGAACAACAGTAAATGTACTTAAACACTGCACGTCAACCAAAGCATTTGTTAAATGAGCCCTAAGGCTGTGAAGTCACAAATGAGTTAAAACTTCCTTTTACCAACAGTTTCTATATCCAGATTTTTTTAGACTGTACTAAATTAACTTAAGGATATTTTTAAAGAAAATAAAACCAAGCTATGCAAGTTTTTTAATGCAACCAGCAGTAGTGCTGCTGTTAGGCAAATAAGTCTCTTCATCTAGCCTTTACTCATTAGAGTTATTTGCTGGGGACGTTGGTGCATAGTTGGGCTCCTCTGCATGTATATCAGAGGTAGCTGAAGGAATGACGAAAGTTGTGTTGGCTTTGCCCTTTGTCTTTCATGATCTGTCACCAGATGAAAATATTTTCTGTGGAAATAGGAATGGAAAATAGCATGAGGGAGACTGTAAAATTACAACAAAAATAGTATCTTCTACAACTGTTAAGAGTAAAAAGGAAATTGATAAGGGGTATGTAGCCTTATAGACTGTTGAACATTTTTGACTTGTAGAAACTTTTTTTCAGTTGGCAAACCTGATGTTGTAACACTATTCTCTAGGAATAATATAGTGCTTTGAGTTGGGGGTTAAGAGACTCAGCAAGAGAATTCAAGCATGTAATTTATGTTAGAAAAAGACATGTGGAGTTAAAATGCTAACTTTATTTCTAGCTTGCTTCTGCTCTTGACTTGCCACTTCTCCGCATCAATCAAGCAAACAGTCCCGATCTTCTCAGCGTATCACAGTATTATTCTGGCGAGTTGGTTTCCTATGTAAGAAAGGTAGGCATTTGAAGAGGCTTAGTTGTCTTGTTCTCTAATTACTTCTTAACTGCAGATTTTTCTTTCATGAGAATATAGTGACTGTGTCTGTTTCTTCTCTCATTTGCAAAGGTTCTACAGATAATTCCAGAAAGCATGTTTACATCTCTGCTGAAAATTATAAAGCTTCAGACTCATGATATTATTGAAGTGCCTACTCGCCTTGATAAGGACAAGCTACGAGATTATGCTCAGCTTGGACCACGATACGAGGTGCAGTTAAAAGAGGGAATGCTGAAAAAGCACACCTTATAGCTGACCAACTTCAGCCTAAGTTTAAATACGTGCAGCTCCACAGAGTTATACCCTAACAGTAAAGTTGGATTTGTTGACCAAGTAAAAATTAAAATTGACTAGTGTTATCCAGAGTAAACCTTAGGTTTCCTGAGCTCAGATGAGAAACTTTTGCTCTTCTATTGTAAAAGTTTAAACTTTTGATCTTGTAGAAAAGGGAAGGAAAACTAGATATATTTATAAATTAACATAAAGATTTTTTGATGTATGGGGGGTCGAGGGGAACCCTAAAATCTCAAGTCTGAAATGAAGCCCTCCGTATTTGGAATGCCTGTTCCGGGAGAAGAAGGTCAAAGACTGAGTAAGCCAGCAGGGTTAAGCTTTTTGCTGTCCTCAAATGTGAAGACGGGATGGAAACACCTTGATTTGATCAGATGAAGCTGCTATGGCTCATTGACTTTTTGTCTTTGGGGTTTTTCCTGTGCTGCTATAAGTTAGTTTTATTATTTTTAGGGGAGGAATATGAGGAGCAAAAACCCTGAGTAGACCAGTAACTCTATCCCTCAAAGAATATATCTCCAATTATCAGTTAAGATGCCAGCCTTTTCCGGTAGTTTTTGCCAAACAGTTCTATTTTTAGGTGTTTTATACAAACAAGCGGTGATCTCTGATCTGAATGCTGGGTTTAAACTTGCCCATTAAGCTTTCTAAAGTCAGTTTATTTTCCATATGGGTAGGAATGGAGGAGGAGGCGGTATCCAGTAATACTTCTTTTATTTTGAGGAGGTAGGAGGGAAACTGCTTATCTTACACAAATCTTTTTGCTTTTGCTTTCTGTAGAATTGTAAGTCTGAATGGGGTTGTCTCTGTTCCATATTGTAAATGCCTTAAAGGCAAAAGACTGGCTTGTCTGAACTCTGAGCATAAGGGTGCTCAACTAATAATTTAATTAAGTGAATGTTCTACTGTATTAAATCAATGGAAATATTGAAGTGCATTCATTGCTGGCATCAAGGTTTATTGTGGAATAACTACTTCAAGCTGTTCCTAGCTTGCTCGCAGGTACCAACTTAGAGTTTTGTCCATGATGATTTGTACACACATGATATTGCTGGCTAGATCTTTCCTCCCATAATATCTGTAAAGCCTCCAAGAGGTACCTCTTCTTTCCTACTTGTAGCACACCTATATTTATCTAATTAAAAGAAAGATAATCAGTGTACTATAAGTAGGTCTAGAACAAGATGTAAAATTCAAAGCCTATCAGTGCAGATTCCTTTAATCTAAAATAGGAAATTGCCACTGGTAAAGATGTATATCTTCATTATTTAGTGATTACTTGAATTTATTGAATCACTTCAATAAATTATATTTTCTCTTTCTGTTAAAGGTTGCCAAACTAACCCATGCAATTTCAATCTTCACTGAAGGTATCCTCATGATGAAAACTACTTTAGTTGGTATCATCAAGGTAATGTTCCATTATTCCAGTAAGAAAAAGTCATTTAGTGACCATTAGCACTTCAGCACGGATATTTCAGCACATTAAGCGAGACTTTGGAGAAAGATAAAAAGACAAGAAAAAATAAGTTTGCTTACAGATTTTCAAACAGTGATGCCTGGCTTGGCATCCGAATAAGAACCATATTATTTAAGCTTGTTAAAAACCCACAGTCTTCACTCTACATAGATCATCAACCTTAATTTATGATCTTTGGGTTTTTCCCTGCTGGAAAGCTTTTCTGAGGAGCTGTTTCTTCCACTGGCAAAGACCATTCTTCACAAGTTAAGATACCTCTGCCAGGACCAGAAGTGCATACTCTGGATGAAAGATACACTTATTAATGCGTACTAGTTTATAATTGTATACCATATTCAATCATGAACAAAGGCTGAATACGGGAATTATACTCTTTTGCCATTCAACTTAGAGGAATCATTTATTATCTAGTAGAAGTATTTAAATGTTTGTTCTTTGGATAACCACTGGTGGGAAAACGCATCTGTAAGCAGTGCTTTCCAGTTCATCATAAGTATTTAATATCTTTCTTGTTACAAACTGAATCCTTTATAATTTTTTATAGCTTTTCAACTTTAAGAAAAAAATGTTTCTTCTTCTTAGGTGGACCCGAAACAGTTACTAGAGGATGGAATAAGGAAGGAGCTGGTAAAACGTGTAGCCCTAGCTCTTCACAGGGGGCTCATCTTTAATCCTAGAGCCAGGGTGTGTAATAGTTTGATTTCAGTTAATTTTTGTGTGCGTCTTGGATTTGCTGGGACTTCATTATACAACATTCTAGAAAATAATTCGTACTTTTCTATGCAGATTTCTTTTTTGTAAAAAAATACACTTAGAAGTTATTTGTAATGCTTTATTTGATGTCAAAATGAGTTTATAAACTGCAAAAAGTGTATACAATTCAAAACCACTTTTATTCTGTTGCCAAGCTTTATCAATTCTGAGTTCACAGTTCTGTCTTTGTCTGTGGTGACTAATGACATAACATGATATGAATAAGCCAGGCAAACATAGAAAGGCAATGGTAGATTAAGAAGGGTCACTCCTTGTTTTGATCCTCTCCAGGTTCTTAAGCCTCCCAGATCAATCCATAGTACCACTCAAGGCCAAAATCAACATTGAAAGCAGGAGGAAAATGTGTTTTGTAAGAATTACTTCAGCTATCAAACAGCCTTTGGTAAATTTCTCAGTGATCTCAGTTCTGGCCAGAACACAGTGAAATGCTCTAGAGGTTGTTGTGTGAAGGCATTTAGAAACCTTTTACATTTTCTTTGTATTCTACCTGTTCACAGTTTTGTTTTTATCTTTTTTCTTTTCCTTCTGTAGCCAAGCGAACTGATGCCCAAACTGAAAGAAATGGCAGCTACAATGGATGGGTTCCATCGATCTTTTGAATACATCCAGGACTATGTCAACATATATGGTTTAAAAATTTGGCAAGAGGAGGTGTCTCGTATTATTAACTACAACGTGGAACAGGAGTGCAATAACTTCTTAAGAACAAAGGTGCTAGTCAAAAACAAGAATGAGTTGATGAATGTCTTTATAGTTGGGTGTTAAAGCTTGTGACTGCTGGAACAAATGTACCCCATTGTGCACAGTCTATACTGTTGCGACTTCAACTAAATGTGCTAACTACTACGTCAAACATCTGCCCCCAAATTTTACTGAATGATTTCAACATTGCCACTGCATTACTTGTGCGTAAAAAGAGCAAATTTCCCTAAAAAGAATGTTTTAATATCTCTTGCCAGTGAACAATATCCTTCCTCTCTTTGTCAAAGAAAACGGGAATTAACTACTGAATCACAGTAGCTCTCTCTGTATCTGTTACTAGCCACAGGTCTGCCGGCTTAGAAAAACTGCAGTAGTTGCTAGCCCTTTTTGTGATATTTCACAAGTGGCGAAATGAATAAATCTTAAATGTAGCTAACAAAGTGTTGGCTAGTCTTGCTGCAGAAAGGAGCCAATGGAATTTGCACCAGGAATGTAGGTAGTTCTCTCAGCCTTCACCCTTATCCTCTGCTTCCTCATTGCTATAAGACTCATTCTTGTCTTTGCTTTATTCTGTTTTACAATGTTCTGCTGTGTGTAATTTACAATACTGTTTTACAGCGTGCTACTAAATTAAACAAAAGGGATGAAATTTTTAAGCAAATTGAAAACTTGCAGTGATAACACCATAAACTCTAAAACTTATTTTTCAGATTCAAGACTGGCAAAGCATATACCAGTCTACTCATATTCCTATACCAAAATTCACACCTGTGGATGAATCTGTAACATTTATTGGTCGTCTTTGCAGAGAAATCCTGAGGATCACAGACCCAAAGTAAGTACTGTGTGTTACAAGCCTATATTATAGCACCATGCATTGGATTGCTCCTATTCCACCATATACAAACAAAATACACAACAAATAGCTTTTCCTTAGCTGTCATATGACCATCTTTGTCTAAATCTAAATTGACCCAATCCATCCTTTACATTTTAAATATTAGTCTAGAAAAGTTGTGATTTCAGTCTAAGAAGGAAAACATTGTCTTACAGAAGCGAGGGAGAGAAAAACTAGGGAAGGATGACAAAACCCTTGCCAAGAGAGGAGTGATTAAGTGATTAAACATCACCCAAGATGCTTACAGAGTCTTTCTAATCTCTGCCTGAATAAGATAACTAATTACTCAGGTAACATGGGAACTGTGTACAGCTTATTCTAAAATAGTTGTTTGTTTAATTTTTCCTCAGAATCACATGTTACATTGACCAAATGAACACCTGGTATGACACCAAAACTCATCAGGAAGTAACCAATAGTCGTCTCTTCTCAGAGATACAAGATACTTTGGGTACCTTTGGTCTCAATGGTTTAGACAGGCTGCTGTGTTTCATGATTGTAAAGGAGCTGCAGGTAATTTTTGAACTTTGGTTTCTCAAGGTCATGATGCTTTTATTGTTTAACAACTTCTAGTGAAATTAAAAAATCTTAATTTTTTTAAATGGTAAATTGAAATTAAAAGGACTTGAAAAATGTGTGTTCAAACCCAAAGTTAAAAATTTCAGTTAGGGATATAATTATGAAAGTGGGCAGCCTTAATAAATGGTGCTGTGTAACACAAGATTATGCTTTATATTAAATGTGGTTTGCTAGCAATGCCTTCTGGAGGTGTGCACTTTGTGCTCAAAAGTTGATCTTAGTCAACTTGTGGTTTTTGGTTTAAATATCAACAAAGAATTAGATTGTTTGGGTCACCATGATACAAATACAAATGATACAAATAAGGTGTTGGTTCTGTGTAATGACTTTTTCCACAGTGCCTCTATGTGAAACCAAGTTTTTTTTGTTTTCTGAGAAGAATTCAGTCCTAATCTGCTTAAAGTTTTTAAGGAAAATCAGTGTTGATGAAGACCTTTCTTCCTCAAAAATTGAACTAATGCTTGTCTAGAGTGGGTACTATGTATTAATGAGAAGTATCTGCTAATTGTCCTAATTAGCGTAATTAGATTAGCCTAACTCAGAAAAACACTAAATCTGTGGAATTTCTCAACTCTTCATCTGAAGAAATATTTTTTTTAATGTGCCTCTGGTACCACCAAAATTAAGCAGAGTACATGTGTGAGGATTTTACTTAGTTATTTTTCTTTTATTTAGAATTTCCTCAGTATGTTCCAGAAAAATATATTGCGTGACAGGACAGTACAGGATACCTTAAAAGCACTTATGAATGCTGTCAGCCCTCTCAGAGGAATTATAGGTGAGTGCTTACTAGTTAAGATGGAAGAAAGCCACTCTCTTTGTACACTTGCATTTATTTCTCTCCCTACTTGTTCTTTTTTTTTTTTAATGCCTCACTCTTCTTCTGTTCTCAGCAAATTCAAACAAGGTTTATTCCACAGCAATTGCGAAAACTCAGAAGATCTGGACAGCATATTTAGACTCCATCATGAAGGTAGGTTTATCTGACTTAGTGATACCTGACTCTACACTGTACAGTTCTGTTCTTTAATCTGCTTATTTTACAATGTCATATTTTGTTGACACAGAATTCTTTAACATCACAAGTGAAACAGCCTGTATTTGCAAGAGCTCCTGAGCTCACACTCCACAAAGTGCTTATAGCTGAGATTCATATTTAATGTTTTGCCAAAAATGGAGTCTAGAACTAGACATCTCATCCGGGAAGACAGAGAAGCTCAGGAAGCTCAGTATCGGGAGCTTTGAGACTCCCCACAGTGCCTGTCAGCACAGTGTACCTAGGCTAAATTTTAGAGCAGTAACATTTCCTGGGCATGCCTTGTTCACACAGAAGGCTGTCTGCTGTGCCAAAAATTTAAAGAAGCTATCCCATTAACCTGTCTCTTTATCTTGTTTTTGCAATGATATTTTATGACCCATTTCAGAGTGCTGTGAATGCTTGTTTATGTTACTGAAGAGAAGAGGAAAGGTCAGGGGAAGAAGGGGAGGGTTAGCTACAGCAAGCCTCGCTGCTGGTTTTTATCCCTGACATTGCTGACCTTAAGGTCTAGGGAGAGGTGGGGAAGAGAGTACAATCATTTTCACTTACCAGTGACAAACAAGCAATTAACTGAGGTTTTATACCTGTTACCATTCTAGTGCCCTTTCCAGGCTGCTTGTATTTATGCACACAGTTCATGGTAGCAAATCTTGAGTGCTGTGACTGCTCCTCTCCTTTGAATGCACTGCACAGTTGGGGTCTGTCAGTTCTTACTGCACTTGGTCTGAATCAGCGCTCTGTTACCAAACTGAGGAAGTACTTCCAACCCGTGTGCATGTCCCTGCTTTGGGCAGCCCTACAAAAGCTGTTGGGTGTAACGAGGACTTTGTGTCATCTGTTTAACTCTAAATTGTTACTCATTAAGTTTTTCTTTAGTTTTACTTTGATTTTCCTTTGTTGCATTCAGTATAACATCCTACCCTTTTTTTTGTTTGTTCATTTCAACAGGTTGGTCAGATGCAGATCTTAAGACGACAGATTACCAATGAATTAAATTATTCCTGCAGGTTTGATTCCAAGCATTTGGCTGCTGCTTTGGAAAATCTCAATAAGTAAGAAGCAAAATGACATGTATCACTGTGGTGTAATTAGTATCAGCTCAGCAATCCTTTGAATATAAACTATGGCAAAATATGGGGTCTGATTGTATTCAGGTTTTTGTTGATGAGTATTTGAATTTGAACTCATGAAAACATTAAACATTATTAAGTTGCAAATAATGTGTGTGAAGATGATAGTGGACAGCGCAACTTCTAATTTCATTTGGTTATATCTGCATTTGAGGTTGTATTTGTATAAGAAGTAAGAACAGTGAAAATGTGTGGTGCTGATTTTGATACAGTAAGATGTTTGTAAAAAGATATTCAAAAAAGGTGGTTTACTCTTGCTTGTAACCATTTACAGAGTTTGTGTCTGAAGTTTTAAAAATAATATGACATTGCATCATGTAAGGTTCGTATTGGAATAATTTAAGTAAATATTTAATATAATCAATTTGTTTTCTTTTTAGAGCAACACTGGCTGACATTGAAGCACATTATCAGAACCCATCACTCCCTTATCCTAAAGAAGACAATACCCTCTTGTATGAAATCACAGCTTATCTGGAAGCAGCTGGCATTCACAATCCATTAAACAAGGTCAGGATTGCATTCCAGTGCTTGGTACAACTTGCTTTTTTGTTCTATTTATTATCAGGTGAGAAAAATATGAATATGTGGAAGAATTGTGTTCCTCTTTTTCCTCCTCAGATCTACATAACAACAAAACGTCTGCCATACTTTCCCACTGTCAACTTCCTATTTCTCATTTCCCAGTTTCCAAAACTTCAGTATACCAGAAATTTAGGTACGTATAAGTAGTTGTTTGTCTCAAACTAATGAAAACCTATGTGAAATTATCTGTACAGAAGATGATAAAATCATCTGTGTAGAAAATACTCAGTTTCTTACTTTAGTCCATCATGTCCAGGCAGGCTTATTATAATATTGAAGCCAAATACCACAGAGTAGGAAACATAATCCAAACTTCTGATTTTCTTATTCCATCCTATGCCTTAGTTAATATCAATAAGCCATTTTCTATGGAAGAAATGCAGTTCTTAGGTTTTAATTTTTATCTGTGGGCAAGCGGAATGGGAGGCACAGCAAAAAAACCTGATGAAAGCATATTGTATAAGTTTGCCTCTGCTATGAACAATATGTTCTGTTTTATAAACATCTGTTGTTTGGGGGGGGGATTTCTGTGCAGGAGTGGTGTGCAAGCGGCCAGCTGATCAAATTGACTGGCTTCCTTTAGTTCTGGGACTTCTTACCCTGTTGAAACAGTTTCACTCAAGATACACAGAACAATTTCTGGCTCTCATCGGTCAGTTTATTCATTCAACGATGGAACAGTGCACAAGGTATCCATGTTTTACTTGTGCCTAAAGGAAACAGCATTATTTGGAGGCTGGCATTTTCATGTAATTTTATCCAAATCACTGATCAGCTGGTAAGAGTATGGTCTTCCTGATTGTGTAATTTTAGCCAGAAGATACCAGAAATGCCGGCTGATGTAGTGGGTGCTCTCATGTTCCTGGAAGATTATATTCGCTACACAAAGTTACCAAGAAAGGTAAGAAAGAATTCCATGTCTATTACACCTAGCTTTGAACAGGAGCCTGGTTCCAGAGGAGCTAAATCTTGGTCTATGGTGTAGTTACGTACTGTCAGTTCGATACCATTTATCCACTCTGGAACACAGCATCATCTGTAAATGAATATCCAAAGTAACAGTCTTGTTAAGCTTGTCCATAAAGCAGTACTGGCCCTTCTTAGAGGTTCTGCAGAAGACTGCCAAAAGGAAATACAGATGGAAAATCTGTTACCTGATAGGAATGAGTCATAATTCCTTTACCCAGTACAAACTACAGAAGGTGTTGCTTGCATATTTTCTGTAACTATTCCTTATACTAGCCATGGTATCCTTATGGAAAAATACATTTTCTAGAAAATGGGGGATAAAAAAATATAGAAAGGATTTCAGCTTTCTGTGGATTTAATAAGTCTATTCCATTTTAATCTTCAGAGACTGCATACATTGCTGGGGGGGGTGGGAAGGGAAGAAATAAAATTCACAGGTTTTCAGAATTAAGTAATAAACCCAACAGTATTCTAAATGCAGGGCAAAAAGCTGTTTAGCAAATATAAATTGTGGTGAAACACCATCTCCAGTCCTTGATTTCCTTCCCTTCCTGCCAAAGCTTGACTTCCCAGGCAGCTTCTTTATTTCACATGCAACAGAACTTCTGAAAGTCTGGGCTTGTAGAGAGATGTTATTTTAAGGTTAAATACAACTTAACTGCATTTGAAGATGATGTGTTATTTGTACCTGGTATTAAAAATAAGTCGCAACCCCATTTGCTGTAGGCTGTACCTCAGTGATTCTTGAATAAGCCATTTCCCAGCTAACACTCACAACTAAAAGAGAGATTCTTCCAGTTTCTCTCCTCTTCCCAGCCCACAGAGTGATGTAGTAGAAAGTTCACGTCAGTCTTGCAGCCAATGTACCTGTGCCAGCTCTCACCTCAGCCTGATGCTGTGTGGAGAAACAGTAGGGAGTGCGTCAGCGTTCCTCCATCTTACACAGGTCCTGGCAATTCCTCACAGCCCAGGGTTCGCTTTACCTGCCTGACACCATCTTCCTTCCTTCCTCTGTTCACCAAGCATGAACACATCCAGCAGCACATCTTAATGCCGGGGTGGTTCAGGTCAATAGTGGTGTGTGCTTGAATTGTGGATTAGATGTTCTTGTTAGCAGATGATTAGAGCATACAAATGGATAAGGAGGCAAATGTCTAACTGTGCCTTCCTGCTCGCTTTAGGTTGTTGAAGCACATGTGCCTAGCTTCATTTTTGATGAATTCAGAACTGTTCTATGAATATGGAGAAGGGCCAAGGCGTTGCTGCAAACCTGAAATGAGGAGCAAGGGACTGAGAATGAGACAAGTACAGCTTTTTCAGAACTGTATCCTTTCTGTGCTTTAAGGCAGTGCCTGCAAATGTCTCTATGAAATGTAACCGTCAACTCTAGTCTATACAATTAACACTTTATGAAAGCTTGGCATGAGATGCAATTTTTATCTCATGCAAACTGTACATTTTGTACTGCACATTATAAATGCTGTACCTAATTGTGTATAAAACAGTTTTTTGTTCTGAAGAACTCTTTGTGGAAGTTTGATTTTTTGTATGACAAATAACAATGAAACTGGAAATAAAGGTGTTGGGTAGTTGGCCAGGACTGGTGATTGCAAAGTGTCACTTTTCCTGTTAAAATAATAGCGAGGATGAACACAGGGTGAAAAGAGGTTTGGTGTCTGCCTCAGTACAACAAAAAGTTAATTTTCCTCTATAGAGGACAGAAAAAAACAGATTTCCATAACTGAAAAGTCCTGTCATGCTATGTAAAGGCACAAATCCAGTGCTACTGTCACATAATTAATGTTGGGGGCAAAGTGTTTATTCACGTAACTTTCAGTCTTGTATGAAAACTTTTACACCTGTAGATGAATATTAACGATTTGGGGAAAGGGTGAGGGTTGGATCAAGAAGATTTTATCCTCCTGTGCTGATTGCCCCACCAGGCCAGCTGGCTGCTGCCTCGGGGATACCTGTCCGGCCCCACGATTTATCATGGGGCTGTGGCTCAGCCCTCGGAGGAGCGCAGCCTGGCCCCAGTGTGTCACTCGCTCCATTATGTTGATGACATCCTGCTGACAGGACCTACCCAGCAGAATGTCAGAGAATCACTGAGCGGTGTCGTGGGCACCATGCGAGGGCATGGCATCGTCTGGCAGGGAGCCTGCTGGAGTACAGAAACAAACAAACCTTCGTACACCTGAGGCTCAAAACAAGGCTGATGTGCGATTACTTGTAGGATTACTAGGGTTCTGGTGCCAGTTTATCCTACGCTGAGCACAGGTTTTAAGGTCCCTGTATAATGTAGTGAGAAAGAGGAACCAGTTTGTATGAGGGAAAGATGAAACAAAAGCTTTTGAACAAACCCAGCTTGTTGTGTGCCCTGCGGTTGCAGTGGGACCTAAGCAGCCTTGCAGACCTGTTGAGCTGGATGACCTCGGTTTCAGGAGGCAATCTTGCACGTTGCTGTTTGAGGCTAAAAGGTGAAGAGAGACTGCCACCCCCTGGCTGGGCTCAGGCATAAGCACACAGCCCCACACCCCTCCCACACCTCTCCCCCCCAGCAAAATATGCCAGGGGATGAGGCAGCAGAAGGGTGTTGCTGCCATCCTGCCAAGCAAAGCTGACTCAGCAATGTGCAGGTGGCAGCTGGTATGGAGAACTAACAGCCACGTTGATGGTGTTAGAAGAGAGCTCCTCCTCTGCTCCTGAGTTCTATACTGCTTTCTTAGTGATCTATAAGGCATTAACTGCTTGGGTATATGGACAGCTCGACAATACACAGGAAACGGTGGAGCAGGTTGGTGGAAGCTCTTAATCCAGAAATATGTGAATTCACACCTGTGGATTTGGCGTGCAGACACTCAGGTCACTTGAGGTATTGAGGAAGTGAGGAGCACAATGCCATAGCTGATCAATTGGGTCAAATTCATGGCGCTACATCCTGACACCCCGGCACCTGTTGCTCTGCCACCTGATGATCTCACTAAGCAGGTCCACAAAAAATTTGGGCACCTGGATGTGGGTGGCGTATACGGATTAGTTCGAAGGCAGGGTATTCCACATACCCAGTGCCCCTCAGGAGCCAGTGCAGTGCAGTGCTGTCTATGAAGAACTGAAAGCTAAAGTTCCTCAGCAGCCTTGTGGGCAGCTCAGAGGAGGGCAAGCGAGCAGCAGGAGGCTGAACGGCTTTGCACAGTGATAACAATTCAAGGATGAGCAGCACTGTGCTCATACTCTGCTTGCTTCAGGTCCCTGGAATTAACATGAAATTTTATTGGCTTTTTATTACATTTGTAAATTAAATTCCAGAATAATGTGAGCAGACTGGCACAGCCAGCACTACTCCTGTTTCTAACTGTTTTGACATGTAAGATTGAAAGGCCTGGGAGAAAAACTGCTAGAAAAAGAAACAGGACTGAACTCTGATGGCTCCTGTTTAGCCGATCCCCACCTGTTCTTTGCAGTGCTGGTATCCTTCTCTTCTCCACTGTTTTGCAACTAAGAAGTCAGAAGCCCCCCATCAGAACTACTCCTGTTCAGAGCAGAGGAGTCACCATGGGGCATGCAGGGCCATGTCCAGTTGGATTTCTAGTGTTTCCAGGGATGGAGACTCCACAGCCTCTCTGGGACACCTGCCCATGTGTTTGACCACTCGAGCAGTGAAAAAAGCTTTTTCTTATGTTTAAATGGAATTTCCCATATCTCAGTTCATGCTCATTGCCTCTTGTCCTTTCACTGGGCACCACTCACTGTCACTGGGATCTATCTTCTTTATTCCCTCCATCCATCAGATATTTATCCACATGAATAAGGTCCCCCCAGAATCGCAGCTCTCTCAGCATCTCCTCATGTGACACATGCTCCAAACTTTTAATCATCTTCATGGCCCTTTAGTTCATCCATGTCTGTTTTGTACTGGGAAGCACAGACATGTCTCACCGAGGCTGAGCTGAGGGAAGAACCACCTCCCTCAGACTGCTGGTAGCACTTTGCCTTAATGCAGCCAAGGAGGCTGGTGGCCATCACTTCAGAAATGAACTCATCTCCCTCAGGATCCCAAAGCTTTATCTGCCAAGTTGTTTGTCCAGCAGTTTGCCAGCATCTGGGGTCATCCCTCCACAGACGCTGGACTTCCCATTTCCCTTTGCTGAACTTCATGAACTTTCTGCCAGCCCATTTCTCCAGCCTGGCCAGATCCCCCTGAGCGGTGCCCAACCGTCTGCCGTGTCAGCTGCTCCTCGTGGGTCACCTGCAGACATGATGAGTCCATTGCCCGGGTCAAAGACCTTGAAGATTACTGGCCCCAGTGCCAGCCCTGGAGTACACCCCTAGAGACCGGCCTCCAGCTGGGCACGGTGATGCTGAGCACGACCCACAGGTCCAGCCATTCAGCCAGTTGGTAAAGCCTGATTTTCTCTTCATAAATCAATGCTGACTACTCCTAGTCACCTCCTTGTCCTTTGTATGCTTGGGAATAGTATCCAGGTCTGTCACCTTCCTAGGGATCAAGGTGAGGCTGCCTTCCCCACAGCTTCCTTCATCCTCGTCCTAGCATTTCCCGAAAACAAGAGAGATGTTTGCTGTTGTCTGGGCCTCAGGATCACCACCACCATTCACAGAGCACGGAGTGGCTTCCTGCTGACCGCTGCCAGCTCTCCCTGCACCCAGGGGTGCGTCGCACCCACTCCTATGGACTTGGGTACACCCACATTGTTTAATTCTATTCCCCAGCCTGGTCCTCTGCTGCAGGACTGAGCACTGAGCTGTGGGGTTCAGCACTGCCGAGTGTCGTTGGCTCACCTGTTCCCAACTCAACCTTTGCAAAAGCTAAACCTGTGTCATGGGGGAAGGGGGAAGACTGAATCATCACATAAATCAAGTTATCATCAAATCACGATATAACTAATGTCCAATTATTGCTTAGTCATCACTTGATTACCATTTGATTTTCATTCGGTCATCAATTAATTAATAATTCATCATAGTTCAATCATTGTTGGAGCCCAAGTCTTATGAGGAGCAGCTGAGGGAACTGGGGTTGTTCAGCCTCGACAGGAGGAGGCCAAGAATAGACCTTATTGATCTCTACAGCTCCCTGAAAAGAGTTGTAACGAGGTGGGTGTTGGACTTCTCTTCCAAGTAACAAGTGATAAGATGAGAGGAAATGGTGTCAAGTTGCGCCAGGGGAGGTTTTTCCGAATTCGATATTAGGAAAAATTTCTTTATCAAAAGAGTGGTGAAGCATTGGGGTAGGCTGCCAGGGAAGTGGTGGAGCCTCCATCCCCGGTGTTCTAAAAGCATGTAGATGTGGCACCTTGGAACATGGTTTAGTAGCATGGTGGTGTTGGGCTGACAGTTGGACCTGATGATCTTAGTTTTTTTCCAACCTTAATGATTCTATGATTAATAGAACCTTTTCAGTTAACCCCATAACGACTTCTCTTACGAATTCATCTGTGAATTCATCTGCAGCAGGAGGAAGAGGGAAAACAATAGTGAGGTTGCATGAAAAAAAAAAAAAAAGAGATGGGGGAGGATGGGAGTTGGTATCACCCAGCATTAATGACCTGAAGCCTTTAATGTCCAACCCATGTTAGAAACAGATCCTCCTACTCCAACAGGTAGGAGATTGAAGAGCAATAGAGGAAGATTACAAACTGGTGTCCAACTATTTTTCCCTATTTGACTTTATTTTTGAGCTTTTCCTTTAAAAAGCTCTAAACTTTCCCAAAACCAAATGCAAATATCCTGTCCCCACTACACAGATACAGTTTCTTAATGTTGTTTAAGTTAAGCCACACAGGAAACTCTTAGCACATTAGGGCTTTTGTAATTAATGTAATTACGATTGAACTCCAAGTTTTAGGTCCTGTTTAAGAGTTACTCGGGGCCCTGACAGGAAAGCAGATTACAAGGAGGAGCTCAATGGCAGCGTAAACAGCTGCTGTGACTCAGAAAGCAGAAAAATCAGTGATAAGAGCATTAGGAAAACTAGGGCTCACAGGCAGACAAGAATAAACTCCGGAAAAATAGTTGTCATTAGTTACTGCAGGTGAAGCAGTCTGTAAACACCAGCGGGCATCTTTCCTGTGCTTGAGTTTGTCACAGGGAGGCCTGGTAACCTGTGCCTGAAGACCATCTCTAAAACCTGGCTGCTACACCAGAAGACCCTTCTTCCATGGCTCATCACTGTCTCTAACCTTCAGAAACGGACATCAGCAAAGGCCCAAAGCTTCACTTTGCAGTTTCTCTTGACCCTGCCTGAAGCCTGCCAGGCTCCCTCTCTGACATACCTCAGTGGGTGCACAGGCTCGTTTCATGCAGAACTGTGGAGTTTCACTTTAGTCCTTCACTAACAATTTCCAACATCCTGTTTAGCTTCTTGACTGTACCTGCAAACCAAGTGGAAGCTTGGAGAGGCCTAGTCATGGTGATTCCAGGAGACTCACATCTGGGTTCCACCATCAGGATTATTTTTCCTATTGTGCAAGGTAAACAATAGGAAAAGGTCCTGCAGCTGGGTTGGAGCAAGCCCAAGCACAAATACAGGCTGGGCATCACCACACAGAGAATGCATTGAGAGCAGCCCTGAAGAGAATGACCTGAGGGTGCTGGTGGATGAGAAGCCCAACACAAGCCAGCGAAGTGCACTTGCAGCCCAGAAAGCCAACTGTATCCTGGGCTGTCTCAAAAAAAGTGTGATCAGCACGTTGAGGGAGACCCCACCTGGAGTACTGCGTTCAGTTCTCGGGTCCTCAGCAAAGGAAGGACATGGATGTGTTTGACTGAATCCAGAGAATGGCCACAAAGACGATCAGAGGAATGGAGCACTTCTGCTATGAGGACAGGCTGAGAGAGTTGGGGCTGCTCAGCCTGGAGAAGGCTCTGGGGAGACCTTATAGCGGCCTTCCAGTACTTAAAGAGGACACAAGCTCTTTATCAGGGAGTACAGTGATAGGCTGAGGGGTAATGGTTTTAAGCTGAAAGAGGGGAGATTTAGATTAGATATTAAGAAAAAACTTTTTACTGTGATGGTGCTGAGACACTGCCACAGGTTGCCCAGAGAAGTTGTGGATGTCCCATTCCTGGAGGTGTTCAAGGCCAGGTTGGATGAGGCTTTGAGCAACTTGACCTAGTGGAGGGCATCCCTGCCCATTGTAGGGGGGGTTAGAACTGGACGATGTTTAAGGTCTCTTCCAACTCAAACTGTTCTATGATTCCATGATTTATGTTACTTTACTTATATTAAGAGTTAATTTCAGTTACTATTGAAAGTATCATAGCATAGTAAGTTGGAAGGGACGTTAAAGATCATCTAGTTCCAACCCAGCTGCCATGGGCAGGGACATAACACTAAAGCAGGCTGCCCAAGGCCCCATCCAACCTGGCCTGTACCCTGCCAGCTTTTATTTTCAATATCTGGAATAACTTTATCTCAGCAAACTCTGTCATGCTGCTGTTCACTATGCAAAGCACAGGAGCTTGTGCAGCTCTCTGAGCTCCACAGGGAACAATTTAGGAATGCTGACACTACTTTCCATGTAGTAACATGATGCTGAGCAAGCCAGAATTCCAGGATGCATAATTTATCAACTGCCCATATTTATTCTGGATTTAATGGGTTTTGCTTTTGTCCAGAGAGCAATATGTGGAAGCACTGTGAGCCAACCATAAATTACTGCCCAATGACACAAAACATCCAGTGTGCATCAACAGTAAATACCAACAAGCAGTTTCAGGAGATGTGAGCAGCCTTTGAAAGCAGTGCGCGTCCCAGCTTCCACATAGGAAAGCGGTACAAACAACACGCTCAGCAAGCACGAGAGAGAAATACAACACAGAAACTGACGTTATCAGGAAGAGAGCAATCTGTTTTAATTATCCCCTTTTTTGAGATTTCCATGGTGTTTAGAAATCCCAGTAACAGCACTGATGTGGAACACCTTGATAACAACCAACTTCAAGTGTGGTTCTTCAACACCAAATCTTTGACAGAAACAGAGCTTGGGCAACACAGATGATGTGTGTTCTTTGGTGGTGATGGCTGTTTTATCCCTGAGTATAGCACAGATATCAATGCAATAGTTTAAAGTCTTCCAACTGCTATTCAGACATCATTAACAAAGCATTTACATCTACAGAAAATGATGCGCTCCTCTTTCCTTCAATTGCAGAACAGACTTTAAGGCCTCTATTCATACACTTTCCAGGAGAGGTACTGTAATTATACTTGAGATTTCTATCATCACATTATACTACTATTGTCTCAGAAACAGAAGTAATGAATTACAAAATGCATCAGTTCATCCAGGACTTTTTTGTTGTTCCAGGTGATACAGTGACAGTAGGAGGAAAGTCACCACCACTCTGCCTTTTACTTGCTTGCACTGGAGCTAGAGGGGCACTAAACACAAACACAGCCCAAACACGTGCCACTCCTTAAATGAAATCCAACACTGCATGCCTGCACTAGCAGGCATTTTAAAGCTGTAATTAAAAAAACCCTCCCATTGCCCTTGTATTTTCCAGTAAATGGCTCGTTCAGAAAAAAAAAAAAAAAAACCCAAAAAGGGATGACCAGGAACAGTTACATGACACAAATTTCTCAAGCAAGCTCTACACGCACAAACCAACTCACCACCTATGAACAAGCCACCAGACCATTAGACTAGCAGAGAATGCAATTGCATTTTCCTCTTTCCTCCCCACCACTAGCAAGTTTTCACATTCCTGCACCATGTCGTGAGCTACAGTCTCATCGCTATGGACAGGTGCTTCTCTTGCTCCTTCTGCTCTCCTGTTTGGCTGTAGCTGTCACTGTTTCTGGACTACAGGGACAACCACAAACACAATGCATCTCTCACGGCCTCAAAACGCTCACTGAAGTGCACTGCTAAGGGTGCAGGATGGTATCAAATTGTGCAGTGTGAAAATCCTTAGAACCAATCCTTAGAACTTCTTCAGAGTCTACAGATTTATTTATTCAATGCAATACGCAATATGTCAGTTTCTTGTGTGTGCACTGTATTCTGCTCAGATTCTGAATCATGCCTGTGACACACCTTTCCCAGCACAATGCTTCCCTTTGCAGCATAAGGGTGTAAGAAATGAAACCCAGGACTCTTACAGACTGTCTGCTGCATACTTCTGCTGGCAATGTTAGATTCCATTACCCACTCACTGCCAGCTTTACTCTTCTTACTCTCATTTGGCTCAACTGCTTCTTTCGTGACACTCCCTTCACAGAATCACAGAATAGTTTGGGTTGGAAGGGACCTTAAAGATCATCTAGTTCCAAGCCCCCTGCCATGGCAGAGACACCTCCCACTAGATCAGGCTGCTCAAAGGCCCCATCCAACCTGGCGTTGAACACCTCCAGGGATGGCGCAGCCACAGTTCCCTGGACAACCTGTTCCAGTGCCTCACCACCCTCATCGTGAAGAAATTCCTCCTTATGTCTAGTCATCCTCCAGTCTCCCTCTGTATCCCTGAAAAAAACACCTCAGCTAGGGACTACCAGAAAGAGCTTGGAATTCTGCTCTGTTTTCTTTCGGGAGTTTTCTTCCCTGCGGCAAAGTGCTACTGCGTGCCTCTGATCAGCTGGAGGAGGCCCAGCTGAAGCAGGAACCCAGACAATGCCGTCAAAGATCAACTCATCAGTAATTTAAGTTAGAAGCCCACACTCTGTGCAGCCTTGTCTAAATCTTCCCAGTTTGTGCGATACTTCAAAATAATCCTTTGCCATCTCCTGAGGACAAGGCACATAACCATTGAATGAGTCATATTTTCAGGTTGCTCTTCCTGACACATGCATACAAGATTTTTATCATCCCCACAGTAATTTACAATAAGTGGTCATTATCCAGATCATCAAGACACTTAACTAGGCACTGGGTTCAAGAAAAGAGAAGGAAAAAAAGCCAGCTTAAACACATCTGTAAGTTTACGTACACTGGTATTTCCTGAACTATCAAGACCTAACAAAACTCATTAACCAGAGAAACACAACAAAAAAAAATCTACAGATATCATAACTTTTTAATTTCAGTTAGCTGAGGATGTGTATTTGACCAAGGACTGTTCATCCCTGACTTCAAAAAGACTGACTGCATAGAATATAAAAACATAGGAAATGTAAAATTAATCAATATTTTCAAAATTGTCACAGATTTTGAAAACACTGGTATAAATTCTGCAAACTTTGTACACCCTTCAAGGGGCATCATTTAGTTACTGTATATTTGAAAATCATATTACTTTATCCTGAAGTTTAAACATAGACATATTTGTGGTGAGGGTAATTTCAAGAGGGTAGCAAAAGTGACAACGGTTAGAAAAATGTACATAATTCTACTTCTGGAAAAGAACAGGTCATTTGAGATATCGGTCAAATAGAATACCAAAAAAGCTTCTCCACAGGTTTTTTTTTCACAGTCCAACATAAAATATGTACTTATACACAGCTTATCCAATCAGTCATTCTCAAGATATAGTCAAAGCTTCATCAGCACAGAGAAATGCAACCTGTTACTGCTCTCTGAGCTCTCGGCTACCCTGATGTGTGACAGTTAGGCAAGCCAAACCAGGAGAAGCCATAAAGCGATACACAAAGCAATCGTAAGAAAGGTACAGAAAAATGAAAATACACAAGAACAAAGGAAAGCGTACTGATGAAGAGAATATTGAGAGGAACAATGACCAACAGTAAAAGGCATGGACTCCTTAGCAGCATGCAGTAACTTCTACAGAAAAAAAAACCCCATACTCCAAGTATTAAAAGGACACTAATATGGTACTTGTCATGAATTTTAAGAAGTAATATTAAAGATTATTGTGTACTGGAAATAGGCTGGACTGAATTTGTTTCAGTGGATCCAGTTTGTTGCTGTGCTTCAGTTCATGGCAGTGTTAAACTACAATTGCACACACTCCAAGCAAACTGAAACAATTCCCCAAAGTTTTTAGAAGGAAGTGAGATACGAAGAAAGTTTCAGAAAGATGTGCTTTCAGTACCTGAGTGCAATGCAGTAGCCAACATAACTACGGCTTGATTATTACTCGTTTAAATTAAATCTGGTGTAAAGACTGATTTCAGAATAGCAACATGGCACTTGCAACAGTGACTGAAGTAAAAAATATGGTGACACCTCAAGATCTGCAATCCTTTACAGTGTCCTTTTAAGTATCAGCAGACTGAAAAAGAAGAGGCAAACCCTAACGAAATAACCCAAATCAAGAATGTTCTTACAAAGAAACAGTCTATGGGACTACTGAACAGAAAAAAGCATGAAGGATAATAGCAGCATATGGTTTAGAGTTATCACTTTTCAGTTTATTAATATTAGTGGTGCACTCGGCAATGGATAAAGCAAGGAATGAAATTCTGACAAAACTGGCAATTGCTACCATGTGTCAACACTTAATCATGGTCCTTGTAAACAGCTAACTCCTTTTTGAATTTTACTTGCAAAGCCAAGAATATTTACATATAATATATATGTATATAACCACAAAACCAAAATTAAATCAAATCCTTATCAAGGAAATTGCATTTTGAAGAGAAGAAAACATAATACGATATTAAATAGTACATGTCCAAAGATTTTGAAGGCATCCTGATTTTCATGTTTTCTTCTTCTGTTTATTCCCCCTGGATTTTAGTAGACTAAATACTGCATTTCAGAGTAAATAAGTGGAAATATTATAGAGCAGCTCCGGTAAAGAATAGCTCCACTATTGAAAAATGCTCGAGGTGTGGTGATCCAGGACTCTGACTTAAAGCAAAAATATACAGCATACAGTGCCACAGCAAAGAAGTGGCCAATCAGTACCATTGGTTTAGGAGATAACCTGCATTAAAAATAAATAGATAAAGCATGTAAATAAAATCGAAAAGCACTGACAAATTTTCATTTTACAAATAGAGATCTCCACTCAAGATTATGCCCCCATCGATCCAGGCAGCTCTGATCCTGCCATCTCAACTAAATAATATAAACTCAGTTTTAGCTCTCATTCAAAAACGGACCAATATAAATGCACACATTTTCATATACTCAAAGTAGTATGATTTATTGCACGTTTTATAGTTTCTGAGGAATAATTCAGAAGACCCTAATAGTTAACTGATTTCCCAGTTCCTCATGCTCATTTATGGAAGATCTCATCCTTCACTAATGTCAATTCAAGCATGAAACACGTCTACCAGCTCCTCTGCTTGTCAGGACCCCTATACCTCATTCAAACTCCCATGCTCCATACATTAGCCTCTCTCCAGCTTTTAGTAGCATCTTTTACAAAGAAAAGTAAGAGCCAGCATTTAAAAACATAGCTTCTAATAAAGCCTCAATCTTTAGCATAATCCTAAAAATATAGGCTCTTGTGGACCACGGTCCCTGTGCAGACCTGACAGACTTGTAGTGAAGCAGATCTCACGATCCTCACAGAGGCTCATGACCCTTGACCCAGTTCACATTAACTACTACCAGCACACTGAACTTACACAGAAAGCAACCCAACAGGTCCTGAGACACATTCTCCACCCAATCTGAAGTAATGGAAACAGGCTTTCTTTAGCTGGTGCAAGGAATCTACAAAATGAATTAAAATTATGCAACGATTACATTCAACCCATACCAAAACATTTTTTGGTGTACACAGGAATGCTATTAAATCCAGGATTTTGGTAGCTGTTGTTCTGTTAAATTCAGCTGGATCTTGAGCTAGTTTTATTTAAATAGAGGACAGTCTTACAGAATATCTGCTTATTTTTGAATTAACTGACATAAGAACAAGTATCTTCTGATTTTCCTTTGTTTGTAGCGGTTTTGTGTTTTTTTTTTTATACTCACTCCAGATGCCCTCACATTGCTAAAACTTGGTTTACATAGCACTAGAACTAAACACCCAGGCAGAGAACACAAAGTAACTAATTAAAATCCTTTGATTGATATATATTTTAATATATATCAATATACAGACATATACACACACATATGTCCATGTGTTTGTATGTATATGTATTTAAGTATATATGATCACACACATATACATCCCCTCCCCAAGCTTATTTAGTTACCAAGTTGTAATTAGTCAGAAGTTATCTTTAAAATATATTTACCATCTGTGCCAGCAAAGAGTTCATAAAGTGCCTGGGCAAGAACATTCACTACAAAAGAATGAGATTTTTTTCTTGACCAATAAAATGTTTTTTTCGCCTGAAAAAGGAAAAAAATATTTCCATCAGTGCATACAGAAGAGCATTCAACAGATTCCCAGAAAGTCACGCTTGTGAAAATTAGTGATAACACTAGACTGGTTCCAAGCTAGGTCATTAAGTAATTTTCGAAACTTGTCATGCTAGTTATCTAGGTTCCTCTCACATTAAATATAGAAGAAAAAGACAGTTCCAGGCTGTGCTTCATCTCATCCTGTAGCAGGTGCCTGGGGTAGGTAAGAAATTTCTGTTGACTGAGAATAAGTAGGAGATAACTGAAAGGCTGAGGCGAGTAGCTAAGATGTAAGTATCTGCATTTGGTCAGGTAAGTCCTGTATTGTCCTGACATTCAGGGTCCCTTTAAGTGCTTCTCATTTTCCAGATATACTTTCTGAATAATTTACTTTTAGTCTATAATTATTCTAGCTGCAATTTAGCCAACTGACAATATGACTAACCTGATTAAAAGCAGTGAACAAATAAATAAGAAATCTTATTATCTACTCATCAGATTTTTTGGTCTAAATCTCACTGAAAAAACAAACCAGCATCAATACTGATGGTGCTGATTTCTGGGAAAGAAGGATGCCTTCTAATTTAGGACTGGGAGATTACTGCAGCAGTCAAGAGCCAGAGGAGCATTGAGATGCCTCTTGAAAAACACCGTTCACGAGCTCATTGTTCTCTAAGCATCACTCACACAAGTAGAATCGTCTAAATCCAGCCCATTTAAGATAAACTTAAGTTACAGGGATACCAGGTTATACTAGCAAAGCATGCTGACCAGACACAGCACACCAGTCTCCTTAAGCAAAGCACGGCAGGTCAGTAAGCACAGTTTTGAATCTGTCTTTTGTCACACAGCCACAGCACTCACAAATCACAGCTCTGCTTCTTGGTGAATGCCTAATGTATGACTTATCTATCCAACCCTCTGAAAACTCATGTGCCTCACCAATAACTTACATGTCCCTGAGTTGCACAGAACTTGAAAGCGCATCATTAAATTGCACCAAAATCTGCCTAAAAGAAGTCTACAATAAAGCTTCACCTTAAGAATGTCAGAATCTTCATAAAGGTCTGGAATATCCTGCAGCAAAGTTCTCCATATCTTAACATCGTTTAAAACAACACTCATTCCTCCACCAGTTAAAGGGTGTCTTATATTATATGCATCTCCTAAAAGAAGAACACCTAAGAGGAAAGAAAAAATTAATGGGATACTGCATCACCATTACATAATATTAAAATTCAAACCTCCTATTTTCTTAAAAACCAAACTTACTATGAATCCATTCCCACCAGAAAATAAGATGGATAACCAATAGAAATTAAAAAAGAAGAAAGGAGGAAAAAACCCCAATGTCATATTAGCAGGCTTTAAGATGAGTAAGGTCAAAATATTTTTTCCCCTATAGATATGTATGTGTGTGTGTCAAAGAACATAAACACACAAACACTTTTTACCGTAATTTCTTTCCTTTTCTAATTAAGTTTTGCTTAAGAAAAGCACACTTGTCTAAGCTTGGGCAACTGAGTTACTTAAACTTAAAAGTAAAGCAGGCACTGATTTGAAGTCTGATGTCAATATAAACATTCCAGTTAAACTATGCCCAGGGCACATATTTTCAAAATATTACTTTTCATAGAAGAATTATGAGACAGTTGTATTGAACATAAATATAAATCTAGGACAACAAAGCCCTAAGTCCCAAAAGAAGTTTATAAAGCCTTTTCCCCTCCTTTTATTTCTCAATACACACCTTTTTTATTTACAGCTGAAGGAGGCAAGAAGCTGGCCGGCATAGTCCTTAAACGATCATTCTGAACTGCTATTAGGAACTGTTCCTTTAAGTGATCTGCAATAACCAAATATTTGCATTACATTACTTAGAGTCTAAAATAATCAGCACACTACTCACTTCAACCTTTTCTTAGAGATACACTTAAGAGATACACTTCTGAATTGCTAACCTCACAGACGTGAGCTCAACAATCTGCTTTGATGTGGAATTGAAGAAAAGTGAATGATTACTGAAACAATAACTGCACATGTGGAAAAAGTCCACATAGTTTGATGGAGTCAGTGAAATGTGCCTTTTTTGGCACATTTAATTGTGACAGTTATGGATGGAAATCTTTCTAGACCTACCAGGTAGTTGTGGATGAACATTCTCAATCATGTATTCCTTTAAATTTTTTGGCATTTCCCCTCGGATATCAACAAGGACTCGAGTCTCAGTTGAAGAAATCTGATAGACTAGGACTGGACTAGTTTTAGCTAAAACAAGTTCAGCATAATTAGCTTTAAACTGTGGCGTATCCTTAAAAAGAAAAGATAAGAGGAGAAAGATTGAGACTGACTGATGAAAGGATATGAAACTTCAGCTATACAAAAGCATTTTCTGAAATATTTTGAAATAAAATCCAATATCAGATTAAGTTTGTGTAGTTTTCTTTTTAAATGAATAAGAAAAGTGTTTTTAAAAAGCAAGTTCCGAACTTCAGTGTACTTACAATTCTTTTAAAACATTTTAATATTGAACACATTTTAATATTTACTAGAATATACATCAGGTTATACATTTCGTTTGAATACCTTACTAATACTTAATACATGCCATTGAAAACCTGTAATGTGATCAGTGTTACAGTTTTCCGTAAGATCATTTTGTTTTCTTTTCATAAAAAAAGCAGTGGGAGGGAATGAAATACACTAGTTTGTATACAACTACATGGAGAGAGCAACTGGGGAAGAATCATAGGAGCCTATCTAAATAGGTCTTAAACAAGTTTCCAAAAGCAGAGAAACAGGAGGCGCTGGGCAGTAACTGGGTTAGGGACCCAAAAAGTGCTTAAGTTCCTCCAAGTCAGTGTTTCAAGTACAGTGAAAATTCTAGATTTGGTCCCTTCTCCTTTAATTACTTTTGCTGTTAATGCAAGAGTTAATGCCACAGAAGGCAAGACCCAGCCAGGATTTTCACCTAGGTTCTCCAACCCCCAGCTAGCAAACACTTTCTTGACTTTACAGGTCCTGAAGGTACCTGGTGACAAGGTTCCTCACCCTGGCAGGAGCACAGTCTAAGTATTCTTCTGGAGTATAAAACACAGTTGGTTTAACCCACAGCTCCTAGGATGATCTAAAGCTCAAGATTTCTGCTCTCTGAATGAATGTCATAAGTATTAGGATAAAGTAAGTGTCACTATCTTATCTTAGCTACCTATACCTTAACACAAATAAACCAAAGCACCTATACCCAAGGAAACAATTTTCGAGATCATGTTCCAGCTTTACAATGGTGCCTATCTCTAATTCAGAGACTAGTGCTCTATAAATTGAATAGAAATAGAAATAGCGCACATAGCACTACCTTATATGAGATGCTGAACCTTTTTCTCTTAAAAACATTCTGAATTTTCTATGAGCCAGCCTGTTGAGTCCAATGCTTGGTTTAAACTAGCAATGCCGAATCTGAATCCAGTTTTTTTTAAACTCTCCCTTGTTCAGCTGTATGTTTAAGATAACACTACATGCCGCTCCTAAAACCGTATCTAACTTTGAACAACGATATCTACTTCAAAAAAACCAAACAACCCCAAAACTGACTCACAGTTACTTAAAAGTGTTTTAAAAGAGTTGAAAATATGATCTGTAACTGCACTAAATATGTTAAGTCCAAACCAGAAAGTTCAGCTAGAGCTGGGATGGATTATGCATCAATAATTTCAGAGTTAAAAACATAGACTGAAATTTCCAAGCATTTTTCAAAAAGATACAGAAACTGATAGAACAGCTGGATAAATACCTAATGGCATAGTTCTAATTGATTCTGTTGGAAAAGATAATAATATATTCACTGAAATGCAGACCCACATTAAGACGCAAGAGAATAACATAATGCTTGCATAGCATTATACATAAAAGTTACCTTCAAAATGCAACCAACAAAATGGGATGAAACAGTAACTTTGTTAGAGACCAAGGTTTTTCTAAACTTGGAGAAAAGTCCATCAGCTACAACAGTAAGAGGTGCATGAAGTTCCTGCAGCATAAAGAAAAAATAAAGATACGATATTTTCAATTTTGCTTCAGAACAGTGGGAAACAACCAACTTGCTCATTTTCATACATTACGATGTCCTACAGAACAACAAACATAAGAGGATCACAAACCATATTTATAATATATGTATTAAGAAAAACAGTGCTTGTTACCCTCCTCATATTCATATTTAACACTATTTCCCCTAGAAGTTGATCTAATAATATATACTTCAGCTTTTCCAGACATGCATTCAGAAAAAAATAGTTATGGGGACTGCGTAAGAACTCAGATAAAAAGAAGACAAGAAAGTAGCGTAATTGCTCCTCTCAGCCCATATGCTCTTCAAGGGAAAAAAGAAAACAAAGAAGAAATTTTACATTAAAGAACCATGACTAAGCAACAAAACCAAACCAAAGTGTAACAACCTGAAAGGCAGTAAGCATACCAAGGCCTTCTTTAAAAGACCAAGCAGTTAACTCTGAGCAGTTCCTAGCATACTTACGAACTACAACAACAAACAGTGTATACAGACAAAAAAACCCCAAATAATATCTGAGTAAACTGTTTAGGTCCACCCTCAATATATGCACAAACTCCTAATGTTTAGCACATACACTGAACTCTAACATAAACAAATTATTCTGTTTAGTAAAATTTATTTTTAAGCATTTTACTGCTATGGCAATATAACATTACACTAGGAAGCATTTAGATGTTTCCTTCCACCTACAGGTTTCTTAATGTCAGTATATTCAGCAATTTAACTGCAAATAACTATAGATTTATATTGACCATTAGTCCTTGGCCTTCAATGATGTCATACATTTGGTGTGAGCAGAAAAAAAACCAAACAATTTTCCTTTTAAGCCTTCAGGATGTAATAAAGCAAAAAAGCATGCCATGTTTCATTAGTACTCCTGAAAAATATTTTTCTATTGGAAAGAAGCAGCTAGTGAGCCAGTATCCGCATGGGTTCCTTTACAAGTGGTTCTGTCCTGCTTAGGAGTGGACTCAGTCACTTGTGTCACACATCCTTACATCTTTTGCTGTGTGAAGGGAAGTCAGACAAAATCATATGAGAGTAGAGCTGAGTAAAATAATAACCATTTACAGTGTCTGAACTTAGAGAAGTGAGCTTCTTGAGAAGAGCTAACAAAACCTCTTTCCTATTGATTCCTGTCTCAGATTGCAAGCTCTAATTATTCCTAATTTGAGAGCAAGGTCACCTGCCCATATGGGCTCCCTGGTGTCTAATGATCTGAACGTTCAAGCTACAATTTTTCCACAGACAACATACTAAGACCTTTAGTCTTCAGTTGCCTGATTTCGGTAAATTGTAGAAGTTGACTTTTAGCATACTGGCTAATTTAAACCTCATTTAAGAGAATAAAAATCTCAAAGACAACGTGGAAGATAATAGGGATGGAGAGAACAGAAAAACACAGGCACATGACATCGATGAGCCTCCTTTCTTTATGAAAGCAGGCTAGCGAACGTAAACAGGCTTTGGGGTTTGGGGTTTTTTTTCCCAGAGTAGCTTCCCAGCTGTAAAAAGTAACAGGTAGGGAAACACAGTTCAGAAATGTTCAGTGGAAATTTCTTACACGGGATTTCTAAAGTCAAAGATCTAGGCCAGCAGATGAAATAGCTCTTTCCAGCCACGGAACTTCAGCATTCAGAGCAAAACATGAATTTGTTCATCCCCATTATGCAGATAGGAAATTCAAAGACTTAAGAACAACATCCATGCTCTCAAGAATGATACAAGCAAAAACATTGGTCACCCTACTGCTGGTCAAATAAAGCACACTTAAAATTAAAACAATATTATCCATAAATGCGTAAAGCTTAAACACAAATCTCAAAAGGAACCTTCAAGATCATCCAGTTCCAACACCTCTGCCGTGGGCAGGGACACTTTCTACAGGTTGCTCAAAGCCTCATGCAGCCTGGCCTTGAACACCTCTAGGGATGGGGCATCCACAACTTCCCTGGGCAACCTGTGCCAGTGCCTCACCACTCTCACAGTAAAAATTTCTTCCCCTCCACCCCCCAAACAAAACAAAAAAACCCTTTAACATTGCAGGATGATGAACGACAATTTTATTTGGGGAAAAAAAAATCCAAGCTGAAACCACTCCACAAAACCTCTCCCCCTTTCCAGTAATGATGTGTGATTCAATAACTTATTCTACTACGGTGGATTTCCTAATACGCTGTTATTCATTTTACATGATATGTAAGACAGACTAAAGGAACAGCACTTGGAAACCCCTGTTCCTTCAGCTACCTCAACAGTGGTCAAGGATGCTTTCACTCAACTCTCTTACAGCTTCTTACTTACAACACTTAGACATCAAGCAGGCTGAAATACCATTTGCCTGAGGAGGGTCTAAAACCACCTAACTCTGCTACATCTGGGGCAAGTACTTTTAAAAAGCTCTCTTACACATGGTATAATACCACCATTCCAATTTCTAAATGACCTAAAGATGAGAGAGCTTATTAGTGATGCTCAGAGCAGTATCTTCCAGCTGCTCAGGAACTTTCTCAGTCTTGTATGGAGGCAGTGGAGTGTAGACAGGAGATTCTTATATTCCTCATCAGAGCACATCTGAGCACATAGATCACATAACTTTAGACAGCAAAGGAATTTTAAAGTCAACAAAGAAGGAGATTAAAAATGTGGCTTTTCTAGAGAACAACTTCAGCATGTAGGTGCTACCTAGACTTGTCTTTCCTAAACTTTTTATTATACAAGTTCACACAGTTTCACAGCATTTAGGCAGCAGCTTAGCACTAGTTGAGGCAACAAACATTAATCAAGTCAGTGGCTCAATAAAAATAGGCCAGAATGCTCTTTCTGTGATCCAATAAATGACTGGACAGAGCTATATCTATAAATGGGCACCTATATTCTTATTTTCAGACACCTCAATCGATGGTGGAAGTATATGTGGAAAAGCAGATCATTACACACTGGCAAAGCACACATCTTAATATATTGGGTTTTTTCCATCAATAACTCTCAAAAGATTTTAAACTACAGGCATAAGTATGCTGAAATAAATAATGAATTGAATTCTCCAAACACTGAAAGCAGAAGCTGCACAAGAAGTTATAAAAAGTATTCCCATACACCAGCACTGTATCCACTAAAAAGTAATCACCCTTTATTACAGCTTTCACTTTCTTAATAACTGCTATTTCTGTACCTGTGCTTTAAAATGGAGGTTTTTAAAAAATTGTATACATATAAAAATCAACCCTCAATTTTCTTAGTAGTTTAACAAAGACTGTTACAGAAAACTGTCTTACCTTAGTATCTCCAGTTTCTTTGTCCTTATACTGAACACCCACGACACAGTCATCTTCCTCAAGCAACTGTAACACAGTCCCCTCAATGAATTTCGCACTTAAATAAAAGAGAGGGATTAGAACAGAATGGAAGAGGATTAACGATGCCAACATTTCAAGGCACTAGACACAGAAGGAAAACCAGATTTTCAATAATCTTGTCTCTGCCAACACTTAACAGTTTGTTTAAATTTCAAAGATGTGCTCTTGACCACTTTCAGAAGCCACATTAACTGCCAAAAAGTGCTTGTTACTACTTTCAGTTCAACACTGCCATTTGGTTTGATACTTCAGAATATTCTAGAACTGCAGTGCTTACATACAACACTGTACCACTCAGCAGAATTCCTTGCTGTATTTCAGGTGCTCCGAGGCCATACGAGTGATGTACAGAGGAGTTTGTGCTTCAGATTTCACGTAGTGAAACAAGTCATCCCTAAATGGTGGGAAATGCTGACAGCACAGGTGTGACCTAACTCCAAGCAGAATTCAGAAGCAAGATCCAAAGTAGCGCTTCAACACTTAATGTGCACTAGATAAAAGTGAGGTACCTGATTCTTAGAGAACTCGAAAGTAATCTAGCCTTTTTAGGACAGAGACGTCTAGCTTTTCACCTCAGGAATTCAGGATACACTTTTTGGGGTAGGATTTTTTTGCTATTTATGCTTTTAAAGTTTTGCTAATGCTTATGTTCAGACCTTAAACTAAGCATCTCTTACTTCTACCTCCCAACCACAGCTACTGAATTTTCACGAATTAAATCTCTGTAAACTTATATCCCTTGTTGGGTCTGAGCTGCTAGACAGCAAGGGAGTGCAGCAACATATCATATTGATAGCAGGTGGATCAGAGTCATGCAGATTCTATTGGCTTTGAATTTCTTTTATAGTTGTCATTTCAGTTATCTATTTAAGTGCTCACTTCTATCCGGTTCTCACCTACTAGAAGAACAAGTAGCTGATGATGCCCTACTTCCTTCCTCTGCAAAATTAGTTTTACTCATCTGAAATAAATTCATATTGCCTAGTACTTATAAAGAAGATAAATTAATCCCTGATTATTATCCGCTGTATTTTCACAAGCTTTGAGATGAAAAACAAAGCCTCATAGCACTATCAAGAGTTCTTGATCTCTTAATCAAGAACTGCACCTTAATTAAACATGCAGTTTTTCTATGCTACAATTAAAATGGAAAGCAAACATAAACAAAATCAACATTAAAGACAGTGTGGAAAAAGGGGAAAGAATTGAATTCAAGTCACAAACATTAGCTTTTGTAAGTTTCTGCTTCAAAGACTGTGTACAGCTACTGGAGTTTTCTCCACAAGTTGAGCAAACAGGTGCCCAAATTTCACTGAACTTGAATATTCACAAGAGGGATTTAGCTTTTATAGTGTGTAAACATCGTCGTCACTAGTATCAACACTACTAGCTGCCATCCTTTAGTGCTACTTCTAGTAATTCATATTGTAGTGCTCACAAAACAAAAAAACATCCCACAGAAAACAAGTGCTAGAATCTATTTGTTTCAATAAAAGTTTCCTTCTTGTCTCTTGTATAAAAGACAAATCAGTTAGTGACAGAGGAAATACCACACACTATTTTTATTAGGAAGAGAAGGAGGGGACTTCAAGATTCCAAAAACCAGAAGTTAATAACTGGAAAGAGCTACTTCCATTTAGTGCTTCTTTATAGCTATTTTGCTCGACTTCTTGTTATCAGAAAAAGCAGAACAACATGCAAATGTAAAAGAAGCTTGATTTCTGGCATCACAGACATCAGTGAAAAACATACACATCCCTGCTCATTGCAGGAGGGTCTGACTAGATGACCTTTTAAGGTCCTTTCCAACCCAAACCATTCTATGATGCTAAGAAATTATATCAGATATGCCACACATTTCTTAGAATTAGGTTAGGTTGGAAGGGACCCTTAAAGGTCATTTAGTTCAACCCCCCTGCAGCGAGCAAGGACATCTGCAACTAGATCCAGTTGCTCAGAGCACCGTCCAGCCTGACCTTGAATGTTTCCATGGACAGGGCACCTACCACCTCTCTGGACAACCTGTTCAAGTGTTTCACCACCCTCTTCCTTATATCTCATCTGAATCTCCCTTCTTCTAGTTTAAAACCATTACCCTTGTCCTATTGCAACAGCCCTGCTAAAACATCTGTCTGCATCTTTCTTATAAGCCCCCTTTAAGTAGTGGAAAGCTGCAATAAGGTCTCCCTGGAGCATTCTCTTCTACAGGCTGAACAATCCCAGCCCTCTTGGCCTCCTTGAAAAAAGGGATTCTATGCGTTGCTCACTGAGAAGACGTTGCTTCTTCTGGCAAAATGTCAAACCCAAAAGTCAGTAGGAGATATGAGTCCTACCTCCTTGAACTGTTCTTCTACACAGACAGGCCAGTATCTTCCCTAATACTTAAAGCCCATATTCCTGTAGTTTAAAGATTAACTTGTCCCAAATAGTAATGTATAATGTATATGCAACTCATGAACATGTCTACAGAAAACAGAACAAGTAACTGTAACTGTTACGTTTTCTCAGTCTTGTTCATTACAGCCTATTGGGACAGAGTGAAATGGCTAAGGAATCTCACAGATGCTGGGAACAGTGCTTCTGAATCTCTGTATTTCAACTGTGCCATTCACAAAGTGACTTACTTGGGTTCTGCCATAGCTGCCTTTCGGAGACCCATGATGAACTGGCCATGATGAAAAGATCTTCCACTCACCACATGGCCATCCTCAGATGTTGGATAAGGAATTTCAACCTCCGAATTGCTCTCTATGTCATGAATTATGTAACCATTTACTATTTGTGAATCAATACCTTCTACTGTATCTGCAAAATATAAGCAAATAAATGAGTTAAAAATGTCTTTAAAAAAGCTTAACTGTGTATGAAAAGAATTTCTTTTATATAGAGTCCAATTTTCATAATCAAAACACATGTTGAAGGATGAATATTTTCAAAATGGCATACCGGAAATACACAAGCAATTTTAATTCAAATATTAAAGGCAGATAACGTATTCCTTCATTTGCCCTGTAGGCATGCTTTTTCTAAAAACACTGTGTGGTAGCCGCTGCATTACAGATATATTTACATTTTGAAATACACTCACCTTCAAGACCCAAGTCTTTAAGTGCATTAACACCTCCAGGTTGCAACAACTCTCCAACTATCCTATCAGGTTCTTTCAGATCCCTCTCTATCACAGTCACCTTTCTTCCATCTCTAGAGAGCACTGTGGCCAAGGAAGAACCAAGTACGCCTGATCCGACAATGATGATTTCTGGATCATACTGGGGCGCTGCTGTTGTACTTGGAGCAGTCTCTGTCAGATGCACATCACAGACGTCTGCTTCTGCTTTATCCTTTAGAAAAGAAAGCCAACAAAGTTACAGGTGCTGATGTATCTGTACCATAACCTTGTCAGAGGGCTGACTTTAGACTAGTTCCACTTGGAACCAGGGGACTGAGAGCATATCTTCCAATTTAGTTTGGTCCAAAATGAAATCTCTCTACAATCTCTACAGTCCAATTAAAACACAACAAACAGAAAAAAAGAAAAACAACATCCTCCTGAAATGAAATCAAGATCCTCACTTAAAATCAAACCACTAACATTGCCTCAGAGAGACTAAAAGTCAAGTTCGTATAAAAGGCAGTAAGCCAAGGCTGTCCCATATTCTTTGTCTATAAAGTAACACACCCATGCCTTCATACCAGTGAACCACTACTAAACAGAGGCCTTAGCACTTTGCAATGAAAAATTTATCAGGTTCACTGGGAAGTGTGTTTCTCTTTAATTTTACTGTAAGTGAACCTACCTACTAAAATAACAGCTTACAGTAATACTCTGCATGGAGAAGTGTCAGCAGAGGCAGCTACCTGGAAAATGTTATAGAAGTGGTTCTGAAACGAAAACTCAGTCAAAAGTATAGGCAAAATTACCATTCACCTACATTTAAAACCGTTAAGAATTGACATACATCAGATTACACATCAGTTAACACATAAACTGGTATGTGAACCTCAGCTATGTTATAGTACCCTTCAAACAGCATCTAATCACAAACTACAAAATGAAAAAATGCCCTAAGTGCAATTCCATTGCACACTTGCAAGGCATTTCTCCAGCTGGTAGAATACAGTCCAATTTACTCTTTCACAAATGCCTCAGCGCTACAATGCTGACAGTGGTAAAAATACGATTGCATCAGAGAAACAAACACTCACAACAACACTGACACCAGGATTTCTAATGGCACAGTGTCATGTTTATACCTACAATGCAGCAAGAGTGTGCAAGCATTTGACACTGTCCTGCACAACATCCTTGTCTCTGAAATGGAGAGACATGGATTTCATGGATGAACCACTCAGGGGATAAGGCATTCCTCATGGGTTGGTATTGGCACTGGCAGTGTTTAACATCTTTGTTGCAGATATGTACGGTGGGATTCAGTGCACCCTCAGCAAGTTTGCTGACAATAAGCTGTGCAGTGCAGATAACACGCTGTAGGGAAGGGATGCCATCCAGAAGGACCTTCACAGACTTGCGAGGTCGGCCTGTGCTAACTGCATGAAATTCAACAAGGCCAAGTGCAAGGTCCTGCACCAGGATCGGGGCAATCCCAAGCACAAGTAAGTCTGTGCAGAGAATGGATTGACAGCAGCCCTGAAGAGAAGGACTTGTGGGTATTGGTTGAGAAGCTCAACAGGAGTCAGCAATGTGCACCTGCAGCTCAAAAAGCCAATCGTAGACTGGGATGCATCAAAAGTGTGATCAACAGGTGATTCTGCCCCTCTACTCTGCTCTCACGAGACCTCACCTGGAGTATTGTGCTCAGCTTTGGAGTTCCCAAAATAAGGTCATGGACCTGTTGAAGTGAGTCCAGAGAAGGGCCATGATAGATGATCAGAGGGATGGAGCACTAGAAGACAGGCTGAGAGAGTTTGGGTTGTTCAGCCTGGAGAAGAGAAGGCTCCAAGGAGACCTTATAACAGCCTTTCAGTACCTAAAGGGGGCCTAAAAGAAAGCTGGGGAGGAACTTTTTACAAGGGCATGTAGTGATAGGATGAGGGGGAATGGTTCCAGGCTGAAAGAGGCTAGATTTAGATTAGATATGAGGAAGACATTTTTTTGCTGTGCAGGTGGTGAAGCACTGGAACAGGGTGCCCAGAGAAGTTGTGAATGCCCCATCCCTGGAAGTGTTAAAAGCCAGGCCGGATGGGTCTTTGAGCAACCTCATCTAGCAAAAGGTAAGCCTGCCCAAGGCAAAGGGTCTAGAACTGGATGATTTTTAAGGTCTTTTCCAACCCAAACCATTGCACGATTCCATGATTCTATGAATTCAGATAATACAAGAAATTGGAGTAAAGGAAGGTTTTACCAGAAAAAAAACAAAGTAAAAATCTAGAACCTTTGACTTGCAGCCAAAAAAAAGTTTCAAGTTCTTTTGTGCAAGAGGTCCGGCTGAAAATGCTGAGAAGTATACAGGAAAGCAGCCAAACAAATGTACTGAACATGCATGTCCAGTAGGTAGCTTTAGATGGCAGGACTCCAGCCTCACATACAGGTCTCTCCACCACTTCACAGCAAGTATCACGCTAGGCTCAGTGGAACAGACTGCTGGTGTGAGCGCAGGTCCTGTAGCTATTGTACAAGCAATAGTTTAGCAATAATTTCCCAATAACTCTTTTCTGCAGTTGTATAAACAGATGTGTTTTATTCACAAGTATTAGGAAGCTGATCACAGAACCGCTGAATGGCTGAGGTTGGAAGGGGCCTCTGGAGGTCATCTGGTCCCAAGACCCCTCTTCTCAAGCAGGGTCAGTTGGAACAGGCTGCTCGAGACAACGTCCATTTGGGTTTTGAAAATCTCCAAGGACAGAGACTCCACCAACCCTCTGTGCCAGTGCTCAGTCACCCTCACAGTAAAAATCTGTTTCTCAATGTCCTGTGTTCCAGTTTCTGCCGCCTGCCTCTGGTCCTGTCAGTGGACACCTCTAAACAGAGCCTGGCTCTGTTCTCTTCACATGCTCCCTTCAGGTATTTTTATAGACTGATGAGATCCTCCCGGAGCCTTCTCTCCTCCAGGCTGAATAGCCACAGCTCTCTCAGCCTCTCCTCAGAAGAGAGATGCTCCACCCATTCATCTCTACAACAGACTGGCAATTGAAGATGTTTTTTATGCTAGAATAATAATCCTCTACTACAATTCTGTCTTGAAAAACATTTGATTCGATTCTACAAAACCCCTGGTCTATCGCTTAGGTACGTTTTCACACTCAAAACTAATGGAAAACATAAACAATCAGACATCCAGCATCTAAAGACAAACTCTCCAACCCTTTCTTGGCATCTTTCCCTCACTAGGACAGAGGGTCAGTGGCTGCAGGGAACAGCAACAGGACATGGCGCCCCTGAACTTACATCTGAATTGAACCTACCTTTCTGGATTTGGGTTCTTTGACTTGTTGAGATCCTGGGGTGGGTTTGGCCCAGAAGAAGCCAACAAGAGGTAGAGTTGAGAGAACATCAGAGAGCATCCCCAGGTGGGTTTTCCGCCGCTGCTGCTGCTTGGGCCCCCTGAAGTGGTACCTGTACGACAGCAGCAAGCCGAGGGAGAAGAACACAAGCATAGAGAGCAGCACCTCCTTGTTGGCGTAAGTCATCAGGTCTCCGCACTTTTTATAGATGTAGATGAAGGAGGCGATACCCAGAAAGGTCCACATCGCGAGGGGACCGCTCACTGGTCCTGGCTGCTTCCTCTGAAGCTTTCCTGTCGACAGACGCTGCCCAAAGCGGGGTTTTGTGCAAGGAATCAAAAATATTGGTAAAGAAACGCAAAGGCTCCCTTTGCGAAGGGAGGGATGGAAAAGCAAGGTGTTCCAGAGAGCCCTGTGGAAGAACAACCTCAACCTCGCCGGCTGCCAGAGACGGCTTAAAAAGAAAAACTAAAAATATCAATCTAAAACGTCTTCTGGAAGCTGCAGAGCTCGGCCCCGCACCTCAAGGAGCCGCGATGCTCCGGGGCGGCCCCGGGGCTCCTCCCCACCGCCAGGGACGCTCGGCGGATGCTCTGCCTGCGCCCCGCCGCCCCGAGGGAGGATGCCGTGCTGCCTCCCGCTCCTCCTCGTTCCTCCTCCTCGCCCCTCCGCCCCTCCGTCCCTCCTTCCCTCCTCCTCCTCCTCCTCCCGGCTCCCCAGACCCCGCGAGCGCAAAGGTAGGGATTGGGCGGGGGGGAAGATGGGGTAACACCTCACGACAGCGGGCGGAGTTATGCAAATGAGAAGCAGTGTGCCCCGCCCCCTCTGCACCGCGCGCCCAGTGCCCCAGCGGCAGCTGGCCAATCGCCGGCGCTATGCCGAGATGGCGCTATGGCCAGGCGGCCAATCAGAGCGCGGGGTAGGCGGGGCTTTCGCCCGACGGGCTCCTAGGGCGATGTGACGACAGGAGGAGGGCGGGGCGGGAGCGCGGGGGTTGCCATGGTGACGGGATGCGCGTTGCGAGGAGCGAGGGTGCCGGAAAGGGATGCTGAGCGCAGCGGGCGGGACACGGCAGGTGTCCCGAGGGGGCGGGGGCACTCGGGACGTCTTTGCTCCGTTCGGCTCCCTCCCGGCTGCGGGAGGCCGGAGGCCGAGGGCGAGCAGCTCCAAGGGCAAAGGGGCAGCCGCGCTGGTCAGTGCTAAGGGGCTGCCCTAACCTGCAGCCTGTGGAGATGTTAAATCCTGGCTTGTATCAGAAGGGCAATGTTGTTTACAAAGGCTTGTACTGATAGGACTAGAGGCAATGGGTATAAACTGGAGAGGGGCAGATTCAGACTAGACATAAGGTAGAATTTCTTCACCATGGAAGTGGTGAGGCACTGGCACAGGTTTCCCAGGGAAGTTATGGGTGCCCAATCCCTGGAGGTGTTCAAGGCCAGTTTGGATGGCGCCTTGGGCAGCCTGATCCAGTAAGATGTCCCTGCCCATGGCAGGGGGATTGGAACTAGATGATCTTTAAGGTCCCTTCCAACCCAAATTATTTTATGATTATAAGTGATGGGGCCTGCAGGAGTAGGGACGCAATTGTCCCCTTGTACTCAGTGCTGGCAAGGCTGCACCTCGAATCTTGTGTTCAGTTTTGGGCCCCTCAGCACAACAAAAAAAATTGAGAGGTGCAGGAGTGCATCCAGAGAAAGGGAATGAGGCTGGTGAAGGGGCTGGAGCACAAATCTTATGAGGAGAGAACTGGGGTTGTTTAGCCTGGAGAAGAGGAGGCTGAGGGGAGGCCAAATCACTCTCTACAGCTCCCTGAGAGGAGATTGTAGCGAGGTGGGTTCTGGTCTTTTCTCCCAAGTAACAAGTGATAGGACAAGAGGAAATGGCTTCAAGTTGTGCCAGGAGAGGTTTATATAGGAGGTTAGGAAAAAATTCTTTACCAAAAGAGTGGTGAAGCACTGGGACAGGCTGCCCAGGGAAGTGGTAGAGCCTGTATCCCTGGAGGTGTTCAAAAAGTGTGTAGATGTGGCACTTCAGGACATGGTTTAGTATGGTAAATACCCATGGTGGTGTTTGGCTGACAGTTAGGCTTGATGATCTTAGAGGTCTTTTCCAACCTCAATGATTCTGTGATTCATTTTCCAAGAGAAAGATGAAAGGGTGAGGCTGTAGGACAGACAGAGGGGCAGGGACAGGCTGGTAGCTGCTCAGCCTCAAACTGGGCCCAGAAATGCCAAACTCATGGGAGAAATTGGAGGGAGGTGAATAGTATGAAAGAGCTTCCTGTGCCCCAGCCTCATGGATGGGAAGGGGGATTTGGAGATTTGCCTCTGGGATGGTTGGACAAAACAAAATAGAAATACGTCTTAGCACAGAGCTTCTCAGGGGCACATGCCTGTGGTCCTCCTTTTTCTCTGTGAGAAGGACCTTTCCCATGCTATGTACTTGTTCCAGTGCATCAGCGTTGAGTGTGTCTATTGCAGTATAATAGTACTTAAATGTGGTGAAGCTGTGAAGCATGTTAAGACCCCACTTGAGGCAGAAGTAAAAGAATGAGCAAAACCAATCACATGCAAACAGAGTGAAAGGAGATGAGGTCCTCAGTAAAATGGAGTGAATTTCGAAGAGGGGAAAAAACACTTAGTAGATTTTTTTTTGCAGTAAAAAGGAGACTGAAAACAATTTGATAGACTTGAATGAATACAGGTGAAAATGGGAGCCAGTAAGAGAAAGGGCTTTGCTTCGTTCATCAGATCAGTCAGGTCAGGCTGAAAGTAAAATTCTTGTGAGCTAAAGAAATCAAGCACAGGGTTTTTTTTCTGTATTTTAAAGACACAGCTCTCAGCTGGTGATGATGTTTATTCTCTCAGTGGTGACATAAACACTGGTGCAGCAGAGGCATCTGCCATCATAGGCATCTACCTGTAAAAACGTGTTCACAGCAGGAGCTACTTTCCCCCAGTTTGAACGAGGGTTATTACAGCTGTCAGCAGGTTTCATGTTTAAACTACTTGAGATTAAATTTCTTAAGTACATCTGCACTTGATTTCCTATGTTCAGTTTACTAATATTCTCTGTGCCTGATAAAAGTACCCTTGTTTCTGAACTGAGCTCCACAGAGTCACTCAGTGCATTGTAAGACCAAATCAAACTGTGTATAACCCTTCCAGGCATTTCGTACTGGAGACCAAATGTGAGAAGAACTGCAGTCTTTAAGTTACTGGAACCAACACAAACCTTCTAAAGACTGTCAGTTGAGACATACATGAAGAAACAAGTACTGAAAATAATACCAGAATAAAACAAGTGTGTAGTCAGAACTCTGCCAAGGATCAGAACAAGCTTAAATGGCTAACAAAAGGAAGGATGGTGTTTAAGAAAACAGGCTCAAGCAGAATTATGTGAATGAAAATAACGGTATGATGATTTTAAGATTAGAGTATAATTTAATCTTCCACCTTACTGCAAACTAACCAAACCCCTGCTTCACCCACCATGGATCCTGCTTTATGCAGCTGTAAGGTTACTGATGTTGACTTGGTGACAACATCTAAGAGTAATCTACTACAAACATCAACTTTATGTCTTGTCCAAGTCTTCCTGTAGCCACTGCGCCTGAGCTAGAGGAGAGGGCAGTAATACATGGCGGGCACAGGAAGGAGTGAGTGTGGGTGTCTCTTTGACTGCCAGCTGTAATTAGATCACCCACGCTTGTTCTCCTTCCACCTCAGGATGTCACCTCTGTTGATGAAATACCATGTCTTTCAGGCTTATGTACTTTGTGAGTAATTTTTCCCTATGCTTATATTGGGAGTGGTTAGTGCTGTGAACTGAATCTGGTTTTGAATGAAACACTCACAGATGCATATGTTCGAGACACAGATGTTATCAGAACATTTCTGTATTTCCTGCCAAGACATCAAAAGTGGGTGGCTCCAGGCTACCCCTTCATTTCTCTCACTGTCCTGGCTGTGGTGAGTTTGCAATGTTGCAGGCATGAGGAAGAGTGGCTGGAAAGCTGCTTGGCAGGACCTAAGTGTGTTGGTCAATAGCCAGCTGAATGTGAGGGGGCAGAATGCCCTGGTAGCCAAGAAGACCAACAGCATCTTGACTTGTATCAGAAACAACGTGGCCAAGAGGAGTAGAGAAGGTGTCGTGCCCCTGTACTCGGCACTGGTGAGGCTGCACCTCGAATCCTGCATTCAGTTTTGGGCCGCTCGACTCAAGAAAGACACAGAGCTGCTGAAGCATGTGCAAAGAAGGGCAGCAAAGCTGGAGAAGAGACTGGAGCTCAGGTCTTACGAGGAGCAACTGAGGGAAATGAAGCTATTTAGTCTGGAGAAAAGAAGACTGAGGAGAGACCTTATCGCTCACTACAACTACCTGAAAGGAGGTGGATGCGAGGTGGGTGCTGATCTTTTCTCCCAAGTAACACGTGATAGGACGAGAGGAAATGGCCTGAAGTTGTGCCAGGGGAAGTTTAGTTGGATATTAGAAAAAAACTCTTTTTCTGCAAGAGTGGTCAAGCATTGGCCAGGCTGCAAAGGAAGTGATGAAGTAACTAGCCCTGGAGATATTTAAAATACAAGTAGATGTGGTGCTTAGGGACATGGTTTAGCCATGGTCTTGGTAGTGTCAGGTTTACAGTTGGACTTGATGATCTTAAATGTCTTTTACACCTTAAACAATTCTATGATTCTATTTGCATTTCTTTGTTCAATGTAAGAGCTATCTTTTGTTGCTTACCTTATTGTAAATAAAAGGTACTTATGTAGATAGGCAGAGTACTGATTTTTTGCTATGGCCTTTTTTTCCAACTTTGCAAAATAATCAGTTCTTTCTGTTTTGTGTTTATGTGCATTCTTGAACTTAAGAATTTTGTTTCTAGAGTAAGAAACTTCTCACCTCACTTATGAACTGCTAAGATGACTACAGTGAAACATCTTTTTATTGCTTAAATCTCACAGTTGAAAATATGAACAGGCTGAAACAAGAATTTCTAAAATACTGTAACAACTTCACAATCAGGAAATAAAGGCACCAGAGAAGAAGCTGGAGTTAAGCAGACTTTTCTTTTAGCTTTTCTCCAGAAGTGGCTTCACTCAGGCAAATGCTGTGTTCAGACTTCAACAACCAGCAGTTGGCAGGGCAGCGATGTGACACTGGAATAACCAGAAATGGTTGGCTGAACTCCAGATTATAAAAATTAAATCATTTGATTAAGACTTAGCTGGGTTTGCAGAAGCAGGAGTCACCTTAAGATACAGACCCATAAAACACAACAGACTGTTACAACTACCGATATCTGAGGTATCAGATAGGTCTCCTTATAGACTGCACAACTCATCAGCATGTGCGGCATGAGACCAAGCGTTGCTGTCTATGGATGTGCTACACGTGATGTAGAGCCTGGTCTCACTGTACATTAAATTAATGCTTATCTACTGATGCTGGCAGTGCTGAAAGGTGAAAGGAAAATATCTATCCCTATGCGTCACTAATCATCATGAGAAGAAGCAGAGCCTGGTAAATGCTTGGAAGAGGAAGGTGGTAGGATTCCCGAGAACTGAAAAGAATGACTACGTGAAAATGCAGTTATTCAGAATTAGAAATGCTTTGAGCATTGAAGCAAGAGGCGGCTTGCATAAAAAGCTTTAATTGTTGTGTATATATCAGTGAGTGTGTGAAAGGATACAAAATCTCTGTGCTTCATATGGGGGTTTTATTATATTGAGAAATTGAGTGTTTTAATTGATTTCATTAACAAAGTAGTGCAGTGTAGTTGGATGTTTTCAGGAACTGATCACAATGAAGAACTGCAGATGTTTGCAGTATCTTTTAATAAATGTCAAAAAAACAGCTTAATGTCTGAGCAACAGCAAGAATATTATCAAACATATATGTAATGCATGAATTGGAAATCCACTAAGAAATTTAAATCACTATGCAGCTCATCATGAAAGTTCATCCTGATGACATACTATATTTATAAAGTGTTCAAAGGGATGCCTAGCAATGTTTTATCTCCATCTCAGCAGGAAGATTGTAAAATAATTTGTCTCTTTAATGCATAATTATGGAATTAAAGCCAGTAGCTATTATGTTCTTTGCAGTCTGACAGTACAGAATATTTAAGAGAGTACCTCTTTAGCGCCAAAGCTGTAATGCCTGGGGAGTCCAGGCTGTAGTTAAAAGTTATTTGGGCTGGAGGAATACAGACAACATAGAGGCTGTGGTATAGTCAGTGGCCACATGCCCTTTGTGTCATCTCCAAAAGCTACATCTGAAAGGACTTGTCCCCTTCTTGGTTCTGTATTCTCTATAAGGTTGGAATTATGCTGTCCATTTTTTCTGTCATTTTATCTCTTAGATTGGACATCGTGATTTTTTAATATATTATAAACATGTTTATCTCTTTTTCTTACTGTGTAGAGTGGGCAAGTGTTGAGCCTGGGACTGAAGGAAGGTTGCCCAGGGAAGTTGTGGATGCTCCATCCCTGGAGGTGTACAAGGCCAGGTTGGATGGGGCTTTGAGCAGCCTGATCTAGTGGGAGGTGTCCCTGCCCATCACAGGGGGGGTTGGAACTGGATGATCTTTAAGGTGCCTTCCAACCCAAACTATTCTATGATGATTCTATGATTCAAAAAATTATAGTCCTCACAGCAGCAATGACAGAACTTTATGTTTTAATCTGATTTTGAAGTTCTGTTCCATAGGCATTTCCTAGTCATGCCATGCTGAAGACAGCAATGTTTTAACAAGACAGACACTGCAGGCCTATACAGTCCTCAAGCTTGCAGTGTGAAGGAGACAATGTAGGAATAGGGTTAATAGGTAGCAGACGGACTACAGATACTGAGAAAGGAAAAAGAATTAAAAGATCCAGAAGATAGAGATAGGATAGAGTAGCATATAAACGTTGCAGTGGCAATTATTTAAAAAAGTCTTCCCTTTTGTTCAGTGATGCAACACTGAATAGAAATGCAGCCTCTATCTATACATGCAGTCCAAATGGTTACTTCTTTTTATGGCAGACCTATCGTAGATCTTGGAGGTCATTGCTTTCCACCATTAGCTCAGTGAAAAGTTTGTTTCTGCATAGCTGGAGCTCAGATTCAACCAGAAGACAATCAAGTCTTCAAGGTCAGTATGGAGCAATGCTGAAGCAAGAGGTGTACTAGCTCTTTAAACAGGAAAGCAGCTCATATTTATGAATTCCCGTGAGATGGAAATGCAAATTACACATCAATAATAATCCATCCATGCACTATAATTTTAGAACAGGTGAGCTCTTTAATCAGATAGAAGGGACGAACCAGACAACCAGAAGGGAACAGCAGAGAGAGTTTAGCAAATATATATAAAAAAAATTTTATGAGACAGGAGTTAATACACATCAATTCTGCTGAGTGAATCTTTCCTGCTGCTGAGCAAACTGACTTCCTAAGAGGGTTAATTGCCATGTGCTAAATTCCACGTGGCTTCATAACAAAAAATATTGCTTGCCAATGAAACTGGTTTACACATAAATCATTTGACATCTATAATGTCAAGGACAGGTACAGTTTATGACTGAAAAATTATGGGTTGGAAGTGTCAGTAAAAATGAGGACCAAGATGCCTGACCTACAAAACTTGTTGGAGAGAATCCACATAGCTGGCAAGTTCCATGTAACAGTTTTTTGGTTTCTGGGCTGGTTGTTTTGTAAACCAAAGATTGTCTTTTGAGACTGTAGGAGCACGTGATAAAAAACTTCTGAAAATTCATCATCTCAAGGTGCAGATAATTTCTTCCACTTGGTTCTGTATATTTTCCCTGACATCCAGCTTACCTGTTCATTTTCAGTCTTTTTTTGCCTCTGTGCTAGTTTTTCATTATGAAGTGCAATTGCTTCATAATCTTTAAAAATTGAAAAAAGTACTGCTAGAAAAAATATTCTTTTGGATTGGATAACTGAATTGTTTCTGTCTCCTCTGAAGTCAAAGCTTAATTTGGTGGCACTTCTTATCTCTGTTTCACCTCCTTGTGAGTACTGATCTTTATAATAATTCACCCTGACAGGTGAGGGGATCAGGGGCCACTTTGTTCATGGTAAATTATACTGTCTAAACAGAAACACTCCATGCAGAATAAACAACTGAAGAGCAAAACTCGAAGATTTATTGGCGAAAATACATAACAAAGTGCTAGAACTAATGAGCTACTGAACTTAGTATGTGCTCTCTGCCCTAGGTAAGATGTATTCAGTTTTAGGCCCCTTACTAAAAGAAAGACATTGAGGTGCTGGAGTGTGTCCAGGGAAGAGCAACAAAGCTGGGGAAGGGGCTGGAGAACAAGTCTTATGAGGAGCAGCTGAGGGAACTGGAGTTGTTTAGCCTGGAGATCATCAAGTCCAACCACACCTGTCCACTACTAAATGAGGGGAGGCTGAGGGGACACCTTATCACTGTCTACAACTACCTGAAAGGAGGTTGTAGCAAGGTGGGTGTTGGTCTCTTCGTCGAAGTGATAGGTGATAGGATGATAGGGAATGGCCTCAAGTTGTGCCAGGGGAGGTTCAGGCTGGACATCAGGACAAATTTCTTCACTGAAAGGGTTATCAGGCACTGGCAGAGGCTGCCCAGGGAGGTGGTTGAGTCACCATCTCTGGAGGTATTTAAAAGATGGGTAGATGAAGTGCTTAGGGATATGATTTAGTCGTGGACAGGTGTGGTTGGGCTTGATGATCTCAAAGGTCTTTTCCAACCTAGAGATTCTATGATTCTATGATTCTGAGTTGACTGACAGGTGAACTTGGCAGGTAATATTTGGGGTGATGACCACCAGGCACCCCTGAAGACCCCTCAAGGAATGACTTGGCATTTATTATAATTACATGTAAATATGTGATTATATACATGATGAATATTGTATGGCTTTGCGTAACTGTGTATAAATGAAGGCAACAAAACCCTTGAGGTATGCTTTATTTAAGGAAAACCTCCAAGCACCCGGGGTTTGTGCAAACTGAATAAAATAATGTCTCAGTAATGTACTTATTGCACACTGGGTAACAAATCTGATTTTTCAGACAACAAAATTATAAACAGACAGCTGTCAAAACTGCTGCATATCCCCACCCTTCTTGTCTGCCTCACCTTCTCTAAATTGTGACTGCTGGATGTCCTGCTCTAGCTCGACCTCTGCTCTGGCTTCTAGCACGTGTTTTTGTCAATGCCAAGTCCATGTCCCATGGATACTCTTTCCCCAGGCAGGCCCCTGGCTCCCAAATGAGTTCTTCTGCATATAAGACCCAACTGATTTTCAAGAATGCCAGCCTCTTTCTTCTCAGTCGAGGCTGATAGGCGGAATCAGGCTCACTGATGGCCCTTTCTGTCTTGCCTCTTTCTCTGGGGAGAGGTTGGGTCTCTCACAAAGGCTGTGTGAGGCAAAGCTTCTGTCTGTATCCCAGCTGCCCACTGCAACCAGCCACAAACACTGGCACTGGGGACTGGTGGAGGGCCAAGAGGACTCACACTCACGCTGAGAGCAAGGAAAACAACATAGTGATTGGTAGGTATGTGGCGAAGACTAGTGGGATAAGCAGCATCTCCAAGACTGCTCTACCCATAATAGGGTATGGTCACTGTCTAGATGTTCTAGAGCCCTGTTGTCAAAGTGTGGATGAATCTTGCTGCAAGAAACACTTGTAGGAAGCACATTAATAGTATTTGTGGCCTCCCACAGGACTCTCTGTTTGCATGTAATGAGCTGATAGTCACCTCTAGTGGGACAAGCGCCCACGTTCCTCCAGACGAGGAGTTTAGTCTACAGTTGTTGCATTTCCCACTGCAATCTCTTGCAATGGGTCCGAGTTACAACAGCTACAGGTAGGATTAATCTCCAGAACAACAGCAGAGGTAACCAGCAATCATATACCTTTCAAAAGGAAAACGAAGTGCACAATTAGATGTATTGCAGGGAAAACATAAACATCAGGAAACATAAATACACTGATTTTACCTGAAATTACATGTTTCCCTTAAGGTTCAATCCCAAGAGTTTTTTTCTTAGCTAGAACTGGGATGATTTTCAAGAATGCTGGTTACTTTCCGCTACGATCAGTGCTGGAGAAATTGATATGTGCTGGATTGGAAATGAGCCCAACAGGACCCTAAGGTTGAGCTTTTTATTCTGCAGATGCACAGCTATCACGGTGTCCCGATTACAGAAGTACATCTCTACTAAGAGTTCAGTGGTAAGAAAAAGAGAATGGAGCTCCATGGAATATCAATATATACAACAGATTTTGCAAGATTCAAGCTTTAGACTTTCTTGTTTCAAACTCTTAGGTTTGGAAAAAAGCCCACACAAACTCTCTGGAGCCAAAAGGTGAGAAAAGGGTTTAAATATGGATTTCAGTATTGCTCTGTATGCTGTAGTCATCTGTGAACAGTGCTGGCTTAAATGAGATGTGTAGCTTTGACTCAGTAACATTCCCAGTAAAAAAAGGGATATATAGGTTTTTTCCTTTCTTGTAAAGGCATGAGAACAAATTCTACTGTTATGTGCTGCTGTATTTCCTTCTAGAGTCAGACTTTGCTTATATTTAACTATATTTGTTATCTCAAAAGCTGAAGTGACCAATAGGATATTTTTAATCAATATTTCAATACATGTAATTATAAACTATTTTAGATAGAAAGTATTTAATCTACTTTAGATGTAGGGCTGTCTAAGCAGCACCCATACTGGGGCTTGATCTCCAAAGAGTCCATGCTTAGGTCAAGAGTCACTGCAAACCACCCGCAGACCATCCCGTTTACATTTTCTGAGCAGGCTTTGCTTGTGGCTAGTACCCCCCTCTTGTGGAGTTTTACTAAATTACATGCCATATGTCTCCCATATTTTGTCTCTCTATCAGTCTGATTTGCCTGCATGTGCAACTTTGCAATACAAACGGGACAAAGCTAGACAGGAGGTCATTTCAGTAGATGGATTTAGCTTATTTTCAATTTAATCATTAATTTCTGTTTATTGGAACTTCTCAATCCATGTCTTTAACTTTTTTAGCTTTTTGATTTTAACTTCTTGGAAAAACTAATGGATACTGGAGGTTCATCTCATGTTTTATGTGCTTTTAGGGTCACAGGTCTTTGCAGCTCTCTTAACACTTCAGTCAATGTAAATGAGGGACTGTGTTGTGGAAAGAAGCAACTGTAGAAATCACTAAAGGTGCATATCCATTGCAGTGCCATAGCAAGAGGGATTAAAGTAGTAATCTTTGGATGCATAAATGAGCAGACTGAATAAGAAAAGTAAAATACTGTGGTATATGACATTACTGACAATGATATCAGTATTCCCTGTGGGAATTTGTGTTCTCAAGGGCAAAAATCAACCTTAAAAATTGAAAAAATATGAGCAAAAAAGAGTACCACACTTGATGGCTTTTAGAATGGAGACAATGCATTTCAGTAGGATACTTATGAAAGTAATTGTGTTGAATTTGTCAAATAAATCATAGAATTATATTTTGGAATAGAAGGGACCTTGAAAGGGAATGGGAGAATAAAATCTGTTAATGGACAGGGGATAGATGATAATTAACAAGAAAGTATCAATCTGTTACATTGGGTATAAAGATGGTGTGAGTATGTAGTATAAATTGTGTTGGCAAGGAGCCTTTGCTTGTCTTTATTCAATTGCCTTTATCTTCACTCACAAGTTCTTTCTCATCTTCTTTTCCAACCCCTGCCCTGATGAGGAGGGGAGTGATAGAGCAGCTTGGTGGGCCAGCCAAGGTCAACCCAACACAGAGGTCATACTACCCCATCCTTCTGATGTGTGCAGAGGTCCAGGACATCCCATAGGAGATCCACACTTGCCCACTCCTGGGCCAGGGCAGATGCTGTCTCCTCTCCTGCACGGTGAAGGGAAGCAGGAGCTGACACAGAGTCAGGGGTTTGCCACCTCTCACAGACCCATAGAATGCGACAGGTTGTGACTGTAGGCACCAACGTTTGGTGGGCAAGGCCCCACTCCTTGAGCCTTCAGCCTGTCTTTGGACCGGTAGAGGAAAATGGTTGGTATATGGGAGAGCTGGTGGATGGTACAAGAGGATTATTCCCCTCTAGTTTTGCTGAAGGAGATTCAGATGACAACCTGGATGACAACAACTGGGATGATTCTCCTTATCTTTTTGGTCTCGAAGGAAGTCGAAGAGGATCTAGATGTGGGTGGTAGGGGCTAAGAAGCTTAAATAAACATAGCTTATACAAACCTCCATGACATCTACAGAAGTAAATTTGTATTTAAAAGTGATTTATTTAGACTTTTTGATTTTTGTAGAGTGGGAAGACCTCCAATGGGCCTCAGCAAACCCAGATGAGGTTCTGGGTACTCTGAAGGGTAATCACATCCCTGCATGTGCCCCTACAGAGCCCAACACAGGTCATTGGGGCTTTCTGGAGGGCAACACTGCCATGTCAGAGCACTGCTGCTATTGGCAGAAGTGGGGATCTTCCTGTTGGGGCTGGCTGCTGTGCACGTCCTCACTATTGGTACCAAAACAGAGAGTGTCATTTCCCAAGAGACCGCCTGCGCGGGCATCTCTCATGCACCAGGATGTTTGCAAGATGCCTCGAAACTCCTGCTGCCCCTGTGTTCACACCCTGGGAGGAAGCTGAATGTGTTCACACCCTGGGCTTTGCCAGGGCTTTCAGTGTGTCTCACATCCCTTCTGCAGCCTGAACCAGCCTGGCAGGTCTTCTGACTCAAAGATGGTTCTGCTGGTGTCCTGTGAGAGTTGTCCATCAAACCATTTCTGAGTGTGAAGCCTGATGTGTGCCTGTGTGATGGATAATGGAGGACACCTCATCTGCACGTGTGTACACACATAATTGCTGCTCATACACAGAGCACTCAGAGAAGCACGTGCTCAAGGACATGCCCTGTGCTTGCTGCTTGTGCTTCTTGGGAGCATTTCACTGACTGCTTCTTTCTAGAATCATGGAATGGTTTGGGTTGGAAAGGACCTTGAAATGTCACCTAGTCCAACCTCCCTGCAGTGAGCAGGGACATCTTCAACAAGATCAGGTTGCTCAGAGTCCTATCCAACCTGACCGTGAATGTTTCCAGGAATGGGGCATCTACCACCTCTCTCTCTCTGGGCAGCCTGTTCCAGTGTTTCACCACCCTCACCATAAAAATATTTATTCCTTACATCTAATCTGAATCTACCCTCTTATAATTTAAAACCATTAGTCCTGTCCTGTCACTACAGATGCTAAAAAGTCTGTCCCCATCTTTCTTATGAGCCCCCTTTAAGTACTGAAAGGCCAAAATAAAGTCTCCCTGAAGCCTTCTCTTCTCTGGGCTGAACAATCCCATCTCTCTCAGCCTTTCCTCGTAGGAGAACTCTTCCATCATTTGGATTATTTTTATGGCCCTCCTCTGGACCCATCCAACAGGTCCATGCCCTTCTTAATCTGGAGCCCCAGCGCTGGATGCCGTACTCCAGGTGGGGTCTCATAAGAGTGGAGTAGAAGAGAAGAACCACCTCCCTTCACCTGCTGGCCATGCTTTTTTTGATGCAGCCTAAGATTGTCTTTGTGAGCTGCAATTGAAGATTATAGAAACATAGATCTTGAATTGGAAGGGACCCATAAGGATCCTTGAGTTCAATTCCCTGTTCCTTACAGGACTACCACATGCTAAACCAAACAGCAGCACACTCCCGGCCATCCTCAGGCTCAGGGCTTTTGGGCTACAGCTGCCAATTGGTACTAGGATGGGGCCAAGGGGAATTACTGACTCACGTCCTGCTTTTCATGCACCAGTACCCCCAAGTCTTTCTGCGCAGGGCTGCTCTCAATCCCTTCATCACCCATCCTGTACTGATACTGGGGATTGTCACAACCCAGGACCTTGCACTTGGCCTTGTTGAACTTCACGATGTTTGCTTGGGCCAACTCCTCAGGCCTGCCAATGTTAAGAAGATACTTAGGCTCAGTTGGACTAGATGATTGCTGTAGGTCCCTTCCAACTGAAATGTTCTTTTTTAGAAGAAAAATAAATAAAAAGTTGTTACTCGCATGACCTCTAGTCCTGGTGGCTGGGGTGCTTCAAGAGCGAAAGCAAATAATGTGTTGCTGAACAACATCCTCTGTGTCTAAAATGAAATGCTTCTACTAAAAGTGAGTATCAATGACATGAGCCTCATCCTTTGCTGTTTATCAAAGGGCCAAACATAGGCATAAGGATATGCTGAGAGAGTGGCTCAAGGTGCTCTGACAGGACAGCAAGCAGTAGTAGGACTGGGTAAACAGGGATCACAGATCCTGCCTCTCAGGGAAGTGGTCATGGGATCTTCCTTGCTGCCCAAGTAGCCCACCTTCCTACGCAGAGTTCTTGCTGTTCTGCTAACTGAGCTTTCCCTGTGGTCTTGGTTGTTCCTTAGTCTTGTCAGGCCTAGATGAGCTGATTTACTCTCAGCCTGAGCCATGTTCTGGCATTTGATGAATCCTGTCCTATAATTACCTAATGAGCTGTAGCAATGTAAATATTCTGGGGAGATCTGGTCTGAGGAAACAGTGCTAGGAATTTACTGAGAGAGTAACAAAGACAAAACATGATCATTAAAGTCAAGTCAAGTGAGATCTGTCCATTAACTTCCCTTGTGTGGGGTACACCAGCAGGCGTTCCTGTTATTTGGAGCCAGATCCAAAGAGAAGGTCTCAGATAAGTCCTGACTTCACATTCAAAGCTGTGCAAGGGATTGTAATGACAAGCAGACCATGTGAGGTGTGTCTCAGTCAGTGGGTAGTTCTGCTCTGAAAGAAGTCATTAGCTACGATCAAAATGGTTTTGACCAAGATCATACTATAACGAAAAAGAGTTAGCTACGAGAATAAGAGTTTTTCTTGGCTCTTCTACATCCTGTTCCCAAATATGTGTGATAGGCTAAATAGTTAAAAGATAAATTAGTAGCTTTTGCAGAACTGATCTTACCCGCAAACTTCAGCTTCTCTAGCTCGTGTTTTCGGTATGTTTTTCCTCACAGATCAGACTGAATATTTTTTCTTTAGTTCGTCCAATGACATTTCTTGGCTGAAGTTTCCTCTTCTCTGGCAGCAGCAGAACTGCACTTAATGCTTGAACACAATGTGATGGCAGACAAAAATTGATGGCAGATTCATCCCACCCCACATATGTGCCTCACCCTGCCATGGGATAAGTAAATGGCAATGAAGCTGCTTTTGGACTGCCACAGTTTTCAGGCTACTGTGATTAGGTGAGTTGTGTTTAGGGTTAGTTTGCTTTTGGATTTTAGGTTTAAAGGTTTGGCAGACAGCCAGAGACAGAACAATTTCGGCCAGCCAGATTTAATCTATCACTGCATATGTGTCAGAGACCTCGAAGTGAATCTGCAGCTGCAAGAAAATCCTGTTCTTATCTGATTTATTGTCATCTATGAAAACTTTGTATCAGTTCTTTTTTTTTCTGAAGTAAACGGATGTTTCATTTTCTTAGCATTGCATGGTTTGAAGTTTTCCATCTGTATGGGTATATGCACAGGTATGTATTTATCTTCAAAAAAAGGTTAGTCTCAGTACCTCACAAGTGTCAAGTATTCATAAATGTCAAGAATTCAGATACTAATTTTCCTAAAATTTTCTTTTGCATTTCCAATTAGCCCTGCAGAAATTCCTATTATGTGAAGTGTTGCTTTTGCTGCAGCTGTAGCAAATGACCTTGGGATTTCCAGTCTATTTTCAGACTTTCTGCTGATTCCTATTCATTTCTTTCCCAAACTTTTACAGCGTCTTTGCTTGTCTGCTGTGTCCAGATTTGCTTGCTTAGAAGATCAGTTTGAGTAATTCTCCTTTCAGTCTTGTATTATTGTGCATAATCACACACATTGTTCTTCAGGACTTGAGAAAAACAGAAATGTAATTCAATGTTGTAGTTTACTTTGTGACCCTCTCAGAGCAAAATGCTAACAAAAAGTCACCTCTTTAAAACATTTCAAGGTCTGTTGAAGAGGTTTGCATTTGAAATGTCATTGACCACTGTTGCGCTTTTCACTCAAGTGGATCATCAAATTGCAAGGCCCTGCAAGAATTTTTTTTTTCTACTTGAATAAAAATTGCTGATACAAGTTCAATATATAGTTCTTTTTATAATTTTTTAATTGTAAAAAATATGCATAAATCCTGCTTCCATGTAGCAGAAGCAGCAAACATTGGTAGGAAGTTTAATTGCCCACGGGACTGGATGTGTGTTACACCAGGGCCTGGACCCAGAAAGACCATCATTCAGCTTCTTCTCAAGATCACACCCATAAGTCTTTCCTCTGCCTTTCTGTTGCTAATGTTCATAGCCTACAGGCCATATTCTATCATCTTCTTTTTTTTTTTCAGTCATAAAACCTTTCTGAATTTATCCTTCTTAATTCTGGCTATGCACATTCCTGTTCAGTTTCAAAAAGATCCTGACTGAGGAGCTATCCAAGTGGTTATTTTCGGAGAGGTAGCCTGGAACTTCTGATACTTTAAATTCAAAACACCATGGAGAAGACACTATATGAGATTAATTTAATAATTTCATAATTGTAGATTCAAATTATTCAGAATCTTCCCTTTGTACCTCCAGTAGTTTTTTGCTAAAATGTGTTGGAGAAGTCATGTTACAAAACTAATCATTGAACATTTTGGTAAGCATTTCAGAAAGGACAAAAAAGTCAGTCTATGTCTCATACACAGATCCAAAAGCTGCCTCTGGAAAGACAACATTTTAATCAGACTTTTACATGCTTTTCTGACTGGCAGTCTTTTTAATCCTTCATTGCAAAATAAAGTGAGTGTTACAGCACTTCATGAGGCAATAGAATAGCTGGCAGATCCCAAAAGTTTCATCACCCATACATCAGAGCTGAGTAATGAAACATGCACAGTCAGTAAGTCTGTGCTGGCACAGGTAGTGCAAATCAGAAAGCAAACAGTAGGAAGAAAAAAAGAAACAAATATGAGGAGAAATTAGGCATTTTCAAAGTCTCACATATATTAGTAAGTTTCCCACTCTTTTAATTTTGAGGCTTCCAAAAATTGATAGACGATATAGAGAAAAAAATAAGTTGTTTCATAAGAATCTTTATGAATTTCTTTTTCTAGCTGTCAAATTAGCCCAGTGTCAGCTGTAAAAATGGCAACATTTTCAATGTGGAAATTGTAGAAACAAAAATCCAGCTTTTAAAGTTCTTGGAAGATACTGAGTACCTTTTCTGCATCGTAACAAGTGAGTCAGCCTTTTCTTGCTGTGTAGAGGCAACCCAAAAATTGTCTGAAGACAGCAGAGCCCTGCTGAACAAGGTCAGCTCCTGCAAAAACTTAACTTGCCTTTGATTCTCACACTCAATATGAGCCTGAAAAATAGCAGTGGGCAGAACTGTAACAAGGTTGGATGCATCCTGCATAAAATCTCAAGGTGGTGACCCTTCCCAGGAATGGGAATAAACTAATACCCTCTGACTTTAATATATGTGATGGAGAGCAGTCTAGGGATGTGCCATGAGGTGTCCATGTGAACAGAAAGCGCTGCGCTTCGTTACCCAGTGATGTTTGTGTGTGCAGGGCTGCTGCTTATCATACACCGGGTCTCAGGAAACCATTGGTACTGTTTGGCCACTCTCCCTCCACATTTGTGCTGTGAAGCTCTCCTTACCCCTGGAGACCCACAGCAGGCGTCTCCTGTGAGCCACTTCTCTGGTGGTCCTTCAGTGTTTTGTTTCAGTAAGTCTAGAGTTTCTGGAGATGCTGACTATTCAATGAAATTGTTAGATAAGGCTTAGCTGCGACTTACTAGTTTCATTGCTGTCCTGAATCACTGTAGTTTTTTTCTAGGAAGCCTGCGGTTTATTTTAGCAAAAACTGGGAGACTTTCCCTTCCGATCAGAGTTAAATCACTCATTTTACACAGTGTTTCAGCCTTTTATCTCACTTACTTTTACCACTACCTGGCCAAACAAGATAGCTTGATGCTTTCAAAAAGCATTTTTCCCTGGATAAAACTCTAAAGAACCACCCTTAAGCATGTCCTTTGTAACTAATTCTGTCTACCTCCATTGCTCAAGCATTTCCCCCTTCATGTCTTGTTAACACTGATGGGTCTCCTGCAGGCCCAGGGGAATGTAGCTTTGAATTTGGCCCAGCTTCGATGGGGGAGTTTGACCAACCTACCTCCAGAGGTCCTTCCAAACTAAACTATCGTATGACTCTATCTCACCTGCTTAAAAATTGCTCGGCTGCATTTCTATCAGTTTTACTTCAGTAGTTATTACCTCACCACTGTAATTATCCTCTTATTCCATCTTAACCTTGCACTTGCTCATTGATAGAAATTTTAGTCAAGGTGAACTTAAAAAAAAATATTATGTGAGTGTTTTCTTTGCTAATCAGCAAATAAGATCACTATGACTTTCCCAGATAATTGGGTCCCTTATGAATATTAATATGTGTTCAATAATTAATTTATGTCAAGCAGTCTTCTCAGACTGAAACTTTTCTGCTTGTATTTCTGCAGAGATTTTAAAGCATCATGAGAAAAACTCCCCAGCTGAACAACAGAAGCAGCGGCCCAGTTCCCACTAAATTTAACAGGCTTTGGATTATACTGTGAACAAAAAGTGTGTTAGAAAAAGATGAAATGCAGAACAAGTCACATGTCACTTCATAACTAAATATTGTTCTTGAGCTGTTGTTGGAAGAACCAATGAATTTTTATATCTCCCAATTTTACTACATAAAATCAATATATAATTTTTAAGTATCTCCTGCTAAAGTTCTTGCTGGGTAGTTCTAAGGATCTAAAAGGAGCAGGTCTTCTCCACAGATTAGTAATAAGGCTTTCACAAACAAAAAAGGGCAGAGGGCAAGAGAAAAGGGAGACCTTTCTTTGGTCATTCACAAAAGATTATCTATATACAAGACTTTATCAATGCGAGCTTTCCTGTCTCTCCTGTTTTCTAAACATTTGCACATGAGGTTCTGATTCTGAACATAGGGAGGTGTAATTCTCCTCTTGGGAAGAACTCCTTTGACATAGAATGAAGGTCATCAGACCTTTCAAAGGATAGGAATTGACAATTTCACTAAATGCTCTGGAAAATTATCTAGCTGCCCAAATAAGGCACCCAGGATATACACACCAAAGTCCAGATTCCATTTTTCTGGAGAAGGTCTTAATCCAGAGCTCCCTCCTCTTTGCTGTCACTCTACCAATCTGCTGCAGGATTTTCTGGTGGAAGTTCTGCTCGGTATGGCATACCTGAATATTCATCAGGACAAGGAAAGCAAATGAGTATGATACTATAATATAGTCATTAAAGCATTCAAGAAGTGAGTGTTGTGCCAAACTATTCTTATTGTTTAAGGATTTTATGGAAAACAGAGTTTAGAACTTGTCCCCTGAACAGCTGGGTGATAATAGCACTTACCTAGCCATTTCCAGTGTCCTGGGATAAAAACTGGAGAAGAATTAAGTTTAGGTGAATGCCTCACTTACGAGCTCTTATGGAAAAAAGGCAGACCCTTTCAGCCATGACTGCATGGAATCGCATGTCAGAATATACAAGAACCAACACAACCCCCCCAAGATTGTGCCTGTCACCCCCCCCCTTTTTTTTTTTTAACAAATTGAGAAAATCAGCTGTGATCACCTTCAAAACAGTTGCCTTTTGAGTTGACACACAGCTGCATATGATACTGCCCAAAGCAATTCTGCAGATAATTTTCTGAAAGTCTGTTGAGGATCTCCATCACTTTTGCTTTCACATCTTCTAACAACAAAAACCAGGTTCCTTTGAGTGTCTATTCAAAAATATGTGCACGACGCGCAGACTCTTCACCATAAGCCTCAGTCAATAATTGAAAAGTTTCCATCACGGATTTCTTCAGTTTCACAAGAAATTTGATGTTAATTCACTGTTCACTCTTGCATACTGACATTTGCTGACCAAGAGTGAGAAAACCTCTGTATTTGAACATGCATTCACTTGTACTGAGTGAAGTGATTGAGTTAAGCCTTGTCTCACTGTGACAGGTTAGAACATGTTCTATAATCATCTCTTCATCTCTCCCCTCCCACTGTTGGTTCCTGAGCAACACAATTTGTCTTGGTTTTTTTTGTGTTTAACATCGTACATTATATCAAATCCTGCAGGTGAAATAGGAGGAGCAAAACGTTTGTTCCCTGAATTTCAGTGGGGATTTGTTTAAATTCAAAGTATCTGGGTGCTGCGATGGCATAGATGTTGGTATCAAGGCACAATAAACATCTTCAGGACTTGGCAACATCTAAGTAGTTGTTGCTAACTTATTTATTATAAATAATAGAACCTATATTTTGGTCAAAACCACCTGAAATTACATAGAATCACTTGAATCCCAGTTGTGTAATTTCAACATTTTACAATGTCTTCAAAATTTATGCAAATGAGTCCTAATAAACAGAGAGTAATCATTTCTCAGGTCCTTCTCAAAAGACAAAATACGAACCTCAATGAAGAAGAATCCATAAGTTAAAAAATACATGAAGGTAGTACTTGCACAAGTCTGAAAGGTTGAAGTTTCCTTTAAAAACTCCTAAAGTAATTTCAAGTAACTTATTCATTCTAGCTGTCAGGTAACTTAGTTTTCTTCTCTTCTTAAATCAAGACATTGAACATGTGGAAAGCTTTTAATCCAATCTGCACTACCTTGCACAGCTAGCATCAAATCTGGGATCTAGATCTACAACATTCTCAGGCAGGTAATACGTCTGGCCCTGATACCACATTTCAGCATTGCAGCTGTATAGTCCTAGAATCATAAAATCATAGTATCGTTAGGGTTGGAAGGGACCTTAAAGATCATCTAGTTCCAAGTCATACTTCCCTGTCACTAAAATACATTTTTCCTCCATTATAATTCTATGAAAGAGCCACACAAACACACAGTAATTTTCCAAAAAGCCTGAAGATATGTCATGAATGATTAAAGACAGTCCTTGGCTAGAAGGGAAGATTTGACATGGCATACTAACATACAAAGAGCAGAAAGAAGAGAGTGAAAACAAGAAATTCACCCCTTTAGACAATTAGGAGAGCACTGATAATTTGCTCATGTCTATTTTTTTTTTTTTTATTCACGGAAGTGAATTCCTGGGAAGGTCTGAGTGTAGCAGAAATGCCTGGTGAATAGCTTTGGGAATCATATTGTAAGTACACCTTCTGCCAAATAGTATCAGCAGTAAGATAGAGCTAAATTTAAATATCAAAGACATTAAAATTGACACACACGCTTGGCTGCTGGCCAGAGAGCTGGGGAAAGCTGTGTTGTTTGGTTTGTTTTTTTAACGAGTTCCTTTTTTTGGATCTCAATAAGCTTGGTAGCAAGCTGTCTGTCAGGATGTAGCACTGCAGAAACAAAGAGATATGAAACCAAACCGATGTGTGGAACTTCAGCAGTAGATAAGCATTTTAAAGGTAGTTGGCATAGAGGTAACAATTACCTGCACATCAGCAGAAGAGGTCACCCAAGGACAGAGAACTGAGGGTGGAAAGGAAGGGGCACAAGGACATTTTGAGGGGGTTACACTTTGAGGTGGGAGGAAAAGCTTTGGGGAGAGATTTTTGAGAGAAAGTCTAGACTGAGAGAAAAAGAGCATAGAAAACTCATGATGTCCAGTGTGACAAGGTATCAAAGGTCAAGAATTTAGTGGTGGCATCAAGGGCGACAGGTACGTCAGAGAGGATGAGGATGATGTGCAGTCTTGAACTGTGATTTAAAAGTAAGCTTTCAGTGGTGTTACTAGGAAGCTATCTGTGGAGGGGATATCTGCAGAGTTGGCAGAAAGAGACTGGAAGCGGTCTGAGACGCCAAATCACATCCATATTTTTTATTTCCTTATTTCCACCACAGTTAGTTTGTTCACTCACTTCTTTTTCATAACAGTCTTAGCAAGAGCTCTAGGACAAGGTGTTCCAGTTTATTCATATGGAGAGTACAAAAAGCCAGAGATGTGAAGGGACGAGTAATGGGCAAGGAAGATGTTTTTTTCCTAGGAAAAATTAAATCAACGGGATAACTGAAGGGTTAATGCACCAAGCAGGGAAATAGGGAAGAAATTACAGTCAGCAAAACAGGAAGAGAAAAAACAAAAGATGTTGATTATCATATTAAATTGAGGTTAGTAGGCCCAATTAACATTTGCTATCTTTGCTGAGTTTATGAGACCTGCAATGTTACTACAGAAAGTTGTATGTTAATTTAAAGGAAATCAAGAAGCACAGATATTATCTTTTATTGCTAAAATCAAAGCAGTCACTTACTGTCTTATCTCGATAAGGCCTTGCTGAAGCAGGATGGCATCTTATCCACAAACAACAAGCTGAGGAAACCTCTCAGGAACCACTCCTTTAACATGCCTTCCTATGCCTTATTTTATTCAGTTTGCATATCATTTTCTAAGTACTTCTTAATTGATTAACATCTTTTTAAAGATATTAGGATATAGCTAAAACTGGCTATGCAAATTAATGTTATCAAAATACAACCCACAGCTCATCTACAATACATTGAACGTATTTCATGTTTCTTAGGCCTTTTCTTGCTTGCCCTCCTGCAAAACTAGATTCATCAGTAGGGAAGGACAGAGGGTGAAGTGATTTCTAGAGACTCCTCGTATACTTCCTAACAGGGTGCAGGACCTCTTGCTTCCCAGTCTCTCCTTCCTCAGGGCCAGCAACTTAAGAAACACCAGCAAGTATCAAACTGTGTGGGCAGGAGTGGTCATTCAAGAGCCCATACAACAATGCTGCTGAGAGACCTTGAACCTGTACAATGGACATAATTGTACTAAGCTGCTTTGCAAAACTTCAGTGTTTTTGTTAGCTGATTACACACTAAGTGTCTGGAAGTAACTCTTGGCTTGTATAAAAATGAGAGGGAATGAATATAAAAAGAAAGAGAACACAGGCAAGAAAGATCCCAAAAGATCTGTTCTGAACAAGAATTTGCTCTCAAATTAAATAGGTGAAGTTTGTTTAAAAACACATTGGTGCTATGAAAGACTGATACCCAGTCTTCTCATCATGCCTTGCACAAGCTAGTGCAGAAACCTTCAGGATGCAGGAAGAAGCCAACAGGCAGCTGTAGATGCCAGCAACTGCCCCAGAGTGGAGCAGGCTCCCAGGGTGCCTTCCACTTTGCTGCAGGAAACCCAGAGTAGGTTCACTGAAGTGATTAACACCAGGATACCTTTACAAGCAGCCTTATGTCAGAGTCCAGACCTTAACTATCCAAATAGGCTCCTTCAAAATAAATTCCCTCTCTTCCCAAATCACACACACCAGATAATTTTTACTTCATAAGTGTCTACTGCTGAGTAGATGGTTGTTTTGCACCATGGAAAAGGCCATGGCAAATCATACCTACTTTTATGAAGGCCTTTCCTAACTCAATGATTCTATATCAGTTCTTAACTAGGCTGAACTTATTCACTCACACCACCCTTAAATCCTGGTAGGCTTTGGATCAGAAACTTGGATCCTCAAGTCTACCAGCCATGCTCACCTTGTTATGGCAAGTGGAATTTCAAAGAGAAGGAAAGTAGCTTACAAAGCATTCTCTCCAGCCTTGCTGAGGGAGTTTCGAGAGGCAGGAATCTTACAGATATTCCTTAGAAAGTGGTTGGGCAAGATTTTGCACTGGTTTGCATGTTGGATTCCCACGCACTGAGATTTCACAACAAAGTCGTGCTTTTGGGGGTCTGTCTGTCAGAACGCTCCATGTCAAAGGATGAAGAAATCACCAGGAGCAGTGGAGGCATTAGAGAAGTGAACAGACTGGAGGCTTTCGTAGATGTACAAAACATCACTAAAACAAGTGAATTACACAAGCATTGCACAAGGGAGATTTCACTGGAAGTGTTGCCTCTGGCTTACATTCCTTTTAAGCTGTTATAAAACTTTAAATATAATTAATAAATAACCAGGCCTCTCAAGCAGAGATGAGTCCAAAGCTCTGCCCCCTGCATGAACCAAGTCTGCTATATCAGCTCTTGATATAAAAGTACAGCATATCATCATGAGCTATAATGAGACTCAGCTGTCGGCTCTCCAGTCGAGGTCAGCCAGACTGGCCGGGCTGCATTACTGCTGCAGAGGAAACACAAACCCAGGCAGCTCAAACAGGTGGGGCAGGCTAAATCGGAGACCTAATTCCAAAGCAGGATGAAGGTACCTCCTGCCAGCAGCTGTTTGGATAGAGGGTGAAGAAGACTGTGTCATCTCTTTGCTACTACCCTACTCGTCTTCAGGGTGCTTTCTTCCTCCTCTCCTCCTTTCTCCTCGCAACGTCAGTAGTGGCTGAAAGCTCTGCATCCGCAGGGCTGAGACCCGTGTGGCACTTGCAGCCTTCTCTTCAGTGTCCTGCAATAACAGCACGGAGGGCCAGGCTGGCAGGGAAGGTGAAGGGGTCACTCCAGTGAGGAAGAAACCTCCATCTCTTAGCTGTGTGACAAGAAGGAATCTTCACCTCTCCCACCGTATCATCCAGACAATTCTCTTAAGGAAAAACTCTTTGACAACAGTCTTGCCCTTACTTGTTTTGTTCATCAGCCTTTACAAAGGTCTTGGTTGGCTCTAGAATGAAAACATTATGTGTGTAAAGACAATTTTTTAGATCCATATTACAGTTTGTTTGGTTTTTTTACCCACTCCTATTCATTTCTAAACTATTGGACATCTGTTCTCTGAGGTACTGGTTGCAATTAGTTTATTGGTATGACCTGGATTATGGTGTCTCTTTGGTCACTGCTGTGAAATATTAATCCTAAGCTTAAGAACCACTTTTCTGATGTAACAGGCTGTTTAATGGGCCAAACTGCTCCCAGTGAAGGAGGTATGATTAGACACAAATAAGGAGAGTATACATAGACTATTGTTTCTATTTGCTAATTAAGAACTCTCATAATTACTCTTCTGTGATTTCAGCTGGGAATTTCTTGGGGGTTTTTGAGTTTCTAAAAATCAGATCACTGTTATCTAAGGTTATAAATAATGGATTTAAGAGTGCAGCATCTGACAGCTTTGAAAACATTAGCTATGGTTGCTGGTCTGTAGCTGAGACAACATTGACTCAATAATTCCCAGAGCTGGGAAAATCTCTGTGGGTGTCAAATACCACACAGAAGGTTAAAGAATGAATATAATAACTGCATGCTTTGTATTGTAGCACTTTTCCTAGTAAGTACAGACTAACAAATTCAAAGAATGAGAAGAAATAAGTGCTGAGTACCAAATATTTAGCAAGCAGATGCCCAAAGGTAGAGATGAAGAACAGGAATATGATGATAGCTCATAAAATGTTTGGCTGCTGTGAAATAATAATTAATACTAGGTCTTGTTTAGACTTGTAAATTAATGATGCATGACAAATTGCAGCTCAAAATTGACCCAGGAGTGCATTAAAATCAGCTATAAAACATTTTCCAGGATTATCACAGATGATAAAACCCACAGAGTACATTAGATGGCTAATTTGTGACCTCTGGCTGACAATCCATAATTTCAAGACTAACTCTTATAGAAATATATTCTTAGAATAAATTAATTTAATATTTTACCATGTATAAAATGGTGAAAGGCAGCTTATAATCTATGAAGAATCTACTTGCAAAATTTCGCTTTGAATTTGGAAATGTGAGTATACTGAAACAATGTGTTAAATTTCAGATTTTACCTAAGAATAAGACACAGTCAGTCAGAAGGATTAGAGAAGGAAGAGTTAGAAACAGTAAGCAAGGTTTATACCAAGGATGATGGTGTAGTTACTCAGCTAATGCATTTACATGTCATGAGACAATAAACTTGTTGGTTATTGCAGTTTTTCCCTGTCTTTAAAACAGATATGATTTAAAGCATTGTTGACTCATATCCTGGGGCAACTAAGAAGAACAGAGGCTGAACTTGCAATAGGAATGAAGAGAGGACACTGGTTTAAGGAGCTTCATGCACTTCTTAAAACAACATTCTTCAAATCCGTGCATACCTGTAGCATCAATGTAAAGCACTTTCAGAGAAAATTACGCTGTGTAGCTATGTGCTATGGATTGAATGAAATTGCCTTTTCTGCTATTCTCTCCGTTTAATAAGAAGCTCTATGAAGCTTAGATGACCACAGAGAACTTTTCAGCAACATTCTATACAGGTTTTGTAGTATCACTGATGTTCCCTATTGTGTCCAAAAAAGTGTGAAAAAAATTCAAATAGAAATATTGTTCTACTCTTTCTAAAAGGAAATGAAGAAATTACTCATTTTGCAGCTTAAAAAAAAAAAAAAAAAAGAAAAAGAGAAAAGGAGAGACCCTTAAGGCCATACACAGCAATTCTTTATCAATCGTATTCTTTGTGGGAATACCCTGATGAACATCTGAAGAGACAGGAAAAGGCTGCCTCTTTCTTCTCCATGTCTGCTAGCAACCCCTTATGCCCTTCCCTGAGAGCATCTGATCTACAAGACAAATTGTATAAGCTCTGGAAGGTTTCTGCTAGCCATGTTTCCAAACAAAAGTGGCAAACCTCCCTGGGCAGCCTCTGCCAGTGCCCGATGACCCTTTCTGTGAAAAAAATTTTCCTGATATACAGTCTGAACCTCCTCTGGTGCAGCTTGAGGCCATTCCCCCTTGTCCTAGCACCTGCCACTTGGGAGAAGAGGCCAGCTCCCTGCTCTCTACAACCTCCTTTCAGGTAGTTGTAGAGAACAATAAGGTCTCCCCTCAGCCTCCTCTTCTCCAGGCTAAACAACCCCAGTTCCCTCAGCTGCTCCTGATAAGACTTGTTCTCCAGCCCCTTCACCAGCTTTGTTGCTCTCCTCTGGACACGCTTCAGAGCCTCAACATCCTTCTTCTAGTGAGGGCCCCAGAACTGAACACAGTTTTTGAGGTGCTGACTTTGAAGTTAGTACCTAAACACCACCTAAGTCTGGCTTCAGGCATTTCTGGCCCTTCACAGATCCAACCCAATGGGCTCAAACAGAGTGATTTAGAGGGGAGATCATAAATCAGGTAAACTCAAACATCCTCCAGAAAGGAGGAAGTGGCAGTAAACCTTTAAACTCAGTTTCACAGAGAGCCGGAAAATAAATGAAAATACAGTTGCCATGTTCTTCCAGCCTATCATGAAAAATTACTTATGTAGAAGAAGAAAATATTTACATTTCTTGAAAATGCCAGAACATAATCCTGATAATTCTTCCTGAAAGTGATATACGCTGAAGAGGGGCTGTAAAAAATTTACAGCATACATTTTCTTTCACACATTTTTTGAACATCATAAAAAATAGTTCTCCCGTGGGTTCCTGGCCCAGTCTGAACTGGTGATGGGCTGTTGGGTTTCAATGGACAAAATCCCATTATAGTATTGTAATAATTTGAAAGGATGGTCCACAAAGATTATTTTTCTTCTGGTCTTTTTACACTTGTGTCTATAATGAGAGTAATAATAATCTTTCTAATCTTAAAAAACTCCGCAAACTTTAAATGACAGTAGTGCGCAACAATGTGATGGACAGAAAACTGACAAGGGAATTGAGAAGCAAGGATATTTTTTTCCCCCACTGCTCCCACTGACTTCTTGGCAGGCAGACTATGTCCTTCACTTCTCTGTCTATCAGCTTCCCAAACATTTTCCCATAGTATTGATCTCACTTTAAGTGTGCTGAGCCTACCAGTGAAAAATACTTCATAAGATCAAGAGCTTATTCCTTGATGACTCGTGATATCATTCATGTGTTTTAACTTTGGTATCTATCCAAGCAGGTGTTTTATCATTCTTATAATTAGAATTCATTCACTATTTGCATGTCACTAATGATAAAAACAGCCCTTTCTTATACTTAATAACGAGGTACTGTTCACTACAGAGTAAATATTCTTATAGATACTGCTACAAAATCAAGGAAGCCTTTATTTCTTTTAAATCATCACCGATATAAAAGCTGAGTTATACTACAGATCTACAAGCATTCTGGCTGCTCAGACATAGAAATGTATTGAATGACAAAGACTCCCCTCTGCATTTCCAAAGAAGAAATAGTATAATATAGGAAAGAAAGAGGTTTATCCACCTCATGTTACATCTGGTATCAAAAAAAGATGATGGAACCTCAGGCATTTTCACTCACACCTCAGCTGTTGATCACTACCAAACACTGGCTTTAATGCACCAAGAAGCCAAGACTGCAATATTTTATGAGAGCACCTGATCTCCCTGGCTAATCAGAGACACTTGAAATTCACTCTGTCTGAACACCAGCAACAGCTGGTATATTCAAACCTGCATGAATCAACCCTGGTTTTACATTAGATATTGTAAAAACCTAACTTTTCTTGCGTTATCAAACACTGATTTATAGCAGCCTTATTGTTTTCTGCTCCTGATTAGCCTTTAATGAGATCTGGTAGCAAGTGTTGTCTTACATAACCTCCCTGAGCCATCCTGCCTTTGCTTTGAGATTTGCCCATGTCATTGAGAGCAAAATTATGATTATTCTTTATTAGCTCTCTAAATACAATGTAATTTCTCATGTGTTAGAACTGAAAGAAGCAGCACAAGTAGATGTGAGATCTCTAAATCATTAGATTTTGCTCAAAGGCAAATAAATTTCTTTTAATTTTGGCTTGAGTTACTACTTGCTTTTGTTGTTTGTATCAGCCCAAAACACTGACTACTATCTTAGAATGCAGCTGTTGTATCTATTGAGATATATGCATGAGTTCATAGTGAAGAACTGTATGAAGACTATAATTATGTGTTCGTCATTAACCCAGATCTTAACTTTAAGGAAAAAGGACTCGTTATATAAGAAACAGAGGAACAAAAAATGACTATTTGGTCTATTCTATTAAAGCTCAATCCATTCAGAAAACATTTCCCTGCGGGCAGAATCTAATTGCTTTCTGAATAACCATTATGTATTTGCCTTTGCCCACTGGGCCATTCCAAACGTGACATTCCTTAGAGGGGGAAAAAAGACATCCAGCTGTTTGGTTTGAATTTCCTTTTTGCTTGCATATGCCAATTGTAAAATCCGACACTATTTCATCCAAGAAGCTGTACTAGAAGAAAATTGAGTTATAAATGTGGTACATCTGAAGATGAGTGTTAGAATTAACATTTACCATGCTACCTTAGATTTTACCCTTTCTATGTGTTATGATTCAGGGTTTTATTTCTTGCCTACATGCTGTATTCTCCATATGATGCTTACTTACTTACTTAAGTGCAAAAGAGGGATGTCTGCTGAATGATCAGCTTTAACAGCTTCACATTGCAGCTTCGGACCATGTTCAGTGGATTCTCTTTAACACTATGTCAAAGTCACATGTGCTAATTTCATAACAGGCTCTTCTGTGATCCTCAGAATTCTCAATAATATTATTGTATTAATTTTCTTATCTTTCTGGACATAAGTATAATTCCCTGTTTCACTAAGGGGGAGTTGAAGCCCAGATGAGCAAATATCAAAGATATCAATTTATTTTGGGTTTCCATTCCGAGGCCCTGAGAAGACTACATTTCTTTGGATTACTTTACATGTGTTGTAGATAGAACAAACTACCATGGAGAAAACCTGGAGATGAGCTGAAAAGTGATAAACTGTCCTTCCTGTACAGCCTCATGACAATTGTTTTTCTTTACATAGTCCCATTCTGTCTGAATCCTTCCATCTGCTGTCCTAGTCACCTAAATACTCTTTTCCTTGACTGTCAAGGTCAAGTCACCCCACTGTTGGTGTGGTCTTTGTCCGAAGTAATTGCCAGGAAAAAGTATGCAGCTACTATGGGGAAAGGAAGTATGCCACTATCAAGAGTGCAGCTTTGAAGATCCTGATGTTTGGATGGTAATTGGTATCATTTGTATGGGAGGCATAAAGGAACATGAAGCTCCAGCAGAAATAGCCAGTGTGAGGTGAAAAGGTGACTGGTGGATGAGTCAGGCCAGGAGTGGTGCTGGAAGAAAGCAGAAGCTGCAGTGTTTAGTTTTACTTGGTTTTGTATTAGTAGTCTGACGTTTAATGAAATAACAGCAATAGAGTGTAGGCAGGTGATAACAGCAACAAAGCAGATATGGGTAAGACAGCAGTAACAGTGCTGTGACCCTGAAGCCAGACATGGCTTTCCAGCAGTTTCTGCGTAACTGCTGTTACAGAGTGTCTAGGGCCAGCACAGCCTTGCTGCTGATCATAGACCTCATCTGTGGGGAAATGCAAGCCTTCAGCTTCTGAGATTGTTATCATCAGGTCATCCAGAGGCCAGCTGGGGACCTATGACAGGTTTGTCCAGAAGGAAGGGGCAAGGATCTTGCTGCCACTGTTTTCTTTTCCAGGAAAATATCCATTGGGATTCCTCATCTTTCATCTCTCTTTAGTGTCTTCTTATTGCTGATGGAGTCAATTTCTCAACAGATAGGTGAGTAAGGTCAGTAAGTTTGGGTTCCCTGGAACTGGAGGACAGGCTGTGGTGGAGATCGCTGGAGTTCTCTTAAAGGAGAACTAATCCGTTTGTCAAGCTCAACTGCTATGTTCCACTGAATCACACAATCTGAGATGGAATACACCTGTGAAATGAGGGGCTGTGTTTTAGCATTTTTACTGCTGACTATGCAAACATTGTATGAATTCTGATAGCTGCTGAGATCACTTGGTTTCCATCTCCATGTATCTTGTAAGGCTGTAGTTCCCCACCTGCAAGGGGAACCTGTGCTCAGTTGGATGAGACCAGTGGGTGCGCCAGTAGTGTGCTTTTCTTCAATTGGAAAAGGCTTACAAGAAGAGATTTACGCTGATTTTGGCCAGGTATGGGAGAGTAGAGAGCCTGCAGTGCAGCTTGCTGGTTACCCCTACTACATTAATCTACAAAAATTTTTTTTTATAAAAAATAACTAGCAAATCAATGGGTTTTTATTGAACTGCTGCGTGTCATGATGTGTGCATGATGTTTGAGATGCAGTACTAGGACTTCAAACACAAACTTTAGCATTTTATCAAATTGTAGTCTCAGTTGTACTAAAGCCATCCCACTGAGCATAGCCTGAGAAGTAGAGGTAAATAAATAAAAGTCTGCCATTTTATGATAAAATTTAGTAACCTCTTTTTCTTTCTCTTGAAACAGATGTCATGTTACTTTACAATGTAACATTTTTCACCTGAAATGTAAGCAGTTACAAAAATAAGGTATGTAAAAATGTCACAGGAAATCAACCTTTTTGAAACTTATAATAACCGTTCTAACTTAAAATCTATTTTTCTGAAAATATAGGTCTAAGCTTAAATGTTGGCTCCAGGCAAACTGTTTGAATTGTTCAACTATCTAAAAATACACTTAAAAGCTGCTTATGAAGAGGCAAGAAGCTGATGTAGAGGCAAAGGAAGTGACAGAATGTCAGAGCCTTTGGGAAGCTGTAGCACAAAGACTTCACAGATGTTCTTTTCAAAGAATCCCTCATCTCCCTGCTTTGAGTTCAGATATGCAAGTGGAAGGACCATGCCGAATTCTTCCATGGAGTCACATAAAGAGAAGTTAGCTAAAAAGAAAACTTTATGACCAGGAGATGTAGAGGCAATGAAGACCAGAAAGATACAAAATATTTGATTTAGAAAAGGTATTTTGCTTAAGACAATCTTTCTAGTAAGCAACTAGGGGCAAAAACCCCAGTGCTGTTTGACATAGCCCCTAAACACAGAAAACTTGCCAGCTCCTTAGATTTTTTCCTTGCAAACATGAGATAGCAGACAGCAGCAAGACTTATTTTCTTGGGTGATGGGTCCACCAGATTGGGAACTGAGGAAGATAAAAGCAGAAGATTGCAGCAGTGACCGAAGGGGCAAGGCTGATGAAATGAGCTCTTGAATTATGTTCTCTGAGGCGAAGAAGATTTTGCAAGGCAGATCACCTGATTCCTTGCTCCATGCAATCCCTTTTCATTCAGCCACCAGAGGATGGAGATAGTTTATGTTTCATTATAAATGGCTTTGAAAGATTTCTGATCTGCCTTTAATTGGGTTATCATCCTGTCTTTCCCTGCTGTTCTGTGTGAAATGTTGCTTTGTGACATACATTTCCTCTTCCTTTCTGCATAAAAGCAGAAGATGAAGATCAAGTTATTTCTGAACAACAATGTCTAGACTCTATCACTGGACTCCATCCAAAAATATTTAAACAGGTCATCGCTTAAGCTGGTGTAAACTGGCACAGCTGCACGGGCTTTGTTCTAGTTATTCTGACTAAGGCAGGTGAGGATGTAGCACGTTACCCTACGCTTTTCTTTGTCCCTGTGCTCTGACAAAGACTTTTCTGAGCTTTACTCAGGCTTATCTTGGGGGATACTGAGTGATGGGTTAATGTGAGAAATCATGAATGGATTTTAAGTGCATGACCCAGTGTCTAGACTACTGCTTGCACTTAATCTTCTGCCTTCCACATAGGCATTGTTTTTGTCCCTCTTTTAATGTTTTACTCCTAGTCCTACAAGTGTGTTGCTGGATATGCTCATTTGTGTTTGCAGCTTAGGGAATGCACAAGGCGTAGCCCAGGATTGCAGAGAGATTGCTGTAAGGGCACAGGTTTATTTCTCCTTCACACCTTTTCTTTTCTTCCTTCTTCCTTCTTTCACCATCCTCAACAACCTTTTGTTTGGACACAACGGCATCAACAAGGACTTATGAATCATCCAATATGGGAAGAAATACTTCAATTGCTTTTCATAATCACCCGTGCTGTCATCATTAACTACAGAAGAAACAAAATACTGTCAGGATTTACCTCCATACCCTTGCAAACAATATGGTCTCACTGTTTGTCTCTTGTTGAAATAATGAGGTATACATCAGACTGTAGAGAGATGGGCCCAACCCCTCTGCCCAGAGTCTTACAATGACTCCTCTCATCTTAATACTTGTTCATCGCCGGCATCGTACAGGTCTTGGCATGTAGCACTTCATCATAACCTTGATAAACCCACTTCAATCAGAAGAAAAAAACCCTTTCCTTGTTAGCTTTGGAAAGATTTGGGTTCTGTTAGAATGCATTTCATATTACAATAAAAGGAATATGGAGGGGGTGAGACAAAATTGTTGCTGACACAGGGCTGAAAATGAGCGTTTTATCTCAAGATACCTAAAGGCACTTTATTCAGAAAGACACACAGTGCAGATTTCTTGATTGTGTTCCAGGTGATGGCCCTGGTTAAGCAACTGAGTATATTTTAACTCTGAAAACTGCTGAGAATGCAGGAAATAAAGAGAAAAAACAGCATGGGCCAGCAGTTGCTTTGTTGCATGGGATATGAAGTGGAAAAGACCCACCTGTGGCTTTACTGCTTGGGACCTAAAAGTGTAACATTTGCAGGGTGGCACATGCATACTGCACAGGGGCTGTAGAAGTGGCCCATGGTGTCCGCTGTTGCTGCTCAGCACAGATGCGAAACAAAGAGATGACCAGGTTAACGTTGCCTGCACAGTTTTAGTTATGCAGATTTCTCTGTCTTTTTAATGTCTAATTTAGCAAAACAGCTTCTGAGGGCCAGAGCACCCCCAGAAGAACTTGCCTCTCTATTAATGGATTTTGGGGTTTTGCCATTTGACTACTTAACTCTTTTAATGTGAGGAGAAATGTTGTCTGGAGAGTCGGTGATCATTTAGACAGTTTGAGATCACAGAGGAGCCTTGTCCAGGCAGGGAAATCATGGATCCCCCTCTCTGTGCTTCCTTATAGCCTAATAGATAATGTGATGGAACTTTGAGGATGTTTTTTAAAAAATACCTATAAATGATAGTGCCTGGAAAGAGGAATCTGAGACATGCTTTGTAATTTAACTGCTGATACTTTTATAGCAAGGCATAAAACCCCATTTTGAGTCCACTTTGCTCCCCATCAGCCACCACCATTGCCAGATCATGCTCCTCTTGTCAAAGCACTAACCTTTAGAATATATTTGCTCACAGGCTATGCTCCTGACTTGGCTTTTCTCTCTGCTGTATCTCAGGAGGCTTTACTCTTCCCTGGTGCCACCACACAGTATATATAGGAGGCCAGAACCTCCACCTCACTGTGCATCACCCTGTTTGAACTCCATACCCTTGCTGCAGCTGGGCTTGCCTGGTCTAGCTGCTGCCAGCGTACTCACCTTGCCTTTGTCCCAGCCATCTCCTCCCCTGTCTCTGAGCTGCCGTCTCCTGTCACGCATACGCCTACTCAGGCACACTGGCTGCCTCAGTTCATATTTTATAGTCAGGAGGTTGACGCTTGGGTTTCTTCAGGGCTTTCCTGCCTGGCAGAGAGGACAGGGAAAAAGGATTGCACAGGACTTCCCAGTGACATGGGAGAAACAGGAAGAAGTGCCTGGATCTCATCCAGAGGCAGAAACCCTCTGTATTCTGGCTTTCAGGGGAAAGCAGTTCAGTGGCTGCTGTATCTTCCTTTGAGCCCACCAGCCTGCAGATGGACAGAGGAAAAAAAGAGAAAACCTTTGAATTGCTGTGCTTGGCCCTGCAGGCTGTGATTTTTCATGATGATACAGCTCACTTCTGTCTACAGAGCAGCCTCTTATTTTCTTCTACTAAAGGACCAGGGAGTGTTTTGCTCAAACTGCGGAAAAAAAATAATCAAGCATTTGGGGGCCTCTGTGGCATAATTCAAGCTATGGTTCCTGTCAAATCTTTTACAGAGTAACTTTATTACTTGTAAGCTTTTCATGAGAAGGTTACCTTTTTTTCCTGCACTTTGTTTTTGGGGCGTTGGGGTTATTTTTTTTACCCTTTGATTGAAAATTTTCTACAAATTTTCTCTATCTCCTTGATGTTTGTGAAAAGCATTTAGCAATCTACATTTGGAGCTACTCTCATAGAATATATAGAGCTATACTAGGCTTAAATTCCACCTAGTCATAACTTGAGACACTCAATTTGAGTCCTTATTCAGGCTGTTCTCTGTGCTCAGAAGTAAAGTGAACCTTAAAATCAATTGATGGTTAAAAATGGAGTCTTTAAGGTACTGGGAGCTCAGATCAGCGTTCTTGTTCGTTCCCAGAGGTATTGATAGAAAGTCATATAAACTCGAATCTATGCCTAATGTACCTAGGCAGCAGTGTGATTTGTGGAAGAGGAGGAAGATTCTCCTCTTTAGCCTGATGGCAACACGAGAAGGTATGAGCTCAGAGCTCACACTTTCTTGAAGAGTGTTTTAACTATCCCCAGGTACACACTGAGAACACCATTTTTCAAGTGCTTGCTTTGGCAGGATGCTGGCTTTGGGTTTTGTAGTACTCTGCAATATATGCAGAAAACTTTCTGTGGATGTTCCTGACAAACAAATCCACGTGGAAGAATTCTTCTCAAGTAAAAACATCTTCTGATGAGGAGACTAGGCATAAAAATTTGGTCAGAAATGCCAGCATTAATGCTGAGATGGTTTCAAATAAGCTTATATATAGTCTGCACCAGAGTCATGCAATGAGCTTCGAAGTGGTGTACTAAACTATTGGACCATGTGTGTAGTTGAAGACCAGCTGCGGAGTTTAAATTTGAAAACAGAGCTTTCTCATGTGATTTTGATATTCTTCTATTACCTATGCAGCTATTCCTTCAGGTTTTGTTCATAATTTAAGATTATTTTTGTTAAAAGGAATTAGCATGAATTCTCTAACTGGTCACACATTTAAAGACTGAGGAGGATATCTGATTTGCATGCATGTTAGGTGTTCCTGTGCTTGCAGCAGGTTATGGAAATGTGCTTACCTTGTAAATACTGTCTTTAAAGAAGAACAATTACCACTGGGTAGTCAGTATTGTGGAGAGCAGATGTGAAGCAGGTCTCACAGCTGCTTGGTTTTTCTTCTCCCACTACTGGAAAGAGATTACTGAACTACAAAGCTATTATAAAAGCACTGTGCGCTCTGTTTATCTCTGTGCTCTTGCAAGGGCCCTCCCTGGTTGCTCTCCAGTTCTTTCTACTCTTTCTGCAGCTCCTGACATACTGGGATGCGGGTGAGTAGTCAATACTCCAGGTCAATATGACGTTGTGTATGTCCCAAAGATGTATCTTCTCATCATCCTGCAGCAGGAATAGCTTGTTACTGCACAGACACACTCTGTGTGTGTTGAAGAAAGAAAGATGGGTCTGAGGAATAGTTCTGTTGGGTGATAGATGAAATTGTACAAGAGTTTTATAGCAAAATCTCTAAAGTATAGCGGAAAAAAAAATAACTGACTGCTGTATTCTCAGTATTTTCATGCGTTTTATATAAAATTCTACATCGTAGATTCTAAGTCTACTTCCTTTTACTTCAGATCTTAAGCTTCATTTCTCTCTACATTTCCTCAGCAAAGTAATTGCTTCAACACACATGGTTTTTATAGGCACTGTCCATTGGTAGCTAAAAGCCAGGGTATGAAGAAGTGGTGCTTAGTGGGGTTTTTGAAAGTTGACTAGTACCTAATTTACATGGAAATCAAAGGGATTTAAGCAACTGAAAAGTCTCTCCCCAGGATCTTTCTACCTTTTCAGTTAGCTCAAAGCTTAAAACCTGGAACATTGTTTCTGGGCAGTGCCATCATATTCTTCCAGAAGGGTATTGCCATTTGAGGCTCAGCGGAAGAGCACTGTAGCAAGAGTGAGACCGCAGTAGATGCACTGTAACATCTGCACTGCACTTGTTTCCAAGCTCCAAGTTTAGGAGACACCAGTGGGATGAAAGACACTGAAACCTCTCCCTGACACTCCCTGATTGTAATAAAACGGGTTCAGATTGCGAGAGAGGCAGGATGGTTTCTTAGGGGGAAACTGAAGTGTTTAGGATGCCTTCTGCCCCTCTGCTCTCTGCGAATGTGGGACTTCCTACAATAGTAAGAGGATAACCACATTCCCTCCAAGATAAGTCATCACGGCACGCAGCACGTAGGAGTAGGAAATGAAAGTGGAGGTGCCATTCTGGCTGGTGCCCATGAGCAAGCCCCTCTGGGAGACCTCCCACCGCAGCAGGCAAAGCCTGGAAACAACCCATTAGCCCCTTGCTTGTGTTTCCACTTCTGCTGGAGTATAAATTCCTTTTACCCTGACCAAGGATAAACACACCTGCATTCTTTCCTTGCCTTATATTTTTTTCTGCCTAAGTGAATAACAGCAAAACAGAAGAGAGAGCTTTGTGGTTCAGGAAGCTGACAGTTATTAAAAGTGAATTTTACAAGAAGGCAAGACAGGGGAAGGGGAATTCTGACAAATCCCTGATATGTATGGAATGTTTTTTTATATGGGAAAGAAGCAGAGTTCAGAGTTTCTTCAATTACGTTTTAGGAGTTTTGTTATTTGAAAATAATTGTCTGTAGTTGTTTTCTTTTTCCTGAGCCACGGGAATTTTGATTGGCGTAACTGGAACAAACAGGGTTGCATAAGTCTGCAGAGGTTTCCTGGTACGTTGGCCAGCTACAGGCTTTGTACTGATTTTTATTGTAACTGTGAAATTCTCCCTTGACATCTGTACTAGCACATCATGTCGTTTGCAGTGCAACGAACATAAGGCATTCCCGTGGAATGATCGCGGGCTCATCACTTTGGCAGGATGGCAGGCAGCTGCCCTGAGATTCTGGTGGCCTAAGGACACAGCAACAAGAAAAATAACACCTCTGATTTAGCGCAAAAAAAAAAAACAACCAAACCACGAAGGGTGGGTCAGCTTCAGGTCTGCTACAAATGGTTGAATTTAGATGAAATTTCTTTTATATCACTGTTGAATTTAATTCTACGCTATTGCCGTTTTCATGTGGAAGCAGTTGGGGCAGATGCGAGTGAATGAAAATAACAGCTCAGTGTTTTTTTTCCTTTTTTTTTAATATTACACATGTCTTTATATTTTTAAGGAAGTTAAAATACTTTTTTATATTCTCTGCCTTTGGATGTCTCTAGGGTTTCATATCAGAAGAACTCTTTGGAGGACAAAATGCAGTTTCTACTGGAGACAAGTTTAGTGCTTGAAATGGTTGGTTGTACATGAGAGAAAGTCTTTCTCTAAACCAGGCATATAGAAAAATGTGATAAACTGACATCCTTAATGTTGGCACTAGGAAAAGGAAGGACAAGTGTGCTTAAGATGTCCTAAGGCTGTGGTGGCAGTAACTCATTACAAATGATTGAGAGCTGTAGAAGTTCTTCTAAAGAGGTCCTTTTGTGGTGACAGAAATTCCCGACATTGACCCTGGAGTGGTCCCCTTGCAGGTAACATAATAGCCCTTTGAGACACCAGCTTGCATCTACAAGACAGATTTACAGAAGCCTGGATGGCTGTTTTGCAGCCTTGGTCTGACATTCTCCATCTGACACTCTCTTATTTCTCCCTGGAATGATATTTCATGCTGGTCATATAGTAATGGAGAGGGGAGAGTCCGCACAGTTATGCAGGGCTGTGCCTGTGCAGCATGACTTCATGCCGATTCCTAGTAAAGTGAGGCTCTGGCCTGATGGAGGCATCTAGCAACCACGTATATTGGTATCAAGATGATTTGCACGGTGTAACTGACAGCAGAGCTTTCTTAAGAGTGGTTGGGTTTTTGGACAGGCAGACAAGTAGCTGTAGATTTAGGGTAAACTTTTCAAAACAAGCAAAGACACAACACAAAATAGAGTTCTTAGCTGTAGGGGATGCAGAAGCTGTGCTTTGGTCCTACCGATGTGTTTCACAGTGCCATATTAGGACAGCTAAGTACTGTAAAAAAATAGTACTTTGGAGTCCTTGTTCCATTTCTTACAGGTGAAACTCAAGCTCTTGGCCCAGATCCTTAAAAGTATTTGGGCATGTTGGATACTACAGATCCTTGTGATCAGGTAACTTGGCTGCGGCTTCGCTGGAGATTCAAGTTCAGGGGCTTCCTGTCACTATTCAGAAAAAAAAATTGCAATATTAAGTGTTTTACCTATTATCTATGGAAACAAAGAACCCTTTCAAAAGAGAAACATCTAATTCCTTAGCATGGGGCCAGCTGTGCCATCATTCCCCGAGGTGAGGGCTGCTCAGCAGGACACCACTGCTGAGGGCTCCTTCCACTGTTGACTTGCAACAATCCTGAATCGAGCTCAGGCTTTGGCACTAGAGTAACCCTGTTGAAGAAGATACCTGCCTGAGGTAACAACCGGTGTTTTTGTTCCTCATTCCTGCCCATTTAGAAAGCAGGCAAATCATGATAAGCTTTAAAACAATTCCAAGGAGTTCATATTTGCAAACAATCTGTGGGAACTCTGATTTAAATCCAATTTTTTTCCACAGAACATATGGCTGTTTACACCAGGAAACAAATAAACATATTGTCTACAACAGCCATCAGAATAATTCCTCAGGATTTGAAGGGCAGTTTGGAACTTCATCCAGTGACTGGATTCATTACCTCTTCCTTTTGCCTCTTCCTTCTGTGTAAATCTGAGAGATGAAGAGCTCTGAAACAGCAAGTAGGACCTGTGCCTTTACTTTTGGAGTCTCAGTTTTTGTATTTCGTTCTTCTCTATAAGTTTGATATAAGCATGTCACCGTCCTTCAGTAAAGAACAAATAAGCAATAATATCTTGTGTGGTGCCAAAACTATGAAAATGACTGACATTAGTGGGAGCTTCCAGTGCTCATGGAGAACCTCAGTGTATATGACCCAATGAGTGATATTTTGTATTTTCTGTAATAGCAGAAAATCCTAAAGTCCATACATTATTTTTAAGGGGCTGTAGCTCAGCTAAAATGCTTGTGGAAACTACAGGCAAAGATAGGACTGGATAACGACTTTGTGATCTGGACTCCTGCTGTGTAAGGAAGATCTTACTTTTTTTTTCAGTTCCCTTAGGATGTCCTCTAATCTAGCTGTTCCTTTCTTCTGCAAATAACACTCAGAATTTTTCTACTTTAGAACATCCAAAACCTCACAATGCTTCTGTAAAAATACAGAACTGCTTTGTATACAGTAGAAATAAAGTAGTCTGATTTTTATTTAGGTCCCCATTTATTTGGGTCCTATAACTGGATTTCCAGTGTCTAAGAATAGTTAAGTAGCTCCTGCTACTGTCCTGTTGTGTGCCCATCAGTCTACCCCTCCTGTCCACCTATGGAAATGTGTTTCCATGGAAAATGTAGTAGGAACTTCGAGAGGGGTGATTCTGCCCTTCTGCTGTTATGAGACCTAACCTCGAGTACTGTGTTCTGTTCTGTTGACCACAGCACAGGAAGGATATGGATCTGTCAGACTCAGTCCAGAGGAGGGTTATGAAGATTATCAGAGTGCTGGAGAACCTCCCGTATGAGGACAGGCTGAGATAGCTGAGGTTGTTCAGCCTGGAAAAGACAAGGCTCTGGGGAGACCTTACAGCAGCTTTCCAGTACCTAAAGACGACTACAGGAAGGGTGGAGAGAGGCTCTTTATCAGGGAATGCAGTGATAGGATGAGGGGAAATGGTTTTAAGTTGAGAGATGAGAGGTTTAGATTAGATATTACAAAGAAATATTTTACTGTGAGGGTGGTGAGGCACTGGAACAGGTTGCCCAGAGTGGATGCTTACTGGTAAGATTTGCCTACAGGAATCCTGTGTTTCTGAAACCAGTGGAAAAGTCTGGAGCAAGGAAGACTTGACCTTGATAGCTGAGGATTAATTTAAGGAACATTTAGCCAGCCTACACATATACAAGTCCATGTTAATGGGAAGCACTTATAAATGCTGAGGGAACTCGACAGTGTCACTGCAAGGCCACTTTCAATTATCTTTGAAAGGCTGTGGTAACTAGGAGAAATCCCTGATGCTTGGTAAAAAGAGTTACTCCTCTCCTCAACACAGGCAAGAAGAAGAATCTGAGGAGCTACAGGCTGGTCAGCCTTACCATAATTGCTAGGATGGAGCAAATAATCCCAAATGACTGGGCGTAGTCAGCATGAATTTAACAAAAGTCAAATCATGCTTGATCAATGCAATACCTTTCTATAATGAGATGTTGGCTCAGTGGATGAGGGTAGAGCAATGGATATTGTTTGTCTTGACTTTATCAAGGCTTTCAACATTGTTGAAACATGATCCAGTGGGTCCTTTCCAACCTGGTGATTCTATGATTGTGTTCCATGACATCCTCAAGACAAAATGTTGATGTACAGACTAGATAAGTGGACAGTGAAGTGGTTTCAAAACTGACCAAACTGCTGAGCTCGGAGGGTTGTGATTAGCAGCTCGAAGTCCAACTGAAGGCCAGTCACCAGACCCCAGAGTGTTGATACTGGAGCCAGTACTGTTTCATCTCTTCATTAGTGACCTGAATAATGGGGCCAAGTGCACTCTCAGCGTGTTCACATATGATGAAAACTGGGAGGAGTGACACATCAGCCAGCAATGTGCCCTTGTGGCAAAGGTGCCCAGCAGCCTCCAGGGCTACATTAGGCAAAGTGTTGATGGTAGGATGAGTGTAGTGATCCTTTCCTTCTGCTCAAGCCTGCTGAGACAGATCTAGAGTGCTGTGTCCAGTGCTGGGCTCCCCAGTACAAGAAAGACATGGACATACTGGAATGAAACAAGAAAAAAAAACCAGCCACAAAGATATTAAGGGACTGCATCGTCTGTTATACAAGCAGAGGCTGAGAAAGCTGGCATTATCCAGCCTGGAGAAGAAGGCTGCAGAGGACCTTATGGATGTGTATAAATACCTGACTGAGGGAAAGAGGAAGAATAAGGAAGATGGACCAGATGCTTCATGGTGGTAACACCACCAGAGAGTCAATGGGCATAAATAGAAATACAGGAAATTCTACATGAACATAACAAATAACTTTTTTTACTGTTCAGTGGTCGAACACTGGAGCAAGTTGCCCGGAGAGGCTGTAGAGTCTCCATCTTTGGAGATATTCAAAACCTGACTGGAGGCAGCCCTGAGCAAGCTGTTCTGACTGCCCCTTGTTTGAACACGGGTTTAAGCAGATGATCTCCAAAGGTGGCTTAGAAGCTCAACTGTTCTGTGATTCTGCTGGGTGGCCACATCTATGCATGTACGCATGTGTGAACATACAGATACATTGACTGCACAAAGTCTTCAGAAAATCAGGCTTACAGAGATAACAGAAATGTTGGGATGCTTGTTTCAGGAGAAGTGAAAAAGTTCAGTGTTCATGTGCAGAGCATGTTTTAAATCAGTCTGTGTTTAGGTTTGGGTCTTCTTCAATACAGGTCACAGTCATTCAAGCTGTATCTTCTCCTGGCATGTTACCCTTAGGCCACAATTTATAATACTTTTTTCTCAATCCTTTCAAAACTATTAGAAAATGCACATTAAATGCAATACCATGTATGTCAGGTAAGCAAGTTGAGCCAAGTTTTGGTTGCTTTACACTGTCCCTCACCAAGCTGGCACTAGATCTGTGGGATTTTAGGCAACCCATTCTTCCTAGGACGTATTTATTCAGTATAAGGAACCATACTTCCATTTGGGACCATAAGAACTGTCAGAGAAATATTGGGAAGAACCTTCCTGCTTAAAGTCTATTCAATGCTATAATTTAAAAAAAAAAAAGAACATCAAATTCCACTTTTTATTCTTCCCACTGTTGACAAGGCACCAGCATCTTGCTTGCTTCCATTGCTGCTTCTCCTCTCTAGCAGTGTTTAAGCCCTTTTGAACAGCAGCTCATGGAAGGGGATGAGTGGATAGATTGTCTACTAAACCAGATGTGTTATTTATTGTGCAATAAATAATCCAGCACAAATCTTAAAGTCCAGCTCCTCTGTTCCTTTGAATGTCTTTAAATCCATACATCCTATATTCTATTTTCAATCAGCTGCAAAGGTGATGTAGAATGCAAGCAGAAAAAGATCAAAGGCTGTGTATTATTTCACTGTGTAAGTCTATAACAGAGACACAAAGGAAAACAGTTTCTCCTCTTCAGTCTGTCAGGTCGATTTACGTCAAGGATAACAAATGAAGGCTCCTCCCTGTTGCTGAGTAACAGATTTAATGGGAAACCCCTGAGCTGAGGACAAGACAGAGCTGGCCCTGGGACTGCCAGTTCTGGGAAAGTGCTCTTGCTCCCCGTCACCTTCCAGGTCTGCTGTCAGTCACCAGAAGGATCTCTGATCTTGCAACCATTGTTGCTTTGTGCTAGCAGTGGAGCTGAATCAGATAAGCTTGGACAGTTGGGAGAAACGTGGATGTTACAATTATTTTCTTGAGAAGTACCTATGACTCACTCAGTTTTTATTATCTGTATTATTCTAGTTCAGATTTGAGTAAAGGAAACGTTTGACTGTGAGCTTTATTCACTCCTATTAATAAGGACATTTTAGAGTTCTGTGCACTTAAACTTTTTCAGGGAGCCTGGTGATTTTCTGAGGTAATGTCTGTAGTCATCCCACCAGAGTTAATGGAGAAAGATCTTGTTGACTCTTGGAGGCTTGGATTCAATTTTCTCTTTTGTAATGTTGTCAATGCTGAAGACAAATCAGGGATCCTCTATCAGGCATCACCCAGAGCATGTAGCCCTGGCAGGGCACAGGGCAAGTTAAGCCACCTCTGTTATTTTTGCTCATACTCTCCTGGAGCTGCAGAGATTGAGAACGTTTGAAAGTTTCAGAGGACCAATACCAAATATCAATGACAGAGCAGACAGTTGTGGAGGACACAAAAATTTCTTTCTCTGTACTCTCTAGCTGAGAGCCAACTAATATTACAGCGGACTGGGTGACTTTATATGATGGTGGAGACTAGAAATATGAATGTGGAGGAGATGAAGTCCCCAGTGCAAGTTATTTCTTCACCACCTTCTGTTTCCCTCTACCTCATACCAGCCAGAGCATAACAGAGCAAGCACTTTGCCGGAGAAAGGGAAAACACCCTGGGCTGGAGTAAGAGGACGACTGCCATGGTAGGGAATCCATGCAGTTAGCATTGTCCCAGTTCTGGATAGGAGCACAATGGGAGAGAGAAGCTTAACAAGGCCAGGCAACTCAGATCTGTAGTACTATTGCTGAACAGTAGTATTACCAGTAGAGCTTCTCACCAGCTCCCTCTGTCGCTTCTACAGTCTTAGGAATACTTAGGTGGTGGCAGCGCCAGCCACCAGGCTCTTTGCAGAAACACCCTACTGCATTTCTCAGAAAGTGGCTTTGTAGATCAATCCTGCCCTACATAGGAACAAGGCTTTTAATTACCCCTGGTACCACCCTGGCCTTTCTATGCCATGTGAAGTTGGGTAGCACGTTCACCATCTCACCTGCATGCTACTGCTGCTCAAACCAAGAAACATGCTAGTAACACGCAGCCAGGACCAGCCATGGTAACAGGGGATGTACGGTGACCTACTTTTAACACAGCTTATGTAGCCTTTCTTGCTTCTTTATGCTTGAATGGCAGAATTCGCAACAAAAGGTCAATTTATGGCAGCCTTTTATTGCAAGGTTCTTTTGCTGTACTCCAAAGTTATAATGACAAAATACTCCGTCGAGGACAATGAGGACTGCAAAAATCAGCCCCACTTTTTATGTAAGGTTTTAAACTTTATCTGCTTTACAGAACTTTTGGCACTAAGCTAATTTTTTTTGTTGTTTGATTGCTTATGAAGAGAGCTTTATTACTTGCATGGAGAGCAATAGAAGAACGCGTCTGAATATGAATAGAGAGGCTCAGATATAGGGGGTTTAAGTAAAAACATAAAAAATACTTCTGAAGCTCAGCAAACCACCCCTCTCCATGGAGGGAGAAGAGTCTAAACCACAGCAACTCAGAAAACTGAAAACTGCATAGCAAAAATGAAACAGGAACCTGGCTCCTGCCAAGGGAATGCACAAAGTAAATCTGATGTGACCCAGCCACGCAGGGTCATAAACAAGCCGAGGCAATTGCAAGAGGAAGGACACTGTGACAATAGTTAGCCCAGAGGGCTGAGACACATGGCTGAGTTCTTACATGTCAGCTGTGCTGCAATAGCTGACTGATTCACACACTTTGCCTACGGCAGCCGGGAGGTAAAACACGTTATGTTAAGCTTCAGTGGAAGAGGGTTAGATGAACATGCTTTCCTCGCTGCTTGCAAAGGGGTGAGAGCGCATATGTGAACAGTTGCCACAGCTTAGCTAACGTGAGCATCCACCACCTCTCTGAGCATCCACTAGGCTCCCATTCTGGAACAACCCCAACCTCTTTCTAACTAGGGTTAGCTTGTGACAAATAGGAGATGCAGAGTATGTTAGTGTAAATTCTTTTGCCACTAGCTCAGGGTAAGCATATGATGAAACTGAGGGTGCCTGACGCTGTGTGGTGCCTCCTAAGGCTTTAGTAACTCCCTTGCATGTCTGAACCATTACCAGGGCCACGATGCTGGCAACCGTTGTGCACGGGGAGATGCTTTAAGCCCATAGAGAGCCTTGTTGAGCTGAAAGGGTGGCTTGTCATAAATCCTGAGTGAGGGCAGCCTGTGTCAAGCTCTCCTTGCAGAATGCCAAAGACCGTGCCCCTAGCACAGGCAGAGCCCTGTTTTCCTCTCTACTCAGCTTTCTGCCAGATAACAAAAGCAGCCTTGCCAAGGTTGCTCTACAGCTTCTACTCCTGCCAGTAATCTGGGTAATCTCTTATCTCAACTTATTTCAATGTTTATGGCCATGACAGCCGAACCCCAGACAATGTGTAATGGGTGAGTTATGTTAGAAGTCATCGAGCCAAGAATGATTCTGGAGCAAGGGCATTGCTAGCTGCACTCTGGAGTTCAAAGCACATGGGATGGGAATCATCAGTGGCAAGTGATCTGAGAAACCACTGTGTTCCAGCTTCAGTTTACTCATTCACTGCACTGTCTGCTTTTTGGGACTGATGGAGGGGTTTGTCTAGAGATAGTAGAGTGTTACTGGTTATGAGACACTCAGCCACAATTTCAAGTGAAAGGCTTGTTAGTCATCTTTCCTTCTATTTCATGTATGATCATGGCTAACAAACAACTCCCAGCTGTCTTCCAGGATGCTGGGAAGTTAGACTCTTTGATTTGAGCCTTTTCTATCTCCATGTGTTCTCAGTGCTTTGTCTGGGTTTGCATTGTTTAGAACTCTGGTTGAAGTGAATCTCCAACAGCAGTTGGAAAAGATACAAAGAAATCATATCTTTCCTACCTGAATCAACTCTCGAGTTTTGCCAGGGCTAAGGAACTTTTCACCCATAATTGAAACTGCTAACATAATCTGTTACTCCATATGGAGCATCACGTTTTGCTGCAAACAAAAAACCTGTCCCTTTCTAAGCCTTAATTATTGGGTGGGTATAAGATACAGGTGATTAAAAAAATTAATTGGCCATGAACTGACATCATTGTTTGCATCAAGGAAGCAGGTTCATGCTTCTGTAACATCATGAAATCTTAACACAAGCCATCACCATAGAACTGGCAATGCTGATGGTCTTAAAACAAATAGGAGGACAAAGTTTCTTTTGAAGACTCGATCTTAAGTTGTGCTGAACCTCTCACAAGTCCTTTCCTGGAAAGTGCTCAGTACTTTTCTGAATCAGCTGCTTGAAAGAACGATGAACTATGAAGGCAAGTGCCTAGATGTAAGAGTTTACTCAGATCTAGTCGTAACCACATCCTGAGTTAGGGTGCCATGTTTGCAATCATCTTATCAAACAGCACTTGCTGTCACCAGCCTATCAGTGACAACAAGGCACAACTGTTGAAGTAGAGAGAAAGATAAAGGAAAGGGAAAATTCTCTGAGCAGCCACCTGGGAAAACAAGTGATGAGGCCCCCAAGTTGCATGTCCTCTCCAGTTTAGCAGGGCCTCTCCATTATAATGTTCCACAGTAACTACACAGTTTTCATTCAGAATTTGGGGGAAATTTGTGCTTTATTTCTGCTTACAATGCTATTGGGAGCACACTTTGATTATGGTGTTGCATGCCAGCTGGCTGTTAATCTTTGTGTATTCCTGGGTCCCCTCATTGAAAACTAAGGGGGAGGGAAAGGGTAGGTGTGAGTCTCACCCTGGTGGCAATTACTCCCCTTGAGAGTCCACTTTAACAATAGTATCAGAGTTTTCAGGTTCAAGGCCATGAGAATAACAGCATGAGAATAACAGTGTGGGAACAACTAGGGAAAACAACTGACAGCAAGGGAAAACAACTGCCCTAGAATCTCTGGAAAACACTACTGTGTCAGCTTGGGAGAAAGGACACAAAGCTGCAAGTGAAAGGCAGGCTGCAGAATGGCATCTAGAAGGCTCTTACCATCACAGGGCCTAAGGCACCTATGGCACTGTGCCACAATAAGGAGAGCTGGCATCCCAGAACGGGCCCACAGCATTGAAGGTGCTGAGCAGGGCAGTGCTAAAACAGTCCAAAATATGAAGAAATCAGTCTTGAAAATGCTACCTTTCTCTAGGATTTAGGTATTTACCTGGAAGCCCAAATTAGATGTGAACTTGTACCTTGAGACGTCCAGCTGTCTGTCTGCAGAATATCAGTGACCCACAATTCACCTTATAGTCCTCCATACAGCCAAACCAGGACCTAGCTGAGATGGATCATGACTTCCGTGCACCCATATCTCCTTTCCCATGGAAGATGGAGAGTGGAAGGTTAATGTACACTTTAGTGTCCCTTGGAGACACAGTCAGGAAGTGGTGAGGGCAATCATCCAGACTGGGGATTTGCAAAGCTCTCCCATACATAACCATAATTGTCCCCTTGGGTAGAGATTGCCAGCTAGCTTTTTTTTTCTTCCTGAACATAACTGTTTTTTCTTTTTGTATAAAAGCCTACTAGTTCAAGCACTTGCCCAGAAATGGTAAGACCTGAGTTTCAAACCTTTAGCCTGAGAGATTTCAAAGCCACTGCTTCCATTTCCACAAGGGCCTCTTCATACGTTTGCTGGAGGTCAGTGAGAAGGAAATGGTCTCCACGCTCCAGATCTCTCATTGTAGCTGGGCTGTTGTGCAATAAGGAGTGGAAGCTTTCCTTCTGCAAGAGAAGGCAGTCAAAAGAGATCCTGCCTTGTGGCATATTGTTTGGGCTCTTCTGGGGTGTGGTATGAGGAGTGATGGTTGATCTTTGCACCAGGGACTTCTCTGGTCCTGCTTCATGCTATGAGATGTATAAATAGCAATATGACTGAGGAGCAGAACTCTGGGCTTGCTCCTCCCAGGGGAAATGACAGTGGCTACTCACCAGTGAGAGACCTCTGCCTTGGCCTCCCCATGTACGGTTCAGCTTCAGCAGAAACCCTGAGGAAGAGTCCACGTTGTCATCAGCCTGTTGTTAGAGTGCTCCTGAGATTGGTAGCTGCAGACTTTGTGCTCAAATATTCTCTCTTAAGTTGTAAACTTTTCTAGACGAAGTCCAGATTTTTCTGATGTGTCTAAACATCAGTTAGAATAACACTGCCAAGCACCTTGCTGTTATCTTGCTACTGTCAATTACTCAATTAAAGTTGGTCATTATATGTTAATGATAAACCTTAGCCTGATTTCTAAAGAGAATGGAAAATTCGGTTAGCTTCCCTAGCTCTGATCTCATTAAAGCATCATGTCATTCTCATTATAATGTGGTTTTTCAGGACTTAATCCACTATTCAATGCCGGGGAAATCTTAAATGCACAGAATATATTTACAATGTGAAAATGTTACTTGGATACCAGTCTTTGAACGAATATTTTTCTCACAAGGAATTGCTTTACAGTCTGTCTTGTGGCTACTTATAAAAATAATATTATTTAAAACAGATGTTTAAGGGATGGGTAACAAGTCTTGACTTCCACACCATCAGATAACTTGTGCAGAGTAAAGCCAGCTTAGGTCAGTGAGCTGCTCACATACACTGCTAATGGGTGAACTCCTCATGCAGTGTTTTAAGGGATCTGACACTGTGTAATGTTTCAGTCTTACTCTCCACAGGACTTCTTGATCCAGCAGAGCTCATTCTTTTATTATTTTTCATTTTAAATAGCATTGCTTTTCCCCAAAAAGTTATAATATCCATGAATCCGCGGTATTTTTTTCTGTTTCACTCAGAACGTGGTACCTTGATAAGCACTGTGTTTTCCCATCTCTGTTGATGGGTTCAACGGTGATTCAGAGTGAGACATGCTGAACAGTCAGCACCACTTCCTGTGATGTCTGGCCATTCAGAGAACTCCCTCACCACCATACATCTTTGTGGTTTGAGAGGTCTGACAAGATTGCCATCAAAAGTGGAAAATCCAGGAAAGCCCAATTCTATTTTGACATCATCTGTTGGTCTAAAATGCCAAAGCACAGAGAAAGCAAAACCACGAAGATACAGGAACTACAATGCAACTGTTGTCAAGGTAAATGCAAACAACACAGAGTTTGTAAGCTGAGGCTACATTTAGAAATATCTCATTTTTCCTTCCAGTCATCAAGACCTATATTAATTAGGACACCAGAGGGGAAATGGCAAAAAAGTGTCCTTGTGTGTACTCAGCGGATGGCCCACAAAAAGCTACCTCTCTTGCAGTCAGGAGGAGGTGAGTTTTTCAAGCCCAAGAGAGGTGGAAGATGCAGAAAGAATGTCAGCCTCTGCATGAAGTGGGTCCTCAGGGGACAGATGAGCAGGTTTGAAGGCTTTCAACAGTGTTAATGAACATGCTTCTTCACAGCCAATATACGCTCCTGCTACTTAGCATCTATGGTTAAGTCCCTGGAATTTGATATGATGAGCATTGAACAGGAAGAATCAAACAGAGAGTCTCATTTCTTCAATGGAAAAAAAATAGTCCCTTGTCTTGAAGGTGTCACATATTTTCAAGTGTCTCCACACTTGAATATCCACCTGGAAGACTTTTGGGTCTGGTGCTCAGTGCCCCTGAAATTCACAGCTCTTAACAGTGTTATGAAGCACTGTGGTTGTTCAGTGCTTTGGAAGGAGCAGATGCTTGGAATTGAAACGTGCTGTTTGAAGCAGCCCTTTGAAATACAGTGGAAAGGCAGTCAGCTGTTGTCCTTAAATAAAGGGAATAGGAGAAAGCAGACTAAATCATATCTGGTCTTTGCCTTCAAATCCAGCCATTCATGATGCCTTCTTTTTTACTCAAAGCCCAGCATGCCTTGAGATTTTGCCATCTGCTCTCTTTCCTCTGAGGAAAAATCTGCTTCATTTTACCTCCCTTGCAAAAATTAACATCATAATGAGGAAAACACTTTGCTGTACTGATCTGCAGTATGCTATGAGGCAAAATGACCCGCAAGCCCATGTCCTTGACCAAATTTATAACCACTAAAAGGTATCCACACCAAGTAATATGTGATCTGGAGCAGCAATGCTGACAAGCCACCTCTCTGTGCTGAATGATCGACTTTCTGGAGGGAGTGGGTACCATAGGGTTTTTAGTGTGGAAACATTAGTGACTGCATGTTGTTGTATCTCAAGTCATTGCCTGTATGCCGGGTTCATGTTGTTTTAGCTTTCTGGAGCAGATGAGTGTTTTAAACCTCAGCCAACTCCAGCAAGGGCATTGCTATTCCACCCCCCAAGCTCTCTCTGCCATTGCAGCAGGAGATGCTCTTTGTGGGCTCTGTTAACATGCTCCACTGCTGAAGAAAACCCTTCATGGCTGCAGCCCCATGTGTCTAATTAATCCACGACACTTGCTATCCACAGAGACTGTCACTCCAGAGAAAGGTTTGTCCTTCACAGGCGAAGCTGTAGGAGATGATACTTGTACTAGGTATCCAAAAGTTGCTGCCTCTCTGGAGAGAGGCTGCCTCTCAAGAGAGGAAGACTTCTCTGCATCTGTGGAAATTCCACACACGGAATAGCACCAAGAGTAGTTCAAGGTTATGTGCTGAACGTCTGGATGTCCCTGCCTGGCCCACAGGTCTGCCAAAGGTTTTAAAGAGGCTGTAGCATTGGGATGTTATTTGGGATGTGATTCACAGCTTGGTGTAGACTAGCAAGGTTATAATTGCACTCATTAGATTGAGGATGCCATGAAATGAAGCATGGCAGAAAAGTTCAATAGGAAAACAGATGTTGATGCAAAGACAAAGCTTCACCACTTCCTTCCTCACCCAAAATACAACCACAAGGTGATTTCTGATACTATTCATACTGTACTCACAAGTAGGAGTAGTCCAACAGCAGAAAACAAACCACCTGCACTGAGATGGCTGCAAATACAGGCTGAAGCAGGGGTAGATGAAAAAAAACAAGATGGCACAGTCACGATCAAACATAGCCCAGAATACAGAGGTGGCTCTCAAGCTGCCCCCCAAGCAGGACACAGTGGTCAGTGAAGTTCTCTGGAACATCAGGACAGGGCTGTGTTTTCAGAAACAACTGGAATCTCAGCCCAGTTGTTGAGGTAGAGATCATGGAAACATCACTCCATGCTCCAAGTGAATGAGAGAGAACTTATAGAGATCTTTCTATACAGTCATGCCCAATGTCCTGTATAGGACAAGATTAACTCCCCTGTCAGCGGAATGAGAAACCTAATGGGAAATGGGTTAAAATGCTCCACATAAGCCTTTATAAAAGTCAACTGGTATCAGGTGCAGTAAAAGGAAATCAAATGTTAGTCCAAATGGAACTCGAGTTTCTTTTTGTAGGGGCCAGTCTGGTCTTGCTTTGTTATAAAAAAGGGAGGGAAAGTTAAAAAAAAAAAAAAAGAAAGAGAAATAGTCTTTGATTTCCTGATTAAAACTGGGGTCCATTTGTTTTGGATGAAAATTCTCTCTGAACAAGGATGACTCACAAGCTTCAAGTCAAACAAGAAAAGAAATAATCACTAGGGAGGGGAAACACAAAAGCCAAAACAAGAAAAACAGAAGTGCTTCAGCTCTACGAGACAGAGAGAATGAATGTGTATGCCATGATGCACTTGCAATGTGACAGCGGTTTTCCTCCTGCATTTCCATCTCAGTAAAATTAGAGGTTGGAGCTCGCGGGATGTGAGTTCAGCTTCTGATTCTGCAAAGCTTTCTGGGAGGCAAGGGATGAATTCTCAAATCTCTCTGGGTCTCACCTGTAAAACAGTAATAACATTCTTTGTCTGTTTAAATTACTGCTTCTTCCTATGAGTTTCTATCAAGCCTAGAGTCATGGGGCCCTAATGGATCATTAGACTCTCAAGCTGCCACTGTGCTATGAATAATAATGTTTATTAATCATAATAAACGTGTCAGTGCTGTCAGAGAGTGTGCACGGAGCAAGGAGAGCAGTGTCTGACAATCACATTCTGCCATGTAAAGCTTGAGGTGGAAAATGAGACTCATTCTGCAAATAATATAAAACCCAGGGATGGTCGAAGTCTTCCTGCCAGCAATAGTGGAGGAAAAGAGAAAAGGCCATTTTTGTTCTAAAAAATAACGCAGTAATATCCAGTGTGGTGTGTCCCTCTCTAATGTGCCAAGATAGCTCCTGACGTTTACAGACTGTGGTAGTGAGGGATTTAAGAAGTATGTGTCCAGACCAAACTGTATATAATAACAGTAATAAACCTTAATGTATATACTGAAATTACCTAAATTTACTCATTAAGTCTTCCTCGCAGTTGCACTCCTCTTCCTCATTCATCCAAGTCAACAGTTTGGTTAAGAGGTGATGAAGGGCATAATTTAGGTCATTCAATCTGATGATGTCAGTTACTGGTCCCTCCACCTGTGTGCCAGGAAGGGATGATGGGTCAGGTCCTGTTTATGAATCATCATACTGAGAGAGAGGTAGGATGGCAGCCCACCTAGAAGAACCTCGTATTTTGAATGCTCAAGAAGCTGATCTTATGGAAAAGCATAACTCAAAAGGGCCAGGTTACCCCAAACTCGACTTTGTTTGCTAGAGTGGTGTAAAACAGCTGTGGTAGGATCCAATCTTGCCCATATAAAATAACTGCAGGGAGGTCAGTTCATATTTTGGACTACTTACACTAAAATAAGACAGATAACTCCTTTGAAGCTATTGGAGTTACTTCAGACTTCAGGAGGTGTAAAGGAGGTCAGAATATGCTTCTAGGTCCTTTGGTTGAATCACATTGCTTGATCTATGCTGGAGATACTTGCTGAAGAGTTAGTCATCTTTGTGTCCTGAAGAGACCTTTCAGTGCTTTCCATTAATCAGAATTACCTGCTGGGAGGAATGGTCTGGTGAACCACAAGGCTGGATTTGGGAACAAATAAGAAGGAAATTCTGTATATTGAGAAAGGAACTAATCAAGCCAAAATCTGTGAAAAAAGGAATGGTTTACTGTGCAATCAGGAAACAGTTTCTCTCCTTGCCTGATTGCCTATGGGTAATTACAGGTGCCTGATTTATTCTCCTCTGGAGCGCACCTGATCCTTTGCTCTGGTGTGATCCATTCCTGGCCACTACTGCCAGCCCTACTGGCATGGGAGCCAGTCAGGAGCGGGGCTTTGGCCATTGCCACACTGCATCTACAGACACTAACCTCTGACTTTCTGTAACACCACCTCCTCCACTCTGCAGCCCAAACCAGGAATCTTTGGCCTGAACTGGGGGAAATACATCAATACCCCATTTTTTTATTAAATGTGTATGAAAATTTTGTTATTTTAAATGCTGAAAGGAGTTGGGCACTCAAACCCAGTGAATATCTGTGGGATCTGAGGACTCAGGTCTTTTCTGTTGAAAATCCAAGATTCAGAGGTGTCCTGGTATGTGAACTCAGTCAACACGTTATGTGTGAGTGCATGCCTAATTTTCTCATTGTGGCACTGCAGATAACTTTGTGCATTTCAATCACTCCCTGTTTGTTTTGAAACAAAACAAACATTATTTGTAAAGCCTGTCTGCTCAAAGCAATTCTCTGAACCGTTCACATTGTGCGCATCACCCGTGTCAGGGAAATGTGTCTATCTCCATGTAAAACCCACTTGTGTACCCTACCGTCATAAATATCCCATTCTCAGCCCGTGGCCCCACTTCTCTGTTATGTCAGAGGACGGTGATGATGCACTCACTGGGTAGTTCCCATTGCTGCTGACAGACAGCAACAGCCACGATGAATAAAAAAACCACAATTATTTAACATGTGCCCTTGCAGCAGACAGGCCCTGGAATTTCCAGTTGCTGCCACACCTTGCCAGGGTCTCCGTACACCTTGTTATTGCCCAGCACAAGCATTTCTATGAGGGGGGGGAATACTGTTTTGTTCAGGCAGGAGAACAATGAGGCAGGAAAACGAAGCTTTGCCCTAAGCCACTATTTCAAATCTGTGGTGGGGAATGTAACAAATGTCAGGAGATTCCCAGTCCCTTATTTCAGCCATGAGGCAAATTCTATTTTTGCAGTGACTTCAGCAGCTCACTAAGACCAATTGACTGTAGCATCCAATTCATCTTTACAAGCTTTGTGGCACTACAGTTTGCCAGGGATCGCAGAGTGCAAAATAGTTTTCATTTTAACCATTTTTTAGCTGTGGATATTAAAGACACAGGGGGATTGAAATAACCCCACATGGTGCATCTGATAGTTTTCCTTCTTTTTCATTGTCTTTGATGTGGGAGCTGTATCAGTGTGTCCTCCGTGTCAGTACATCATCTCATATGTTGCTTAAAGAGTTGCGGTAATGTCAATACTACAGGGTGAAAACATGTCAGCTTATGTTTTATCTAGACTGAGAGCACAAATGCTTACCCTGCACTGCCTTTGGGAAAAGCGGCTGTGCCCAGGAACAAAGCCGTGGTGCCAGCCAAACCATGTCTGATCCTGAGATGTCACTATTGACGCACAGTTTCGAAGATCCTATCTTCCAAATACAAATGTCAGAATGGTGGCACTCATTCAAAAATCAGCCCATGCTTTTGCTAAACACATGAAATACCCATAAGTGTGTTTAGAAGCAGGCTAGGTCCTTTGCAATGGGCTTTAAAATAGAAAATGTCGGGTAGGGAGGAAAGAATTCAGGAAGAGATAAAGAGGGCTAAGAGGGGGAGAACCCATTCTGTTGGCTATGCCAGCTGTTATGTGTTACTATGGTATTACCACAAGACGAGCTTTCTTCCTAAAGCAGCCCTATTTGGGGATTAGTGTTGAAACAATGTCATCTGCTCTTGATCCTTTCCAACCTTTCTTAGCTGCCACTTGGCTCCCACTCCTTATGTGATAAGGGCCTCCAAGAGCCAGGCAGACAGAATGGGAGCATTAACACTAGCACCTCGTTACAGACCGTGGTACCAGGAACAGTTAATGCCCAACAGCCCATAGAAGCAGACTTTCAACAACATGGGACCTCTTCCTTTCAGTCCTTCACCACAGCATAAAACAACAACATGCCTGACATGCTTCTAAATACTATGGAGAGAAGGTCTGTTGGTTCCTCAAGTCCTTTCGGATCTCAGCTTCCCACATAAATGAATAATGAGCATGAAGCACTAGGTTAGCCCCCCCTCCTCTTCGAAGCATCACCCCACTTGGCCACCAGAATGGAAGGATCTAATAAGAGCTATTTTGTGTAATCTGTATGACAATATGGAACATTTACTTTTTCTTTTTATTTAATTTGCTGCTGGATGAGATTGCTTTGGAGATATTTCTGTAGCTTTTGGCTCTGGCTAAATAACAGGAGAACTCTCAATAGCAGGAGTCAAAGGATCTTTCATATGAGCAGGCTCTTGTGCACTTGTGAATGAAAAATTATGTGTCTTCATAAATCACAGGAATATAAAGACCATATGTGGTGTGCAGAGCTCCCACATATCCACATGAGAGTGGGTCAATGCTAGCTGAAAAATCTGAGAGCAGAATTATCTGTCTTATGTTTTTTCTTTGCGTAAATACTGAACATAAGTAAAAAGAGGAAGAGAAAAGACACAAATATAGGAGAATGTCAAGAATAATGAAAAAATGTATGTCCCAAGCTCAGAGAAATTATTTTGACACCAGCTTTCACATTTTTTTATTATCACCCCTTTGGGCAAAGTCATTCAAAAGGACAAATGGAAAATCATACCGCAAACTGAGATACAGAACCTGCCTCTCTCAGCAGACTGGATGTGACAGCTAAAATAAGATGCCGGGATCCAAGCACAGTAGAAAATAAAAAGATTGTTTTAAAATATTGCTGTTTTAGTATGCGGGGAGATTGGTGAACTCTGTGTTATTAAGAGAGTGATTGCCCTACCCTATCTTCCCCCTAGTGTTAATATAGGCAAACTGAACAACCGCATCCTGAATGTGATAAGCACCTGTCAGGGTCTGCGGCAGGACCCACCAGAGCTGCCCCTAATGAGACCTGCTTTACGCTTGAGTATGTCTGTCCCCTGTGGATGCTGGAGAGTCGCCCACACTCTGTGCACAAGGGGCTCTTGTGTTTGGAAGAGCTATGTGTGCTACTTCTCACCTTCACACAGAGTACTTACTAAGTAAGAGTTAGAAAATTAGGTGGACTTCCCTTTGCAGCAGCTCTCTGCAGACAAAACGGTGCCTATCTGGCCTTCCTCGCTCTTTTCCATTGCTCTTTCCAAGCTACCAGTACACGACCCTCCCAGCCCTCTCGCAAGCAGGAAACCTCTGCAAGTCCTCCTACACCCTACCTGGTTCCAAGGGCCTCATCTTTCCTATCATCCCCTCTTTAACAAGGTCTTAGTTTGAGCTTGCCATCGACAACTGACAAATCTCAATTTTCTTCTATTCCTCTTTGTTTTATTCGTCCTTTCTGTTTTCCAGGATTAATATCTTACAGCCTTCTCAGGTATATCACTGTCATCAAGTTGTTTTACTCACCTTCGAGTTGTAATATATGAACACACTTAAAATTAAAGCATTTGGACTATTGATTTAGCCTTCCTCTGTGCAATGAGGCTTCTTCTTTTCCCTTGAGACTTGCTTTCTGACTGGTTTAGGAGCCATGACCCTGGCCTATATCAAGTAAGGTTGGTCCTCTGTGTTATTATAGAGGGAAGAAAATTTAAAAGATATAAAGGCCCCATCACCTATAAAATTTGAGAAAAAAAACCAAAACATGCTCCAGGCGCATCGCTGTGCCTGCCTGTGGCTTGGAGGAGCTATTTCCACATCTTGTTCAGACTTTCTTCATGACCTTTATTGAGCTATTTAGGACCTGATCCTCCAGGCTCTTCAAACCTTCAGAGGCCTGGGGCATAGGATGTATCCACCTTGCAGAAATACCACCTGGCTGTGCAGCTTGGGATTCAGCAGGCGTTGGTTCATCTTGCTGCAAATAATTAAGGTAAGTGCTGAACTATGATGTATGATTACTTTAAACCAGAGATTTCTCTACAAGACAGCTGTCACTTTTTAATTGTAGTGAAGATGCACGTAGTGTCACTGCAGCTCTGCTAGGGGGACACATAAACAGAAAACTGGGAAACAATGCCAGGATTTGAAGAAATAAGCACCAACTGAGCAAGAAAAAAAAATCATTGGTGTTTGGAAAAAAGATATTGCTAAACCAAGAAAGCAAGATGGTATTTGTTTGGCATGAACAACACCAGAGAACAGGCTCAGATACTGAGATGTCAACACTGTGAAGCTGTTGGAGTGGTCTTGGGCATGATTATGGTCAGGGAAAGCAGCACTCTCCCAAACAAAGGTTCAGGAATTAGCCTGGTCTGGGGAATAGTAACAGCAGGAAGTCTGAAAATTTGTTTTGGAAGCTAAGAGAAGCTAAAAGTACAGACATGGCCATGCTATGCCAGCTGGCCGCAGAACCAAAGGGCAGGCATTGGCACCAGTTCACCAGCACAGGTGTAGCCAAAGGAGTCACCAACAGGCCTGAGAGTTATCAGTGACTTGGCACCTGCAACTGTTCTTTTTCAGCAACTTGGCCCCATTGTGGGACATAATTGTTTTATGCCCTAAAGAACAGCTGGCACCTTCACAGAGCCAACAGGTCTCTGTTCCAAAGAGTCTCTGTTCAGATGTAAAGGAACTTTAGCTGAGTCAAAGATAGACGATGAGACAGAAGAGGATCCCCTAAATCTCTGAGTACTCAGTCTAAGTGTAGGCCTATTTCAGGTGAAGAAAAAGTAGTGATGTATGTGTCGTGGACAAAGACATGTAACCACAGCCCAGTGAATACAACAAGGAAGAATCTATTAATTTGAAGAATCTATTAATTTAAATAATCTCAGTGAGACTTTCTGCCAAGTCCATCATGGTTTCAAATAGACTGAAAGAGTTGAAGGATATGAGGGATTTTAATCAAGCTCATTAAATGAGCCGTGAGAAGACCAACGAGGTCAAGGTATGCACATGAGTAGAAGAAAAACTTCTCAGAACCTAGCAAGGTTTAAACTCTGCAGGCACACCTCATGGTGCTCTGAAGAACCGTGATTCTAGCTCTTCTCCTCCCTTTACTCCACTTACTATCTAAAATCACCATATCCCCACTCTATCACTATGTTGTACTCCCAGAAGGTACCTAAGAAAGTAAGATGCACTTGAATTCTCAGAGCCAAATCCTAGTGTTTTGACTTGGATTAAAACATGCTTCATACATAAAGTTTAGTTTTGCCTTATTTCCCAGGGAAATCTTGCTGAGGTGTGACATTTATCCAGGTTCAAGGGGAGCACATCTATGTAATACAGGAGTCCTAACCTCACAGCACTAGCCAGGCATGGCCAGCACTCTCCAGAACGAGGCCTCTGATATGCAGGTTGGTAACTGTTCAGGGAAAGAAGAATGGACTTTAAGACCCTTGTCAAGGCCCACAGTAAAGATTCAATGAAAAGGATGATTTAGAGCAAGAAGAACCTTTTCAGAGCAAATCAACCTTTCCGCCAAAAACCACTTTTTGGCAGAATGCAGGCTTGAAGTTTTAAAAAAATATCTTGTAAGATTATAAAATATCTTGTTATGAAAGGACATATCTAGTGTTTGAAATATCTGGTTTGCTGTGCTTTCACCAGCTGTTAGGCTTTATCAGGTGCAGGTGGGTGGCTTTGCTTGGTTAAATCCACATGATTGTCCCTGTAACACTGGCCTGACTTCACAGAAGGAAATTGAAAACCGGCACACATCACAGGTGAGTTTTTGTGACCAGCAGCAAAGTGGCACTTAGAGATGAAAGGTGACAGGGAAATGAAAAAAATCTGAATTTGGGTGTTAAAAGTAATTATAAGCTCACGTGGCCACATTCTCAGCTTAAGTCCTGTTTGGAGTTTGTCTTTTTTAACTAAGTTCCAGTTTCTCTGGGTGGAAACACGATCCAGAAGAGAAGTTCTGGTTTTGACGCGCATTTCCATGAGTAATGCAGGAACTCTCCAAGTTAGGACTGATTTTTGAACACTGACTGCAAGTCTGCAGTTTTCCATCAGACTCAAAGGTAAACAACAAAACATATTTTGCACAAAAAACATATTCATACTACCACTGCGTAGCAGGGTTAGGATGGAGCTCCTGAGTCCCGCACTCTGATGTTCGCATTCCATTAATAGTGAAAGGAAATGAAGAAATAGGGGGAAAAAATATCTCTGCATTAATGTGTAACTGTGCTATATTTTATAGATGAATGATAATGCTTAATGGTTTCAGAATAAAGAAAGGAGCTCAGGCTCTCCATTGAATGTCACCTTTGAGCACTGTAGTGCTATATATTTGATATAATTCGAATCTGTGAAGGTCTAATTCACTCGTGTTTCAGCCTCTGAAGTGAGAAGGTGCGTGAGTGGGGTCACAGAGAGAGTAAGAGTAAGTCAGTGAATTTAAAAGAAAAATAACATTAGTAGATCTGAACATGGTGTCAGTCTAAAACCCTCAAAGATGGCTCCTCTCTCTGCTGTACTTGGGCTGAGAGTGGCTTAGTGAATTCATAGCTGTAAACCACTTTGAGATTTCTATGAGAGAGGAAAGCAGGTGTCAAACATTATTATTTACACTAAATAATTGTGTAAAGAAAATCCTAGAATCAGGTCTTTGTTCTACATTTGCAGATGTATTCCCTTAATGATCTCTTTTCAAGCCTTTCTAGCTATAAATAGCTTTGTTAAGTTTAAAAGCTGGAAATAAGCCACCAGCACTGTGACTGACTATTGCGAGAAGGTTTTATTAAATTTGAGTTGGGGGAAGGGGCTGAGTTAATTCAGAGGGGGGCAGAGAGAGCTGAAACCAGCCTGTGCCTGTTTGGGAGGAGACCATGGACTGTGATCCACCAAGGAGAAGAGGCAAGAAATGAAGTGGAAAGGGAAGAAAAGCAACAAAATCAGTAGGACCAATACAATACGTGCCAAACGTTAAGGTTTTTGAAAATAAGCAGAGATAACTATGAGAGGTCTGTGCCTAGCTAGATAAAAATAGTTAGAGGTTATGTACACAGAAGAAAAGCAAAGCAAACAGACTTGTGCTGTAGGAATTTTTTTTTTTATGCATGTGGCAAAGGCCTGTGTTTCTTGCAGCAGAAAATATTACACCAGCAGTTGCTGCCTTTGCAATAAAGGGCCAGTGTGGTCAAGCAGCAGTGGCACACGAGAAGTGATTAGCTGTGATGGAAATCAGAAAATTTGTAGTAAAACCCATGACACTAGCTGGAAATGAGGCAGAGAACTGTTCTAGTTGTCTACCCTCCTTTTGGCTGCCATCAGCAAGCTCTGAGAGATCATAGAGTGGTGCTAAGGTGAAGCGAGACTGCTGAATTAGGTTCCCTTCTCAGCAATTTGGAAACACTCTGCTTTCCTTGTGAACTATAGAGGCTTCGGGTACTGAACTGAGGACATCATCTGCTTGGAGCAAGACAGCATCTGGTTTGAAAACAGGAGAATTCTAAAGCAGACAGCATCCCTCTGGTGCTTCTTCCAGGAGCAGAGGCCACTATTTAGACTTCAAACCTTTTTAGCCCTCTTTGAGGCCACATCTTTTGTGCTACTCACTGGGAATTTAATGGAGACTAATCAGCCTTTCTCTATTTGCAGAGCAATGTTTATTTTCCCATCATAACTCACAGAACAAAGAACTGAGCAACTGTATCATTAAGGACGTTTCTTAATAAACGGTGCTAGCAAAAATAACTCTAGTGATCTGTAGCATCTCTGGCCAAAAACTGTCTGAAAGGGACTTTAAAGCCATCTTCTTCCAGGACTGCTCACAAGAGTAGAAGACTGAGGTCCACAAAACAGCCCAGACTCCATGCTCAGTCTGACTATGGTGAGGGCACCAAAGTAGCTCAAATGACTTCTGCAGGACATGCTCTGTGCTAGCCCCTGGTTTATCATCCACTTTCTGTCTTTCAACAATATTTCTAATGAAATATCCTTTTAACAACAGCTATCTGATAGACTTCCCTGTACATTACAACAGGATTCTGTCTCTTGGTGGGATGACCAAGTTTTTTTCTTGTGTTGTGTGAGATACAAGGGCCTAGGAAGGCAGGTGGAGCTTGAGGGAACTGGACAGGAGCAGGGCCTCTGAATTCTGTGTGTTCAAGTAATATTTTTATCAAATGTTGTTTTACAGACAGAACTAGGAAAGTGAAAAAAGGTTTTTTTCCAGCTTATTTTTTTTTCTTCCTTTTTTGGCAATGATTAGTTAATAAGACACTGTCCAGGCTCTTAAGTTATTTTAATCTCAGTAGGTCAGAGTTGCTTTTTTAGTCTTTAAATACAGAGAATAGAGAAGCTACCTGCTTTTGTAGCCTTATATGGTGAGTCCACAACAGAACCTGGAATATCTCTGAGCATCCCAGTCCTGCACAGCCAGTCCATTCCTAGTCCCATTGCCTACTTGTCCCAAAGAAAACAACCAAACCATCCTGAGACAGAGTTTGGGGATGACAAAGCAGTGCAGATATGGAAAACCTTACATCATCACATCCTCTTAGTGTATAAAAATGTACAATGTATAAAAGACTACAATCCCACCTTCTGTTAGGGGCTTCCCAGATTGCTGATCTTCACTCCTAGTAACAAAGGTCTGCAGAGAGACATAGATGAGAACCAGACAAGCAGTGAGATGGGGAAGAGAGAGGTGAAGGATTCTTCACTGCCAGCTGGGCAAGGGGAGATCCACTGCCAGCGCCTGGCTACTGTGAGGATGGTGCTACGTGGGCATATGTGAGAGACTGATGGCAGAGACAGATGTTGTACGAGAACCAGCTGCCATTTCATCATGCCAAGCCAATGTGATTGCATGCATACGCTGATTATTCCCTGATCAGACTCACTGTGGGAGGCAGGTTTGTAACTGCTTCTTACTGCTGAGTCACCCCTTGCTGCCGATGCACTCCCCAACCCCAGGCCCCTTTGAGACCGATGAAGTAGTAGCTCGAGAAATGCTTTTGAAAGCTAGAGAGCAAGTGAAGAAATCAGGCTGACTTCTCCTAGGAATGGGAAAGCAAAGTGGAGACAAGGAAAAATGTAAAGTCGTTGGGCTTCACAAATATGGGTGGTTCATTCTCTAGATCTAACTTCTGAATCTCCAGTGCCTGGTCTCATTTGCTCAGAACTTAAAAGCCAGCAGATTGGGATCTTCAGATGTTCAAATATCTTGGAAAATCAGGCCAATCATGTCAAAATCACTGTGTATTTAAGAAAAAGTGGACTCTGTACATTACATGAGAAACCTGTTGTCAATAGTGCCAAAGTTATACTTACTAAACAGAAAATGCTTGTGCTTTTTCAATCATCAGAACGATATCATAAATTGAGAGCTTTGCTGCTATTGGAAAGAGTACAGAGAGTCAAATGCAGTGTAGATCCTACTGGGTAACACATTCCTTAATGGCGTTTTTAAAGCATTCCACGTTGGCAGTAAAATGTAGAAAGAGGGAGAACAGAGGACAGCCTTCACTGAAATGGGAGAGGAAAAAAAAAATAATCACAAGAGCTTTTCACTGCTGTGGGCTGTGTCATCGCTCTATCTGCTGCTCAGAGCAGACATTGTTTCCGAAATATACACAGCACAAATCTAGCAGAGCAAAACTTGAATAGCTAGTCATGGTCCCCTGGATTTAAATAGGTTGCCAACTCCCTATGGAAAGGGACACCAAAAATAACTAAAACTGGATCACTGGAATATTCCAATTGTCCCTCAAATAAACAACCTCTGCAGAAACATTTGATTTCCAGCAGTTTCCCACTGAAACTACAGAGGTCTGATCGTGGTGCCCAGTGATACATGAAACCGTTGATCCCATTCTCAGGATGATTCAGGGATATTTATTTGTCATTACCCCTTGAGAGAAGGATGTGATTTATCACAAAAGAATGAAGAATTTCACAGGACACTACCAGGCTCTGTACAGTTGTGGTGGAAAGATCAGCATCAAGCAGGCAGTGTTTTGGGTGGTCCTGGAAATGTTCTAGGACACTATTACAGCAAAGTAAAATTCAGGCTCCATTGAAGTTGATTCAAAAATTCCTGTTGAGTTCACCAGAGCCAAGTTTACCTCCAAAGAATCTCTATGTATATTTTAGCTCCCCGGACATTTGCTTTAATAGCAATGTTTTCCCCATGTGACTAGAAACAGAGAGGAATAGAAAGGGAAGTGAAGGTATGTGGGTGAAAGATGAATTAAAGCCTTCCTGCCTGATCCCCTTCGTGGGGCGAAGCTCCTGATTATGCGCTTAAGTATCCACATGTCCCTGTTCTTCTCTTCCTCCCACTCTTACAGGTCTCGTCCCTCCAGTGGAAAGGAGCCCACAGGCAACTCACTGCTTCAACCTGGTAATGATTGCCGACTGGCACTTCTTACGGAGTGGCACTAGCCAAGTGCCTCAACAGCACCCTGCTTTCTTATTCACATTTATATCAGTCTTAAAATGTTGAAAAAACTGACACGCAGCTACTTCACTGCTTTGCACTCACAAGCAAAGTGAAGAAAACATCTTCTTCCAAATGAGTCCTGCTGAAAGTCCAGCTTACAAATGGGCTTACATAGGACTTCAGCAGGGAGAGGGAAGAAATGTGACAGGTAGGTGCAGGTATGATAATCTGTTTCTCATTAATATCTTGCTTTTAATCACAAATAATCAGAGCTTTGCTTAGTCCCCAACTAGGAGGCTTCTCTTGATTTAAAAAATATTTTTCATTACAGTATCATTAGATATTCTTGCTACCTATAGAACTGGGCATCTCTCTTTGATTTGACTTCAATAACAGCCCACAGCCAGGCTCTCCACAACCAAACTACATGAAATAAAAGCAGTTTTTTTATTTTGGTGAAAGCTATTTGGCATTTCACTTACATATGTGTAGTAGCACTTCGGGAGCATGTGGCTCCTGGAGTTTCAGAAGATGCTTGGAGAAATCACTGCTTGGAGAAAAGCTGCTTACAGCAGTGCACCTTCCAGTCGTCTCCTCCTCCTTTTATTATTTTATTTTTTTTCAGGAAATTATCTTCCCACAGCTTGGAGAGAGAGGGAGAGCTGCACTTGTAAGATCTACAAGGAGAACCATTGCTCCCAGTGAGCTACTGCAAACACATTGCAAAAGGCAAGGAGTGGCACCGTCTGTCACTAAGATTAGATCCCACCAGCCAGCTGATGGTGGTTTCCTGCTTCTGGGAAACGCCGGAGCAATTGGTTTGTAATCCAATTGAATTTTGGCCAGAACACAGCCTGGAAGACTCACTGCTGAATCATTTCACTTTGACAGCTGGCAACAATTTGTGGACCACAGGAACGCCTGCTGAGCGTTCCATGCAGAGGTGGATACAAGCTTTTGTAGAGCTTGCTAATGTGAGAGACACCTGCTCCCGCCTCCCTGCTCCCATCTCCCAGCTCCCACCTGGATATAAAAGCATCTGTGTCTCTCGAGACTGAAATTTGCACATCGCTTGTAAAATGCAGGAGTTCCTGACATAAAAACTACCCTTCTTTCTTTTTTCCTTCTTTATTTTTGTCATTGCAAAAAAAAGAAATTGATAAAATTTTGGTTTAGTTTCAAGGATTAAGTTTAGCTGAGAGGGTCTATGCTCTGGATCGAGGCACGGAAAAGACATTAAATCAATTAAATCGATGCAGCGCCATATCTACATATTCTCATTATCAGATTTCACATACAATATACTGTTATCACAATAGCCAATTCCTTCTCCCAGCAGTGTTAAGGGGAAGACTTGCTGCTAGCATCAGTAGAAAGTGCACTGAATCTCGAAGAAATAAAATAGCAGCCTGGCAGAAGAAGACTTAGCCATTGCATAGGCTGCAAAATATATATATATATATAATATAATATATAACCACCCACGTCTTGAAAAATTAATGCCCTGCAAGCTCTGGGTTTTTGAGATATCAGAGAGACAAGCTGACATAGTGTTTCAAAGAGCTTATGCTGCAGCAGCCATGCATGCAATGTGCCCTCTGTGTACAGCCCTTGTGGGAGCAGGAGGGCCAGCTTTCATAAAAGAGTGTGGCACAGATGCATTGCAAACCATCGCTCCTCCTTGGCACACTCAGCTTCTTGCCGGCAGCTGTGGGATGGGTTGGAGAAGGAAAGCAATCCCAATGAAGCAAGCCCAATGAGTGATCACAGTGGGAGAAAAATAACAAAATCTGGAAGCATATTTCCTATTTGTTCTTTGGTACCACTATCTCAGATTGCATTGGCAATCAATGCATCATTAATGCAAGGGAATAATATTATGCTCCCTGTAAAATTACTTCATCTAGCTGCGTTTAAGTAAATTCATAAATAGAAATAGAGGAATTGAATACATGTATTGCCCTACTCTGATAAATATTTTAAATGCACTGCTTGCCATCTTCGCATTTACTTTATTACTTGGAAAGATCAGTATCTTTAAAAGCAAAGTTGCTGAATTCAACCGAAAGCTAAACTGTTGGCAGGTGACAGACAAACCACCTCAGTGGCTTCTCTTATTACCTTATTTTTAATCCACTGGTGCCACTGCAGTGCTCTGCAGTGTATTTTGTATTTTTTATACAGAAACAAAACATTACCTTAGTCAGTGAGATACTCTAACTCAATTTGAATACAAAAGCTTCTAATGACAGACTCTCCCTCCAAAAAGTCCCAAATGTGGATGACACTGTCAAATCATATGTGCTTGCTTGAAATACCCACTGGCTTCCAGACCTGTATCTCTGATCACATCACTCTGTATGCCTTTGCAGCCTGGGGAAGATGGACTTTGCAATGTGCAATTAAGTGGGGAAAGCAAGTCAGTTCTCAGCTTCAGAAGACCCTTGTGGGAAAGACAGAAACAGAAGATCCAGATGGTTTGTCTCAGGGCAAATTTCAGCTCAGTTTGATTCTGCTCAGCTGGAATGCAGCTGCATGGCATGGAGTGTGGAGGACAAAGCTTTCCCCCAGAGTTAGTGGGGCACCAAAGTTCTAGAACGTTGTGTCCTCCTTCACCTGACAATCATAGCAAAAGTCAGAGAGGCACTGGCTTTCAAAGCTGCTGGTCTTCTGATGAAGCCCAGACCCTGGCTGTAACAACAGAAATGCTCTGAAGTCTTCAGAGAGTGAGAAACTACCTTGTGCACACTTGTTCCTTGATGAGCTCTTCTCAAAACCCAGTGCTGCTGCTACCCAGCTTCCTCATCATTCCCTCTTCCCACTCAGCTTTGTCACTCAGACTTCACCATAGGGTTGAGGATTTGGCACTGGCAAGACTGTGGAGGTAGAGGAAAGGTCCCTTTTAATCAGAGGTTAGTGAGGGAGGAAGAAGAAGTGGCATGAGGTGAACACGGAGCTGGCTTATCCTTAGACCAGTCCTTGTCGCCCTCACTCAGTCAGAAAGAGCACTTCTGGAAACACTGTTATTTTTATTACCTCAAGAAGAAATACTTCCGCCAAAGAGTGCAGGGCAGGGCTGTTAGACCTTACCTCTTTCTTGCTTTCCCCTGCTTTAGGAAAAGATGTTTCCTGGATTCAAGGAACCCTTCACTTCTTTCAAGACCCTGGTCTTTACAGGATTTTTTTTTTCTAGTTCTAAGAAATTAACAGGCTCCAATGTCGTATTATTATATTTCTTGGAAAAAAAGTTGCATTGTTTTCCCCTGCTTCTGTGTTCTTCACCATGCACTGAAAATCCTGTTGAGTGAATTACAATGTTAACTGCTTTGCCTTGTAGTATTTCCTTCCCACTTGTCTGAAATATCTGTGAGAAAACCTGTTGGCAATGTTCTCTCCTCCTTTCACGCATTGCTAAAAGACCAGTGAGACTGATCTCTGTGTCTGAAAACCAAGCCGAAACTACATCCTCCATCCTACTGGATAGATGCCACCATAAGTCTGGTGCAGCACACAGGGGTGGCTGGTCCCTCTGAGGCTGCAGCGGCCTTGTAATGAAGATACAAAGCCAAGGGACATAGTTCAAGCATTTCAGTCCCAATTATTCACTTCAGGCCACATGAAAGCAGTGTGGAGGAGCAGAGAACCAATCCTGTAACACTGTCGCTGCTCAGAGCAGAAAGCAGGGCAGGAAATTTATTCGGAGCAGTCTATAGTGCACTAGGTTCAACCAAAGAGTCTCCAGGTCCAGGCATCTTTTTTTGCTTGAACTACTGAACCAGGCAAGACAGTGCCATACCATGCTTCACCATTGCTGCAGGATGCAGTGTCTTCTCAAGGTCTAATGCTGTTACATGAAGCAAACAAGGAAAGAGTTTGCCTTCTGGGATGCTCTGCTGGTGTTGGTCCTGTAGCCCTCTACAGCAAAACTGCAGAGATAAACATTCCCCTTTACTGGTAATCCCAGATGTACCTTTACAGTTGTTAACTTTTTTAGAGGAAAAATTAGATTGGCCAATCTAATTTGATTCTAGTGAAATTTCAAAGGCAATTAAGATTTTGGGGTTTGGCTCTTTTTCATTTCCTATCTAGTACAGATCAGCAGCTACAAAGACACATGCATATTATCAGCTGTACTCTCAAGCTGGACTTAGTGCCCTGCTAATAATACACCACTGAGTGCAATGCGGACATCTCAGATACAGTGTGACGCCTAGGCTTGCCCTCTTTTCATGCCCTCCCCACTCTCTGTTGATGTACTATGGATGGTGGAGATGCAAGGAAAGGAGGGAATGGAGGAGGCACGTTTTTCTGCTCTTGAGGATGGTGTGTATTTGAAAAGTGGCAGGGTTTCTGAGATAAAGTAATGTAATGAGATGGCAGGCAAGGGAAGCATTAGGAGAGTATTACAGCAGCAGATTTCCCTGGGAAACTCTGTTTTCTGGAGAATATCTAAAGGGTAGTGTCAAGAGGATGGGGCCAGAATCTTTTCAATGGTGTCCAGCAACAGCACAAGGTGCAGTGGGCACAAACTGGAAGATAAGAAGTTCCACCTGAACATGAGGAAAAAACCTCTTTACTCTGACGGTGACAGAGCACTGGAGCAGACTGCACAGAGAAGCTGTGTGGTCTCCTTCTCTGTAGATATTAAGAACCCACCCTGATGTGTTCCTGTGCAGCCTGCTCTAGGTCAACCTGCTTTAGCAGAGGGGGTGGACTGGATGATCTCCAGAGGTCCCTTCCAACCCTGACCATTCTGTGATTCTGTGAAAAGTCATTGGAGTGAAATGTTATTCTGATTACCATTGATTTGTTTCACCCTTCTTTTGTTTTTTATCTCCAAGGATATAGCGCAAAACAGAAACCAGGGAAATGGCAGCCTCATCATCAAGCCAGTGCTGCAACAAAGCCGGCAGAGTATCTAGGTCAGTGTGCAGCAATTCTTTGCAGATGACTGAGATCTACAGAGCCGAAGGCCAGTCTTGACAGTGGAGCCAAGCATTCCTTTTCGAACTGAAGCGCATAAAATCCGCTCCCCCTTTCAAGCGACATTTCAGGAGGGGACCCTGTGCCACAGCCTCTATCGACTGGAACTAACGCTCATTGGCCCTGCTCACCTAACCTGACTCGCCAGAGCATAGGCTGGGAAATCAGCGTTGCCATGGGATTCAGATACAAAAGGCCAAAATATGTGGATGTCAACCAAGTACCCAGATATCCAGGGAGGGTATTTTCAGCCCTAAGACCAAAACCAATGGGGAAGTTCTCCTCTTAAAAATGTTGCTTTGCTTTCTCACACATGAAAACAATGTTAAGGTTACCCAGAAATAATTTTCATATTTTAAAGGCCTTCTCTTAGCTTTGAAGTTTGTTGCATTTCATCCAGGTTTTAGGAAAGGCTCATGCATTCAAACACTTGTCTACATTTTCCGGATATCCTAATTGGCCTAATGAAAGATATTGCTCTGCCAGAAGGCTTAGTGTCCTTAGAAGAGATACAGCTTTGGAGACAAGCACACTGCCTGCTGCCCATGCACAGATCATATATCACGGGAACTTTCTCTCTTCTGCTGTTATGCCTCCATCCACTGCGACAAGAGCATGAAAGGATCAGTGCTTTCCCTATGTATCATCCCTGAGCATCAATAAGACTGGCAGCTGTCATGATTTGTGCTAAACTCTGAATCTTCTTTAGAGGTCGATTCATGCAGCCATAACCTCGAAAGTCAAAAGACACTGTTAGATCATCCTGTAGGGTAGCACAGGCCATTGGGACTCAGACAAATTTGTTTTTATATAAAAATATGGCCTTCAAATAAAAGACAGCCAACTCCTGGTTTGGCAGACGCGGAAGATGGAAGATCTGTTATTTCCCTGTACTGACAGAAATTTAGAAAGTCATTTATGAGGTCATTCACAGTTGTTGAAAGCACCAGATGAATTTTCCTGATGATCTTAATTCCTGGCAGAAGAATACATTGAATTTTGTGCTTCAGGTCATAAACTGTGATGCCAACCAGCTCACTAACCTGCCTTGCCACTGAAGATTTAAAGACATACTGTAGATGAAGTACCATGTAACTCATGATTTTGAGTAGGAATATTGAGAAAAGGACAGTGGAAGAAGAAATGCTCATGTTTCTAGGAAAAAAGCACCTGCATCTGCATATGCTGAGGCGGGAGGGCAGCTATTAACACAAGGATTTGGGGGCAGAAAGCATCTGTTATTTTTTTTTTCACAGAATCATAGAATCACAGAATAGTTAGGGTTGGAAGGGACCTTAGAGATCATCTAGGTCTACCCCTCCTGCCAGAGGCAGGGACATCTCACTAAATCAGGCTGCCAGAGGCCCCATCCAACCTGACCTTGAACACCTCCAGGGATGCATCAGCCACAACTTCCCTGGGCAACCTGTTCCAGTGTCTCACCACTGTCATGGTGAAGAAATTCTTCCTAATGTCTAGTCTAAATATGCCCCTCTTCAGTTTGTATCCATTCCCCCTGGTCCTATCCCCACAAGCCCTTGTGAATAACCCCTCTCCAGCTTTCCTGTAGGCCCCCTTCAGGTACTGGAAGGTCACTATAAGATCTCCTCTGAGCCTCCTCTTCTCCAGGCTGAACAAGCCAAACTCTCTCAGCCTGTCCTCGTAGGGAAGGTGCTCCAGCTCTCCGATCATCTTTGTAGCCCTTCTCTGGACGCGTTCCAACAGCTCCATATCCTTCTTACGCTGAGGATTCCAGAATGGGACACAGTATTCCAGATGAGGTCTCAAGGTTTCTGTATGATAACTACCACATTATAGGTGTTAATTTAATGGTATTCACACTGTCTAATACCAGCATGCTTTCTCTGAACCAGTCAGCCTAACACAGATCACTCTTTTTTTACTGCCATAGCAGAACTTACTAAACCAGCTTGCTTTCTTATGAACATTTCTGCTTAAATCCTCCATGTAATAAGGCTTGATAACTTCCTCTTCAATTTGGTGTTATGGGGCAAAGAACAAAAAAAGATCCAGAGACGAAAACACTTCATTTAGTGAGCACACAGTATTGTACTCTTTTTATGTGGGCATATATATATGGAAAAGATCCTCCTAGAAGCTATGCTAAGGCACATCAAGGACAGGGATTCCATACAGCCAGCATGGCTTTACTGGGGGCAAGTCCTGCCTCACCAACGTAGTAGTCTTCCATAAGGAAGTGACTACATCAGTGGACAAGGGAAGGCCCATAAATGTCATCTACCTGAACTTCTCTAAGACCTCAAATACAGTCTTCCACAACATCCTTCTCTCTAAATTGGCAAGATATGGATTTAATAAATGGACTGTTTGGTGCATAAGAAATTGATTGGATGGTTACACCCAGAGGGCAGTGGTGACTGGCTCAGTGTCCAGATAGCTCAGTGATGAGTGCTGTCCCTCAGGGGTCTGTTTAAGGTCTTCATCAATGACATGGATGATGGGATCAAGTGCACCCTCAGCAAGTTTGTGGATGATACCGGCCTGTGTGGTGAGGTTGACATCCCTGAGGAATGGGATACCATGCTGTCCAGAGGGACCTTTACAAGATGGAGAAGTGAGCTTTTGAAAACCTCATTAGGTTCAACAAGGCAAAGTGTAGGATCCTGCTGCTAGGTTGGGACAACCCTCAGTATCGATACAGGCTGAGGGATGAAGAGATTGAGAGCAGCCCTACTGAGAAGGGCCTAGGGGTCTTGGTGGATGAGAAGTTGGACACGAGCTGGAAACGTGAGGTTGCAACTCAGAAGGCCAACCATATCCTAGGCTGCATCAAAAGAAGCATGACCAGCAGATCAAGGGAGGTGACTCTGCCCCTCCACTCTGCTCTGGTGAGATCACTCCTGCAATACTGTGTCCACCTCTGGAGCAATCAGTGCAAGGGGTATATGGACCTGTTGGAGCAGGTCCAGAGGGGGGCCACAAAAATGATCAAAGACCTGGAACACCTCCCCTGTGAAGAGGGGCTGGGAGGGTTGGGATTGTTCAGCTTGGAGAAGACTCCAAAGAGACCTTATTGTGGCCTTTAGTACTTAAAGGGGGCTTATAAGAAGGATGGGGGAAAATGTTTTAGTAGGGCCTGTAGCAATAGGAAAAGGGCTAAAGGATTTAAATTAAAAGAAATTTAGACTAGATACTAGGGAGAAATTTTTCATGCTGAGAGTGGTGAAACACTGGAACAGCTTGCCCAGAGAGGTGGTAGATAGCCCATCCCTGGAAATGTTCAAAGCCAGGTTGGATGTGGCTCTGAGCAACCTGATTTAGTTGAAGATGTCCCTACTCACTGCAGGGGGGTTGGACTAAATGACCTATGCAGGTCCCTTCCAACCCAAACCACTTTATGATCCTATATAGAAGTACAGCATTTGATAAGTCATAATGAGTTCATATCAATCTCAGATCTGTCCATTCATCTTCCCCTTGGCACACAGAAATGATTCTGCAAGTTAAGCACAGAGATGGTTCTGCATAGTCTCAGTGATGCAAACAGAAGCATGTTTTGAACAGTATATAACACACATTTCATTGTATTTACTTAGTGGCTGCGAGTAGATACAGATGTGGCTTTCGCACCTTTTCAGCTTGTAGACATCTTACATCAAAAAACTGTCTTTCCATCACTAGCTCCAGAATAGGAATACAGCCACCCGAGGCTGGCAGAAAGTAAGAAGGCAGAAGGAACCTCCTATAAGCTCTGTATGTTTTGCATCCTGCTGAAGTTGCACACATCTGTGTACTGAGAAGACAAAAAAAAAAAATAAAAAAATAAGGCTATTATGTGGCTCAGACAGGTTTACTCTGAGTCTGGTGGAGTCGGGAGCATTGCAATCCACGTGATAAAATTGGTACAAAATGTTACTAATCAAAGACTTGGAAAGCAGATGAAGGGAGGGAGAGAATGAAACTGTCATTACCCACTATTTTGACTGTTGAATCTGGACTATTCATAGTAACACACCAAGTGTATCTATCCAATTGCAATAACAAGTGACAGCTGACTACTTAGCAATTAGTTTTTCCTTCTCCACCTCTGAAATTAAGGTCATAACCTTTCCTATTTACTTTTGGGATGTGGTAAATTAGAGCTTTGGCTTCATTACAAAAATTAATTAAAATAGTCACACAATGGCACCATTCATCGCTGTGCTTGTCTCTCCCTGCAGTATGTCCTCATGTCAGCTCTCTTTGGTTTTAGTCCCAAATTCCAGTACGTGCTAGTCTGCCTGTGTTATTTGGATCAGTAGACTAGATTTTTCTTTTTGTCCATCTTCTTTGCCTCACTGGAAAGGCTCCTTTTTTTTTTTTTTTTTTTTTTAAGAAACTGTACATAGCTGTACAGTTATCAGCATGATCAGCATGATCTTATCTCCCCAAAAAGCTTTCTGGCCATGGAGTTTGCAGCACAAGTTTAGCTTGGACTCATAGCAGAAACCTCTACCTAACAATTTCTCCTTACTGATAACCCAGGTGTCTAGGTCTGAAAATAAGATTCATGTTCACGCTGTTTTCATCAGAATTTAAAAAAACTAAACAAACGAAAGAAAGAAGGAAACAAAAACCCAGCCCTGACTTACACAGAGTTGGAGGTCTGCCCATTGAAATAAGTTTTTTTTTTTTTTTCCCTAAACCACTTCTTTGTGAAGGTAATGCTTGTTTTAAAAGCTGGATTTATGGACTGGCAAAAAATAATGTTTTCTTTTATAGAAGAAAGTGTTGCATTATGTTTCACATGACCGCATCCTGAGGTGATCCAACACACTGAGTTCTGTGCACACCAATAAATATGAATCTCAGAGATTTCAGGAACAGTGACCTACTAAAAATTGTGGCTTGATGGGAAGTACAGTAGAACTCAGATTTATTTCTCACCTAAAGGGAGAAATGGTTGACAAAGGCTTGGACTAATGTACATGCTGGAGATACAGCCCAACAGGCAACTTTGATATATATGTGTAATTATGCTGAAGTCAAAGCTGATGTTGCTTTAAAGAAGAGAACATGAACTGTTTGCAAAAGTGACACCTATTATAGGCTTATACTTCTTCAGAGAGTTTAAGTATGTATATAACTGCAAGTATAACCAGATTTTTTCCCACGTACTGCTTGTCTATACAGGTGCACTCAGGAAATTTTATCCAAATTAATTTAGGGTGTGACTTTTAGATGCATCAGCTAAACAGCTTTAAAAATGTGAATGTGAGACCAGTTTTTGTGGGATGAATATGCCCATGCCAGAACCTGATATAACCTAATGAAGCCAGTCTGAAATAGGGTTCAGATCAACAGCTCTGTGTAGTTAAACCTATGTTGGCTGTAGATGAGAAACAAGAAGGTAGCCACAGAGGAATGTGCATGGGAATGGTTATAGAGGCTGCCCCTTCTTTTTCAAATACAAAAAGGAAGGATCCTTTTCTGGACTAAAATAATCTTTCTTTGTAGGCTTAGTTTTTAACAAAATCAGGTCCTTGCATGACCCATCATATGGCAGCCTGAGCTCCAGTGACACGGGATGGCACAGGAAAGAGGCCACGGATGAGGGGCAAGTTTAGAAATATGCTGTCAGTGTCACCTTGGGCTTGCACAGGATGAAAGTACCCACACAACCTTGGCCACAGGAACCCCACTGGCTATTTCTTGAGGTTCATCATGCAAGAGTTTTAAGAGTGACGACAGGAGTGTTGCTGAGAAGGAGGTGATAGACCTGAGCACCTTTTCTGAAACCTGAGATGGCAAATGTGAGTAAGAACATTTCACATTCTCAGTACTGAAAAACATGGCCTGTCTGTAAAGCCCTTGATAACACACAAGCCCTGATTCTCAGTTTTTGTGCCTTGCGCACAGATAACTGTGGGAAGGGCTTTTTTTCCTGCTTGTTGATGGGGGAGGGGGGAAGTGAAAGACTAATTTAGTCCCTTAAAAATAAGCATCTTATCCTCTATGAGCTCTGGCTAAATGACATCATGTGTTGGACTTAGCTGAAAATGTTTTTTTTTCTTCTGAGAAAAGCTTACAGCTGAAAATGAGACTGCATTGATATTTTGCTGCAGAGTTGTTGCCTGTAGGTAGGCTTTAGATGGAGCTGTTCTGTGGAAATCAATCCCAGTAACGCAATAGCAGCTGTTATTTTGCCAGCAAGCAGAAACAATTGCAGAGGTGCCCCTGCTACAACAATAATACTTGGTAATTTAAAAACAATTTGTGACATAAAAATAACCCAAATAAGGCTGGAGAAGCACAACATTGCGATTTCTTGTGTTCTGAAACCAGAGACTATAAACACTTGCTTCTGAAAGAAAGTGAATTCTTTCTTGCCAGGTCCCCACTTCCATGTAAGACTAGTGAATAATTAAGCCTCTTTATATATAATACAGGCTTTTTACTAGTGATAAGGAGGGTCAATTATTTAATGTTTGTAATGCTTTTGGGATGGCTGATTCACATGGATGCTGTTCAGTTTGCTCCATTTTTCATTAATTCCTTTTGTCATCTTTCTGGTTGTATTGCTCGTCATCTTACTTCTCCATCCAATTAGGCATTGTAAAGTGAGCTCGTCTGCTGTTACGGAGAAAGCAGGATTGTTCCTGGTGAGCTCCTTGAGGAACGAAGGAAATCATGTCTGGGACTCAGTCTCTTGGAAGGTCTTGGGCTCTTTTTAATCAATCTATAAAGAGAAAAACCCCATCATCCTTCAAAATATAAATCATTATTTAAAAGCTTCAAACAGAGACAGAAAGATTCAAACAGGGACAAAATACTGGTTCCATTAAAAAAGTAAAAGTATATATTTGCTGCTCAAGTTTATTAATATGTTTTAGGAAGGCTAGAGGATGAAAGATTTTGTGGCAATATAATGGAGTGTTATAATATTAATTTGCATCAATGTCTTAAAGAGATAATTCAATTAAATAGTTCAGCCTTTAGCAACCTATTTTTTAAAAATCATATCTCTTTTTGAACTGTCAGCCACTTGAAGGAACAACCCTTGATCCTCTCTTGATTGTATGCCAGATGAGGCAATTTTTCCTTGGGGAATAACATTAGCTAAATTAGGAACACTGTAATTTAAAAGTGATTAAGTACCTTTTGTGATTGTTGTTCTATGACTTCAATCTGATAACACTCAAGTGCATGTGTAATCTAGTCTTTCACGGTGCTGCTCACATTCATAAGTGGGCTTAAATCTGTGTAAGATCAGGACCTAAATAAGTACCATAGTTAAACATTTTACAGCACATTGACAGAGTGTATATTTGTCCTGATTGCAATGAGATTTCACACTTGTGCTTGGTGAAAAAACACTCAAAATGCTTCTAAAACATGGGATTTACATTTACAGAAGAAGAAAGCAAGGTACAGGAATGGACACGTTCTGGTCATATGTCTGCTGGCAGACCAGGGAGCAGGCTGTGGACTCCTGACTCTTATGGATTTGTGCCCTCATTCACTCCAGAGGTGCTTTGTGCCTTAGTGCTCATCATGAGAGGAGCACCAGGAACAATCCAGGCCAGGCAAAATGTCCATGTAATTGCTTGACGTGCCCACTCATCTCTGGAGAAATTCTTTCTTAACCATCAGCCTTCTTGCGGTTTCAATGGAATAGGCTTCTTGTCATCAGAGCACCCAACGTGTTGAAGGATGAAGGACATGGGCTACTATTGCGCCGTTGACAAATTTTAAGGTTGACATCTGTTGGAGGTTGCCAAGTAAGATGCACTCAGCCATCCCACCATCAAGAAGTGGTGTTGGCATTTGCCCATGCACCACGATATTTTACATAATGTCATCACTTGGTAATGAAATGTTCCCCAGTAACGATGGCTCATGAACACAGAAATAGCCATTGCCCATAACATAGTTTTAGAAATAATACTTGCAGGAAGTGATTTGCTAGGAATCAATCAAGCAGAAAAATAATGTGACAGATGGTAACCCGATGTTACCGCAACATCACCAAACTACTTTTTACTCGCACTTTAAACAACCATTTGGACTCAGGTCTTTAAAGAAAAATGTTAACTCTTGCTCTACAGCTGGCTGAAGCTGAATTGCCATCCTGCAGAAAATCCTATCCCTAGAAGCCACTAAAAAGCAGAATAAAACTAAAAGTCTGACATTTCCTTCAATGCAAAAGAAAAAAATTTCAGTCAAGATCCAATTTTGTTGGCCTTAGATTTTATGCACGTGCTTTTTAGCTGCGCTGTGCTATAAACAAATAAAAGTTTTAAAATATAAAACTAATACAATCATTCTAAATGTTATGTACAACAAAAATTTAACAAAATAGGTTTTGAAATAAAAAGTACTGAAAGGAAGAAAAGTGTTTCTGTTTGCAGTGTTTAATTTTGATATCTTTCCCTATGGAGTCTGTTGAAATCATCACATCTCCATGTGTCATGACCTAGCACCTTCTGACAGAAAAATATTACACCTGACCAGTTTTAGAGGGTCTCTCTGGGTTATGGATATGTCACTGTGTTACGCTGCTTCAGCAAGTTACTCATCATAACCGGCGACATGCAGAGTTTTATCCTTCCAAAATTACAAGGTAAAAACTAATTTTCTTACATTGTATGTCTGACTGGCTTGTTATAATTTATCAAGGCTTGAAATGCTTACTTCATTTTTCTATTGTATGTCTACATGCTATTTCATCACTGTATGAAGACTGAGCAGATAGCATTGATTTATTAACTAAAGCATTTGCGCAGTCTTTAAACAACAGCCTAACAGCCTTTTCATTGTAGAAGATTTTTCTCCTTCCTGTCCCAAGTGCATCGTGCACTCTGCTACCTTTAACCCTGTAAAGCCCTTTACACTGGAAATACTCGTTCCCAGAAAGGAGGTTAGCCGAATCACTGCTTGCCCTGAAACAAGGATCATCCCAGAAACAGAGCAGTTGAAGAAAGCAAAGTAGGCCACTGGCTATCCCTGTCAAATTGCTGGATGTGACTGTCTCAGGGGAAGGCTGTCACGCTGACGATGTGACGGCACCCGAAGCCCTGCACGTGATGAGCAGGTGTCATTATCACAAACCCCTGGGGACATTTGCTGGGCTTGTCTTTGGGATAAAGGGTCATATAGAGACACAAAATGAATCGCTTGGTCAGACCTGGGTGGGGTGTTTCCTCCCTGCAGCAACACGGGGAAAAGCAGAAGGGAAACTGCTGTGGCAGCCCATGCTCCGCTGGAGGCAGGGCACCCGCCCAGACTTTTCTTTCAGTGCTAAATTAACACGGAGAATGTAATCCATCATGTGCATGTACCTAGATGCTGGCAGAAATGAAGCAAAATATGATGGCTGGCTCCTCTTAGGCAGAGTTTGTAGGATAAATAAATGCTTAATTTTTTAATTTTAGTAACTCTAAGTTCTAAACTTCCATCTCACTCACGGTTGTGCATATGCCTATGCGTATATGAAGACAGAAAAAAACCCCAACTTCTTCACTTTAAGGGCTAAGACTTATTCTTTCATACTTACACTTTCCTGGTTCTACAGCTGGCTTTTATTATTAAATCCCATGATGATATAGCCTGCTTCCCTCAGAGTGTGGCTCCCCTGGGATCAGAAACAACAGGATATTTAGTTCTGAGCTCCCCAAAACAGTTGAACATGTGTTTAATTTAGGTGCAATGGAGAGTGTTGGGGAGCTCAGGCCATTTAGTGTAGGCTGCTAATGTCCCTAGGAAAACAACCTCCTGCAATGTTTGCAGACTGAAGCCATAGCCTCTGTGTATGTAAATACGGAATTTTGATTGCAGTGTTCTGCAAAATTTGACATAATGCAAAAACTGAATTACTTTGAATAACGTTTTATATAACTTGTGCTAACTCCCTGAAACACAGACTTGCACTTGTGGGACCACAAGCAGGACCAGATAAGTGATTGTCCCCCTGTACTCAGCACTGGCGAGGCCACACCCTGAATCTTGTGTTCAGTTTTGGGCCTCTCAGTACAAGAAAAAACGTTGAGTTGCTGAAGCATGTCCAGAGAAGGGAAACGAAGCCAGTAAAAGGGCTGGAGAACAAGTCTTATGAGAAGTGGCTGAGGGAACTGGGTTTTTTAGCCTGGAGAAAAGGAGGCTGAGGAGACCTTATCACTCTCTCCGACTCCCTTGATAGGAGATTGTAGCGAGGTGGGTGCTGGTCTCTTCTCTCAAGCAACAAGTGATAGGACAAGAGGAAATGGCCTCAAGTAGCACTGGAGGATGTTTGGATTGGATATTAAGAAAACTTTCTGTAACAAAAGACTGGTGAAGCATTGGAAGAGGCTGCCCAGGGAATTGGTGGAGTCTCCATCCCTGAAGGTGTTCAAAAAACGTGTAAACATTGCACTTTGGGACATAGTTTAGTAGGCATGGTGGTGTTGGGCTGACGGTTGGACTTGGTGATCTTAGAGGCCTTTTCCAACCTTAACGACGCTACGATTCTGTGACAAACCAGCCCCATATGCTGCGGTTAAAGCTGACCTCGGCATTACTGCTGTACCCCCTGCTGCCGGGCACTTTGATCAGCGCTTTCAGCTGCGATGTTCTAAACCAGTGGGCTGAAGATGTTTTTCACCAGGAACAGCCCAGTTTAAGTAATTTCATAGAATCAGATGGTTTAGGTTGGGCGAGACCTTAAAGATTATCCAGTTCCAACCCCCCTGCCATGGGCAGGGACACCTCCCACCAGACCAGGCTGCTCAAAGCCCCATTCAACCTGGCCTTGAACACCTCCACAACTTCCCTGAGCAACCTGTGCCAGCGCCTCACCGCCCTCATGGGGAAGAATTTCTTCCTAATGTCTAACCTAAATCTTCCCCTCTCTAATTTAAAGCCACCCCCCCTCGCCCTATCCTCCGTGCTTTTGTAAGAAGTCCCTCTCTAGCTTTTTCGGTGAATGTCACAGATAAAAACGTCTCCTTTCCCGAACCTCAGCGCCCACCCAGAGCAGCGGGGACGCAGCCCCGACACGGCCAAACCCCAGGCGGGATCCGGCAGCTCTGCAAGGCGGGACGGGGCCAATCAGCGGCGGCCCTGCCGCCGCGAGGGGCGTGGTCAACACTACGGGGGCGTGGCCATAGTGGAACGGGGCCAATCAGCAGCTGCACTATCACTTGGGGGCGTGGTCATCCTTGGGGCGTGGCCAATCAGAGGGCGCTGCAGGGGCGAGGGGCGTGGCATCACCTAGTGGGGCGTGACCATCACAATCAGCGGTTGCCCTGCCGAAGAAGGGGCGTGTCCAATGCATAGGGGGCGTGTCCACGGCCTGGGTGTGGCCAATCAGCGGCGGCTCCGGTGACGCGCGGGGCGGGGCGGGACGGGCGCCGCCGGGGCAGCGGAGGGGGCGCGGGCGGGGAGGCAGGCAGGCTTTTTCCCGGCGAGGGTAGGGAGCGGGTCGGGTGCTTTGGCTGCAGCGGGGTCCGCTGGGGCTGGTGGAGATTCTCCCACTGCGGGAGCCGCACGAGCCGTCTCATCTCTTTTTATATAAATATACATATATATTTTTCCCTTTGCTGCTTCTCGGAGCCGCGGCTGCATCTCCCGGCGCGGCGCAGCGATGGGTTGCGCGGCCGCCCGCGCGTGGGAGGGCAGCGCCCGCTCCGCTCCGCACCCCCGGGCGCTCCCGAGCGGAGCGGGCAGCGCCGTGTAGGACGCGGGCACCGACACCGCCGCCTTTGGGGGGTTATTTTTGCCCCGTTTTTCAATTCTTAGAGCTGTAGGCAGACCGCGGGTGCAGGTGTGTCGAGTTCCCCCCCCTCGTTGCCCGCATCGCCTGGTTTGTCTCCCCCTCCCGTTGTTTTTTCGCACCAGGCGGGGGTCCGGGGCGCCTCGTTTTTCTTTAGCTCCGTAGTGAAATCGCAGCAGTTTTTGCCTCCTCCAGCGAGAAAAATGGAGGCTGTGATAGAGAAGGAATGTAGCGCGCTTGGAGGGCTCTTCCAGACCATCATAAGCGACATGAAGGTAAGAGCTGCGGGGTTCTGGGAGGGACCGGGGTGCGGGGAGCCCCGCGTTGCCCGGGGAGCAGCCGGACAGGGGCTGCCGAGTTGCTTGCAGGACATCACCTCCCCTTCCCTCCCTTATTCCCTCCTTTTTTCTCTCCTGCTCGAACGTGCAATCCGGTATCTTGCACCAGGGTCGGCATTTTCCAAACCTGTCTCTTTTTTTCATTGTTATTATTATTTTTCTCTTCCCTCCTCCACCTTCTTTTTTTGTTATTTTGGGAGCGCGGACAGAATAAATGAAGCGTCGTGTGCAGGAGCTGGGCATGGTGCCTGTCAGCCGTGGGGTGGGGCTGGCAAGGGCCATCGAGGGATTTCTATGCCATGCTGATGGAAAAAAAGAAAATCATCTCGGCCTGGGAGATGCTCCGAAATTGATGGGTGCCTGCATTAAAATCGCTGCTCAGTCAGTGATGCGGTGGTGGTGTCCTTTCCATGCTGTGAATGCTGGTGGAGGTGGCATTCGCTGCTTTCTGTGAGCGAATGCAAAAGTCTCAAGTTGCCGAGTCTCCAGCAGACACCAGAAATCTCGGGCTGCGCTCCCCCCTCCTGCCAAAGGGCTCTTTGGAGAGAGGCGCTCCCCATCCCTCCTTGGCAGCCAAGGGCATTTCTGCAGGGTTTTGTCTGGGCGAGTGGATGCCTCCCACCCTTCGCTCGTGGGAATAAAGAATCTACAAGCGTTGCTGTGTTCTGCCAGTCATCCCTCCGCGAACCCCAGGGTTTGAGGTGCTCTGGCGTGTGGCTGTACTGCAGAATACTGCAGTGTTCCCCTGGCCAAGGGCAGCTCGCCTTCCTCCCAGAGCTGGCTGGGAAGGATGCAGTTGTCGGGAGACGTTGAGGGACGCATCAGATAATTGGGGGGACCACTGCAATTTAAAGGCAGCCACCGCGCAGGCTGGGCTTCTCCCAGGCAGCTGCATGAGATTTCTTTGAGGGGTTTAATCATTGTGGAGCTGATGAGCAGGGAGGGATGCGGAGGAGAGAGAGACCAAGTAGTGATATGAGAGGACAGGGTCTGCTCTAGGAGAGAGCCTGGCAGAGGTGGATGGCTCCTAGTCTGATTTTTGGGGACGGGTGGAGAAGCTGTTTGCATTAGAAGTTATTTTTTTGGCGGGGGTTCATATGCACTTTCCTCTCAACACATCTTGGGAGACACTTAATTAAAAGCGTGGCTTGTAAAGAGCGGGCAGATTGCAGAGAGGAGGGAGTGTGCGCTTCTATCTGTCAAGACAATGCTGTAGTCCTGGTGGTGCTGTTCCTTGGGCTCTTGGCCCCCTTGTATTTTTAATAGCGACTGTACTTTAAAATAAAAAAAATGACCTCTTCGAAAAAGCAGGAAACGCTCAGAATCCAGGAATCACTTAAGTGGGCTGCACAGGGAAAAGCGCAGGAGATGTTCCAGATGAAGTGCGGTTTTAGATTTCAGCACAGAGGGGCACAGAGTATGTTTATTCTCTGCTTCTTTCAATAAGTGATGTATTTGATTTTTCTTCCTGCTAAGCAAACGGACCTTTGCTGTGTGTTTTTATTCCCCCATACTTTATATGCATGGGAATGCTGCTCCTCAGAAAATGTTGACATGAGTGTATGGAGATGGGCACAGGTGTGAATATTTTCTTCTTAATCCGCCGTAGTAGTGGAACCTGTTTTGTGAACTGGCAGTTACTGGGGGGAGGTTTGGAAGGAATTGCAGCACATCTTTAGCAGTGTGGTGGTTGTGATGGTTTATAAAATCCGCTCATTTATTTAGCGTGAGTTGAACAAATAATTTTTACCTGTGGTTCAGTTTGATGCAGTATGGCTCATGAGATGCACGGGGATTCTTTGTGAATTCTGCACAAAGGATTGGGGTGATTTAAAAGAAAAAGCTATTTTTTTGACAGCCAACCAGAACTTTTCAACTCGCCATACCTTTAGTAGTAAAGTGAAAATTAGCATTTTGAGTGCTGTTTTCACATAGTTGGGTCTGCGTGGGCAGGCTTCTGGCAGAATCTTGGAGATGCTGTGTAGGGGTCTGCCCACACATACCCAAGTGCACTATCTGTGCCTGTTTCTCATGGCAGGCTGTGATCAAGGCCCTGCATGCCCTGCAGTGCTGAGGCATTTGCTGCAACATCCGCCTTTTTTTTTTTAACTAAATAATTCACAGGTTATTTTTATCATATGTATTGCAGTGCCTTAAACTTTCTTGTAAAGATGGCAGGGCTAATCAACAGTGTATTATAATTACTCTGAAGTCTTGCCAGTGGATGCAGATGGGTGCTGCAGCTGAGATGATGAAGATACAGTATGTGTGGAGTGCTTTTTCTTTGTTCACAGTAACACAGAAGTAGCTCAGGTGTACCTGTTGTTAATTTTGAGCTCTCCTTGATCTTGACAAGGTTATAGAAACTGGAATTGTAGTCCTGTGTAATGTGACTGTTTCAGTCTGTTCCTGTAATGCGTTAACTTTGAAACTTAATGAGGGCGATATATGCTGGTGTGACTAATATATCACACTTTCTGATAGCAAGATTATCTCTTGCTGTCTGAGGTTTCTTGAACTGCCTTTAATGTTTTCTCCAGAAACCCAAAATTTCTTTCCATCTTGTACCAAAAATAATTTTATGGTTAATACTGAACAAAACAAGCTTCAAAGCAATTTAGCATAAAGTTAAGTAATTTAGAGAAATTATGCTAATGAGTTAAAGATAAGAAGGGATACCAAACGTCCCATTTATGCAGCACTTTAGCGTACATCTGGAAGGCCAGTGTCCTGACAAGGGGAATCCATGTCTTCCATACAATACAAGGGTCACATTTATTGAGTGCTGTGTGGTTTACATGGTGGCAGGGTGGATTGGGGAAAGCCCACAAAGGGAGTTGTGCTTGGCTGTTGTGCTCTAGAATTGGGCTTCGATGCTTTGAGATTTCAACATCAGATTAAAGAATCATGAGGGTGGGAAAAAGGCTGCCCATCCCGTCCTTAAGTTTTGGTCCGTTGTCACAGCCAGAGCATTTCATATGATACATCACCGAGTACGTGGCACTTACAGTTTGTTATATGCTTATGCAAGATCTTTTCCAAAGCAATCAAAGTTTATAAAAGCAAAAATAAAACATGTATGTCCCTTTGGAAGAGTAGTTTTGTGTGCTGCATTCAAATACTGCATGGTTTCTCTTTGAACGTGACACATTCTGTAGCTCCCTGTGGGAAGAGTATTTGATCTGAATGGTTTGTAATTCATTTCTGGTAATTGAGAAATGAGATGCTGTAATGTGCTGTTAATTTCAATATTTCTTGTAGTGCAAAGCAAATCGGTGCAGATGATTTTGGGGAAGGCCTGCTATAGATGAGCTTCCAAAGATCTTGTCATCTCGTGCAGAGCAGATTGTTTTTAATGCTGCTTTTCTTTCCAAGTCTTGATTTTATGTTCTTTTTAATAGCATTGTTCTCTGTTGTCTTGAAGAAAAAAGGAAAAGAACAAAACGCCTCCAAAAACATTGAAATTAGCAGTGTTTGTATCTTATCACTTGCTTGATGCTGGCTCTTTTCCTTTTTTGCATTTTCTTTATTTGTCTCTCCTCTTCTGCCAGTATTTTGCCAGTTTTGGCAGGGCAGGAGCTTGCTGATTGTGTACAGCGCCTAACATCCTTGGAGTGGGCACGGGGGGAAGATCAGTAAAGAGCAGTTGAACTAGCACAGATTGTCTGTGACTGTTTATTCCAAGTGGGATGATTTACTAAATTTTTATGGGTCTGGTGCAGATTACCAATTGGTCTCGCTCATCTCCCTGCATGTGAGGGACATGCAGATAGGAGGGGGGACTGCAAATGTCATCCTGTTGGTGAATGAAAACAAGGTTCCAAAAAGAAGAGTGAAATTTTATAGAATTTAAAATACACTTCTATTTTAGTATGTGTGCTTTGTATCATTTAGCTGAAAAATCAATAAAATAAACATTTTTGCTTTTGGCAGTGGCTTATACTTTAATGCTATAAAGGAGATGAACCTTTCCCTTGACTCCTGGATGGGAGGGTGATGCACCTTTGGTTTCAGCCATTCAGAGCTCTTGGTCAAAGCAGAGGAGGAAGACATGAGAAATGCTTATGTTTTTGCAGCGTCTTATCTCCTGTTAGAAAGTGACTGGTGAGAAGCAGTATTTTAATCTTGTGTTTTGTGGAAGATGGAGCTGGGAGGTGATAACGTTGTGGATTAAGAGCCATTTGTTAAAAGCCTGATTTGCTTGTGAGGGATGGCCTTGTGCTATTCACATACGTAATATAAACTGAGTGGAAAAAAAATGTTTGGTGGAACAAATAGAAATGCTGAGACAGTTGCTACAGCAAGTATAGGTGCAGGTGCTCTGCATTCATGCTAATCCAAGGAGCAGCCTATATAAATTTGCTTTACCCTGATATGTAGTTATATGACAGCTCTTCTACAGCTCTGCTTTATTTGAAGCATGGGATCTCTGTGGAGTCTAGGAATGTTCAGTTCAGTGATTTTTAAGGTCTTGTTTAATGATAACTATTGTAAAGAAAAACAAGTGTTTCCCATGCAACAGACAAATACAGGCTTGGGAGAAAAAGGCAACTCTCCTCCCTTTCCAACACATTCTGTGTTGCTTGGCCATGTCCCTTGCATAAGTCTTTGGGGCAACTGATTTGTTCCAAGCCTAGCAAATAGATATTTCTTCTGTTTCCCCAAAAAGCATGAAATGAACTCATTTCCTCTCTGTGCAGATTTTCTTCCCCTCCTTTTTCTTTTTTTTCCTTAAAGGCTTTAGCAGCAAGACATTTTGGGCTTTGCTGGCTGCACTGATTTCTTACCCCTGCTGCTTCCCAACAATCTTCTTGCCCAAATGGTTTGCATACACTGGAATTCCTTGCCTTTTCTAAGCAGCTGTAGTAGCTTTCTGTAAACATCTCAGAGGGGAGGGATTGACGTGCAGTGAAGTCTGAATGATCGTGCAGGGGGAAAGCCACTGCGTGCCTGCTTAAATACTGTAGTTTGTGCAACAGGGCATTGCTGGGAACATAAAAGTAATTTATTTTTTAGGGATGTGTTCTTTCTTGATCCATATGCTGTTATGTGAGTGTTAACAATTCATATAACTGCCAAGCATTCTCTATGTTAAGTGTATGAGGCTGGCTTATTCTGTGGCATACCCAGGGCAAGGATTTTTGATGTGTTTAAGAGTATTTCTTTTGAGTCTGGCAGGATGCCAAGAGCTGCGTAATAGGGTTTGCAAGGTTGTAAGCGTGGAAGGAGTTGTGCACTGCCGCATGAAACACAATTGACTGAACAAATGTTGGAGGACAAGAAGTCTGTGTAATTACAGGCTCAGCACTGGTTAATACATAACAGAGGGTGATATTTGAGAGTTTGCTGCTTCCTTCCTCAGTTCTGAGTGTGCACAAGCTGCACCAATATCTTTGATCTAAAATGCATAAAAAACCCATTTTTTTTTTTTTTTGCTGTGTTTTCCCTGAAGTAGAGAAGTTGCTACAGTTGATGGGAGTATTCCTGCAAATCTGTAAATTGCCTATTGGCTTAACAGCTTCCATGTTTCCAACTTCTGAAAAACGTCTTTAAGGTTCATGGTCTACCCAGAGACAGCGTAGTCTTGAAGATTAGCAGAGAACATTATATGGCAGAGAGCAGAACAGAAATTGTGTCCAAAAGGGTTTTTTGGTTTACTTCAGAGCACACAAATGTGGGTAGAGAGGAGTTCGAGTTAGTACCGTAAAGAGACTACTCTAGAAATGCATTTCCCTCCCTTTTCAAGTATGTTTTCCAATTCAGAATTGTGTCTGCCCTGATGCTGTAAGGTGCTGAGCACTGCCCCATTCACTGGCATCTGTGTTGACCTTCAGGACGTTGATTGACTTCTTCCTGCTGGGCTGTGAGATGTTTCCAAGGACTGGAGACAAAATGTCTGGTAGCTTTGTGGTTAAGACCATAGCAGCTTTCATCTTCAAAGTGCTCTGTATGTGACTTAGCTCCAAGGAATTGCTCCCATTTTACAGAAGGGCAAGCCATGGCTTCAGGTTCAGTGACTTCTTCTCCTTTCCCCTAGGACAAGAAGGAATTGAGTGCTTCTAGAGCAGGGAGTTGAGAGGATGGTTTTTAAGCTCCCAGTATAATTCATCTTTCTATCCACACATACACATCACTTTGTTGAAACTGATTAAGATGTATTATTGTTCCCCACCTGTGTTTGCAGGCAGAAAAAAATGACATATACTAACAACTGATCAACTCTTTAAAAAGTGACTTGAACTCCTCTCCTGTATCTGAAATTCTGGGACACCTCAGTTTCTTAATGGAAATTTGGCTGTCTTGTGAGGCTGTGTGTGAGCTCTGTATTTTTCATGGTTCTTCTCAACAACCCTAAGAGTCGTGTAGCTCATCTTAATTTGAGGATGCTGGCTGGTGTACAAACATCATTTAATGAATCACCTTGTATATCTTTATAAAGAACGTTTGCAGGAATGAACTTGTGAACACTGATTCTGGTGTGTGCAATGCTAGCAATAAACGTGTAACTACAGACATTTGGTTCATTATATGAAATGGTTGAGATTTGTTCCCATTTTATGTCTTCCACATAAACTGCCACCATGTTTCTCACCCAAGCATGAGAATTTTTTTCTTGGCTCAGAAGTCACTTGTATGCTTTGTAGCGACTCCCTTTGTGTAGTGGCTTGATTTGGGACTTTCTGTTGGTAAAGCTTTATTTGTGATGAGATGCCTTCTAACAAAATTGTTCATGAGTGAACCTCATGGTTACTCATTGTCTGTGAGAAGGCACAAAGTGTTCGACTTGGAGCTTGAAAGTGATTGTTTCTCGTCTCATGAGTGAAGAAAGCATCCTGTCATGAGCCTAGTTGCACTTTGCTGTCTGGCAGGAATTGAAGTTCATAAAGCACTAAACTTTGCTCCCTGGCTGCTGCCTTTAACCCAGTGAGGTGTTTCTGTGGTGAACTCAGACGCTTGTCAGTGCTTTGGCAATAGAAACTGCCACTTGTAGGGTTCTGAAGATTGTTTTGACTGCTTGTGTGATGGAGATAGTGTTGAGTGAATGCTCAGACATTGGTGTTTCTCATTGCATGGGAAGTAGTGATGAGACCCCAGTGTGTTCATGGTGTTACCAGCACAGGGTTGTTGCCTTGAGGCTGTCCCATGTGCATATTAATGTGAATGAGTGCCTCCTGATATTTTAATTCTTTGTTTTGATCCAACTGAAATATTGTGGGTTTAGAAAATAGCTCCTGAGTAGGCACAGTGGCCACTTAATGATTGAGTGGATGAAAGGCAGTATTGATGAGTCTCTGAGGAGAAATCTGCTATTCAGGCTTGCAAACTTGTTTAGACCTGCAGGGAAGAATGTGGAACTAAATGCTTCCTCTGAAAGACTACTTAATGTCCAGGCTTTTTAATATAGCATAGGATGAAAGACCTCTAGAAGCTGTGGCTGGTTGTTTCCCCCCTCCATCTTGTGAATAACTTCCTGTGTTTAGAGAGGGAGAGACTATGTTTATGCGTGATGCATTTTCTCACAGCATGACTTTTGTTTGCTAATTACCTAATCTTGGATTTAAAACACAAAGTGTCTGCGTTGGAGCTCAGTGTTTTCATCTTACAAACACTGAAACTAGGCTGTGGAAGATACAGATTTGACGTCTGCCTCCTTGCTACATCAATAGGGAGCACAGGTTGGGTTGTAAGCCAGGGTGCTGTGCAGCAAGCAAGGGAGATGAGTTTTCACAGGTCCTTGCTGTACTACAGACTTAGGTCACTGCCATTGGGCAACTTGTATCCTCCACTGGGGATGTTTAAATATGGCCTAGCACAGTGCAAGGTTTATTATAATACAAATTAAAGACTGTAGAGCTCTGACAACAGAATGGTACTAACTTAGATTCACTCCCCCTTTTAATGGCTTAATAAGTACTTGTTCTTGCAAAGAAGTGTTGCATTTCAGTGCTCAGGGAACTGGGTATACTTTAGAGTTCTTCAGGTGGTTTCGGGAAAGTACAAATAACTGATACCCGTGTGTTTTATTCCCCAGTAGGATGATTACCCTTTTCTGGATTTTCCCGGTCAAGTTTTAGGCTTGACTTTCTTAAGATACTATGCCTTTATCTGTTTATCTCAGTGTCCTAATACTCCGTTTAGACTGAAAACCAAACAGTTATGAAAATAGTAAAGGAGTGGTTCTGTGATGCATAGAAGAAACATCTAGTTGACGTTTTTTTTTTTTATATAGCGTATAAGATGTCTCCAGTAGTGTTCTGTTGCATAATTTGCAGTGTTGTGGTAATGTCTCACCTTACAAAAGCAAAGCTTGGTGTGCCTATTTATACTATGCGTGCTGAGGGAAACTCATTTCTAACCCTGCTGTTCCCTGAACAAGTAGCAGAAATAATGGAAATAGATGTGTGGGTACAAGGCTTTGATTTTAATTACCCCTGCTTTCCTTCCTGAAGGGTAGTTACAGGTTAAATGACATCTCAAACTGATCTTTGACATGCTTTTACTTTCACTTGCATGCTCTATAATCTCTCAAACACGGAGTTTGTAACTGTCTCCTCTTCTGTTCAGTAATGTGTGTGTTCAGCTCTTGCTGTGAAATCCTGTGAAGTTCATGTCTTGTCTTTTGCTGTTGATGTCTTTTCATTCTTGGCCTAGCAAGCATTCTGCATGACTGGAGAGTCCCTTTTGCGGTTGGAGCTAAGCTCAGACTTCCTCTGTGCATCGCAATACCTTTAGCTGAGAAAGACAGAAGGGACTTTGCAGTCAAGTAGCCCCTTGCCTTGCTTTGTGGCAGTATTGTGCTTTCCTAGAAGACCTTTATATAAATGTGTTTCTCTTCCTTAAAGAATTCCAGTGAGAGGAAGCACCCTGAACTTCCAGAGTTGCCTGTTACATGGTCTTATAGTTGGATGGATTGTCTAACCTGAAACTTCTTCTCTGCAAGTGAAACTGATCATTTGTTTGATCAGTCTATGGGATGCTCTTGAAATCAGTATTGTGACTTTGTTGATTCAGTTCCGGTTTTGAATATAAGAAATAGGGGTAGATATAGAGGAGAGGTTTAGATCGGATATAAGGAAGACTTTCTTTTCTACAGTGAGAATAGTGAGGCAGTGAAATGGGTTGCCTGAAGTAGTTGTGGATGCCTCATCACCGGAAGTGTCTGTTTTCAGTTTGGACAGGGCTTTGAGCAGCCTGATCTAGTGGAAGGTATCCCTGCCCATGGCAGGAGGGTTGGACTAGATGATCTTTAAGGTCCCTTCCAACTCAACCCATTCTATGATTTTGTATATTTGCAATGAGGTGAATGAAATCAAAGAAGTCATGGAATTAGTGTTATGCACACCTCTGTGTTGTCATGAAGAGTAACGTCTTTCAGCAAAATTTATATTTGTCTGTTGAAGAATTGAGACTATTCTGGTGAGTGATTGGGAATTAGATTCAGCATAGAAAGCTTCATGGGACAGACTCTCAAATTGTTTATTTCTCAATCTAGAAAGACGCAAAGCAAAAAAGCAGATTTTTCTGGATGGAGAAGAGCAATTACTGAATTTGTGTGAGATGATGTTCATTTTCTGCTCACCTGTGTGTTGCAGGAGCTTTTGTGCCTTATTAAAGGACTAGGCAATCCTATTCATGAGTCATGGACTTGGCTTAATCTATGGATTGCGCAGAGGAATGTACTAGTATTCGGTAATGCTTTGTAAGTCTTGCAGTTGTGGCTGCCCAAATACCCTTTTCCCCAGTTGACTACTGATGCTTTTAGGAAAGAGGAAAAGCTTCCAGTGCCAGATGTTAGCTGGGAAGTCAAACTAATTGTAAACCATTGCATCTTCCCATGTGTTGAGACATCTGTGGCTGGAGCTCTGTTCTTTTTCCTTAGGCTGTCATTGTTTTCCTGTCCTCTTCCCCTCCACTTTTTAATAGTTTTGCCTGTTTGAAGGCCCCTTGGAAAAGTGATATTCTCTGTGTGCAAACCATACTTGCTTATCCAGGCCGTTCTTTGTGTGTAACATCTGTGACTGTGTGGTGTCTCGCACAATAAAGTCTCTTTGCACTTGGAGGTAGTGTACTGAATGCCACAGAAATGAGACATTCATAATAATCTGTTTGATTCTGGTACCTGATAAAACTACATAAAAAGATTTTTTTTTTGCTCATATTGTACTTTGGAGGGGTAGGAAGATGTATGGGGAAAATGTTACATTTTTTTTTTCTTAAAGATAGACGTATAGTGTTCAGATGTGTTACTAGGGCGTGAAGCTCTAACAGTGATGTGTGTTTGGAACTTAGCTTTTTAGCTAGTCATCGCTGAACGACTACACTGAGGTAGAAAAGTCCTAACTCCTGTAGCCTGCGTAGTGCCTTTTTCCATTTTATTTAAGTCTGCAGATAGTCATTGTTCGGTAATCTTCTGGAAATCATACAGCTCTTGCTTTGATAATCAGTGAGATAAAACCAAAGCGCTACCTGCCTGGTCCCTTTCTTTCTTACCTCTAGCTGGAACAGCCAAAATTAGATTCTGCGTTTGCTTTGCTGTAGAGCAGCTCTGTCTCTTTCCCCTTGCCCCAAAAGTCTAGATGGGTATTTGCTGTGAACAAGATACCAAACTGTTCCTGCCGCCTTTTTACACAGTGTCCCAGCAAGAACTGATAATAGGGCTCAAAAGCCTTTCTGATAAATGAAAGCACTTAAAAGGTTGTCAAGGCTTTTTAAAATGTGATGCATCTCGTCTGTGGGAGTTGGGGTGCATGGAAGTAAATTATTAAAGGAACTAAGTGTCTTTCTTCTTAATGGAAAAGAAGAATTATCAATTCTTAGCAGGAGTGACAGAACAGTTTTAAACTGTCAAGACTGCTCGTGGTCAAGTTGTAATCTTAAATAAATACAACAATCTAGGTTCCTATTCTTGTTGTTAGATGTAATCAATAATAATTGCAGTAAATATGATCCATTGTTGCAAGTCTACCCTTTCTTTGTTAAGAAATCAGTGTTTCTCATCTGGATCTCTTCTCACTTCAGCTGAAGGATTGCAGGCCTGAAAGGAAGGAGAAAACCAAACTTCAGTAGGTATCTTGTAGAGTTGTTTGTGTAGGATGGCTACTCTGGTTCACAAAAAAAAAAAAAGAAAATAAGTTCCTCACACATCCAGGGTTTGAATACTCCTTCCGAACCTGCCTGTTAGTGATCATTGCCTGCTTCTCCCTGGTGTGGTGTGCTGCTGCCAGGTACCTGCCCAGCCACGCTCTCACTCCTTCTCCTAAATGGGACTGAGGAGAAAATAAGATGAAAAAGCTCATGGATTGACACTATGAAAAGGAAGTTGCTTACCAGTTACTGTCATGAGCAAACCAGACTCTACTTGGAGAAGATTAGTTTAATTGCCAATTAAAGCAGATTTGAATGGTGAGGAGGACAGATGCAAATTAAAACTTAGAATCATAGGATGGTTTGGGTTGGGAGGGACCTTCAAGATCATCCCCGTGCCGTGGGCAGGGACACGTCTCACTAGATCTGGTTGCACAAAGCCTCATCCGATGTGGCCTTGTACACCTTCAGGGATGGGGCATCCACAACTTCCCTGGGCAACCTATGCCAGTGCCTCACCACCCTCACAGTAAAAAATTTCTTCCTAATATCTAATCTAAATCTCTCTTCTTTTCAGCTTAAACCCATTACCTGTTGTCATACTGCTACGCTCCCCAATAAAGGGAAGACAGGGAGGGGCCCTTTAGGTACTGAAAGGCTGCTATAAAGTCTCCCTGGAGCCTTTTCTAGGCTGAACAAGTCCAATTCTCTCATCCTGTCCTTGCATGGAATGTGCTCCAGCCCTCTGATCATCTTAGTGTCCCTCCTCTGGACTTGCTCTAGCAGATCCATGTCCTGCCCAGGTCTGTGGGTCTGGGTTTCGGATGGGGTTTCATTGAATGAAGATGATCCCCTCTCCTTCTTGCCCCAGTGGCAGCCAGGGAGGACCTGTCCTCGGGAGCTATGGAGGATGCCAGCTGTCTGGATGCTGACGGGTCTGTGTGTTGGTGTCTGTCACTTGCAGGTGCTTTGCTAGCTCAGGCTGGCGCCTTTGAAGCACTTACTGTTTCATGTCCCTAATTGTGGACTGGCTGCACAGTGACGGGCACGAGGCACCATTTCATTTTTCAACCCTGAGGCAGAAAGGCAGTTCCCTGGGCTGTATTCAGTGTAGATTAGCTGGAGCTGGGCTCTGGGATCAAGTGACTAATCACCTATAAACCGACTAATTAAGCAATAGGTTAGAATAATGGCATGTTATGGCTTACTGGTGGCATGACTTGATGGGTGGGCAGGCAGGTGAGCAGGCAAGGGCAGGGCTGAGCTGAGCAGCATGTGGAGACTTGGTGCCATGGAATGCCTTACGGTGATGGTGAAACACCCATTTCATGGAAGGCATGTCAAATTTCTTCGTCTGACAGTGAAGGAATAATTGGGCACAAAGTTATTTTGGAGAAATAGTCCCTGGATTAAACCATCAACGCTTTTCAAGAAAACCATTTAAACAAACCCTCACCGTAACAAATTTCTGGTTTAACCCATGAGTAGATAAAAAGAGGATTTGTGACCCTGGTGACTGTAGCAGCTCTTCTCTGAGTTGAGCTGGAGCTGAAGGAAGCCTGCTGTTTTCACAGATAACATTGGGGCCTGAGTAACCCTGATATTTGAAGAGGGGAAAATTGATTTCTTTGATCAGCTGGATGAAATCAGGAATTGCAGAAGGCGCAGAGGAAGCTGTGAGAGCGACAGCATTTGAAAATACTGTGTTATTGCTCTTTGAAACTGGCTTTATGTTGCAAAAGGACTGCTTAGGCAAAGATGTCAAATTCCACTTGCTATTTCTTTGTGTTTAAATTGAGAAAGTAACACACGTTGAACAGAGATGGAGTCCGGTTCCTCTCTTAGCATGTGGTTTCCACCACTGTTAATGTTTCTCTTGACAATTGCTTTGACAAAAGCAAGCACTATTACTGCAAATGTGTAGATGAGATGTGGAGCAGCAGCAGGGTGGCCAAGTGACAAGCAAAGAAGCCTTGGAGAAGGAGCCGCTCCCTGGAGCGCTGGAGCCTTGCAATATTAACAGCACTAGTTTGATTTGTGTGTCATCTCCTTGGTTTGTTCCCACAAGCGTCATGAAATGGCTTCCTTGCTTCCCAGGTGCTGGAGATGAGATAAAACCCCAGTTGTTAGGTCCTGTGAATTGGCAGGCATTGTGCAGTTCTGCTGTAGGTAGGAATCAGTGGGGTTTTGGTTTCAGCAGGGATGTGTTGGTAGAAGCGTGGGACAACAGCTCAAAAAGCTCAAAGGGACAACAGAATTAGTCAAAGACTTGAGTTGTGTTTACTGAAAAAGCGATGAGCTTGTGGACCTGGCTTCAGCTGGGAAAGTTGAAAGCAAACTCTACTGGAGCACAGATAAAATAAACTCCTCTTAATTTTCAGCTAAGGTTATTAATGAAAATTCAGGGTTGCAGAAGACAGATCAAGGTACCGCAAACTGAGCAGACAATGTAGGAATTCATGTCAATGGTGTAAAACTGCTGAAAGGTTTTCTTTAATAATCGCAAAAACTCAAAAAACCTGCACAGAACATACCACCCAAGTTATTAATTCAGTGAAATAAAAACAGCTGCATTTTTCTACTGGTCCAAATGAGATCAGATGCTCTTGGCCAGCGTAGCAGTGACCAGGTGAAGAGATTGCATTGATTTCAACTAAACACAGCAAACAATTTAAGTGAGCTGTTACAGCTTATTTAGGTAGGCTTGGCTTCAAGAGAACACCTTTTTAAGACAAAGAATAAATAGTCGTGGAAATGCTTCGTGACTGTTGCAATTTTGCTTGCTTTGTCGCCAGGTTGGCCAAAAAAATAAAAAGATTTTCTTCCTGAACTGTGTTTTCATAATTTTCATAGGAGTGCCGTAAAATTCCCCACGAAGCAGCTAAATGCAAGGCTGGTGTCAATCTCCTGCATGCCATCAGGCACATTTAGCCGGATAATACACCACCGAGATGGAAACATAATTGGACTGCTTTGGTATCCTCTGCTTGCCGACTCGCATTTTGCTTGAGAAGCCAGTAAAGCCTTAGGCCTCGCTGTTAATTTTCAGGGCTTTCAGAGCTCCTGGTGCACACATGCATAATGCATGCGCGGATGCAGACAAACACTGAGAGACAAGATTCAGAGTAGGGGTTTTCAGTAAGACTGATAGGTTTGGGAAAAAGCATTTTTTTATTCGTCTTTCAAATAATTAGTGAGTTTCTTTCATTTTTTAAATGTCTGACAGTGTTTGCTTAGCGCAAGGCACTTTATATTCTAGGTCTTGCCGCCTATATAACAGCTGTTTTCTCTTGCCCCTTCTACATTTCCCGCTGGCTCCCTCGAGTCTAGATGTGATGAGGTTTTATGAACACTTGTTTTACATTGTGTTTTTTTCATCCATTTTTTTCTTTTAGCAAAAATCCACAAGCTTTGCTGAAAAACATAGAGTACCAGTATGCTTCCCAGTGAATGTCTAGAACTGCCTTGCTGGGGTGAAATGTGGAGCTAGAATTTGGCTGTCAGCTTCTGGGGAAGGGGCTGACTTTGGCCTGAACAAGATGCAGCCTGGGCAAGGGAATTTGTTGTATTTACAAAAAGCAGACCAGTTTATCGGAGTGGATTGAGTTTGCTGCAAGCAACTGCACTTGGTTGCAACCTCTTCCTCTCGGAGCTAGAGTAATGTTAGCCTTGAGGATATGCCTTATCTGGATTTTATTGTGTTGTTGCTCTGGTAACAGCAAGTCTTATACCTTTAATAAAGGAAGCAGGGATATTTTATTTTACTCTCTAGACTGCAATCAAAGGGAAGTTTTGAGGTTTCTTTCTACCATGGGTTTTGCTGTTAACAGAAAATTTGTACTTGCTCTGCAGAGAGCAATTTAACCTTAAGGATGATTTTTCTTTTACCATAAAGATAAGGAGTTTCAAGAACAATTGATGTCCATATTTTAAATGAAAACCTGGGCTTTTAATGCAGTTTTTAAAAATGGGGGAGAAAGCTTGCAGGAATCTTGAAGCTGAGAATAATTAAGCCTTCTTAAAAACTTTGTACATACTCAATGCAGCTCCGCTTTATCAGCTTCAATTCAGAAATCAGCTCCGAGTTCATTTAGGACTGTTTCAGAAGCAGGTCTTGCATTTATAGGGCAGCTATTGGGAAAGCTTGTTGTCTTGCGACCACTGTGCCATTTATGTGTGGAATGCTGAGTTACCTTGAGACAGTGTTGGAGGTGGTCTCTTGGTCAGCTCAGACCTTTGTTGTGAAGGCTGTTAAAATAATTTTATTTTTTTTTTTAAAAGTGGCTGGGAACCTGGTAATGACACAGAGAATCCATTTGTAGAGAACAACTGGGATTCTGGGAGCTTCTCTGTATATGTTCTTTCAATATCTTAGCACTCAGCTTGTGATAGGTTTTGTTTTTTCTCTAATTATCACAAGTAAAGCATTTTTTTTTTTCTCTGCTTCAGTTGAAATCCCTCTTTTTCTTCAGTGTTTCTACTTGGAAAATCTGTAAAGAAACCTTGGAGGACTTATTGTTATGCCTGGATTCAGAACTAGTCCCATCTGCTTGGGACTGGTGTCTAAGGATGTGACCGAGAATTTGCTGGGAAAATATATTTTGTTGTTAACGAATCAGGTTTTAGTTAAGTCTTGTCTTACTGCTTTAGTTAAGTTATTGCTTTGCTTCTAATTTCATTTGATCTGAAGTGTCAAAACCAGAATGCTCAAATTAAGTCCTCATTATTATGTTTTGTTTTTCTTGCAGGGAAGTTACCCAGTGTGGGAAGATTTTATAAATAAAGCTGGGAAACTGCAGTCTCAGCTTCGGTAAGTTTTGTGTTACAGGGAATTGTTGGGGATCTTGACTACGTGCAAACATTAAGATTGAATGCAGCTTCTGCCAGGATAATTCGCTAAGCATGTCCTAGTAAAATTGTACATATTTCATAGTCAACGCCATGCATGTAATTTTTCACATACTATTATTGCTGTTTTAATGTATTTAGGAAAATACATAATCTGCCACCAGCTGTACCAAATAAACATAAAATGAGCTAAATTTCATGGCTTCTGATGGAAAATTGGAAAGATAACATATTGTTAAGTGAATACACATTTTGAGTTAGCCCTGTGTTGTCCTTTTTATTAGTGTAGAATAGAGCAGGTTTCTATTAGAGTGCTCAAAATATTAAAAAGTCTTCAGTAGCACTTTATTCTGCGTTAAAAACAAAGGGAATTCTTATGCTGGATCACTTATTGGTGATTATTAAAACTTTGTAGGGATATACTTTGCAAATGGCATTCTGGATTACTTAGTAGGGGCCATATGTATCTCTTTCAGACCAATTCTGCTTTCTCTAGAATCCATTCACTTGCAAAATTTGTTTCTGCTGATATGAATCCAAGCTCCATCTCTTCACAATGCCTCCTGAACCACAATCACCTCTGTGCTCTCCAGAGTATCAGCGGTTTTTTGCAACAGTGGTTGTAACAGGTGTGGTTATTGCCAGTCTACTTTGCAGCTGTGTTGCATTGTGAACCATAACTGAAGAAACTAGGGTTTAGGCTTATTTGCCTTAAACAGCTGGAGTATGCTGTTCAGCCATGCTATGCCTAAAATACCTCACTTACGTGTGGGTTTTCGTGTTCCAGTAATCATGTCACTTTGAGTGTGGAAGAACCAGAGGAAGCAGAGAAAGAAGAGGAATGGAGAATTTGCCTGGCCCTTTATAATTTTTAAACACAGGCCTTCTGGGAAGACATGAGGGATAGTTTTGTTTATTTCCCAGCCCTGTGGTGTTGCATTCAATGAATGTAGTGCTTTTCTAGCTACAGGAATGTGCAGGCAGGCATCCTGAAAGCCTATGTTTGAAGAGTTCCTGTCCACGTCTAGCAAATATGTGCCTTTTGCAACCAGTTCATTACTGTGTGCTCTGATAAAGGAGAGCAGATGTCATCTGAGCTGGAGCCAGGTCTTCCTGGATCTTGTTACTGAAGAAGTGGAACTTTGTTATTGGCAATATAATTAATAATTAACAATGTGGTACACAAAACAGCATGACCCACAAGTCTGGAAGTTGGAGAACACAAACAGTGTTAAGGAAAATCCTAGCAAAGGTTATCTAGTCTCTGGGCTCAATATTGCTTGCTAGCTGTCAGGATTGGATTTTTTTTTTTTGTTTCCCGTTAATCTCCTGGGCATGTGGAGTGTCCTTATGCATTTGGTTAGTCCTCTCAAGCCTGTTTTTGTGTTCAAATCTTTTGTGCTGTCAGTAGGCCATTTACTACGCTGCCAGTTATGTCCTCTGTATCTTGAGCATATTTGGAGTGAGCCTTGCATAAAATCTGACCTAATTAAGCAGTCCTGTGGTCTTTTTTGGCCAAGGATCAGCTTCCCTGCAGGTCTCGCAGGGTTTTTGAGGGCAGCAGGAAGCTCTTGAAACGAAGTGAAACTGATGGTTCTCCTTCAGGATTTTGTTTGGAAAGGCTAACTATTACTGTCAGGAGAGGAAATTTGAGTTACTGGTAGAAAAGATGTGCAGAAACAGAACCATAAGGTAATGGTGGAGGGGGCACATTGCACTTTACCTATAAAGCCCTGGCCTACTTTGACCTAAATTGGGTCAACCAGATTATAAACCATCAGAAATCTGGAACCAGCCTGTGGCATTTAGGGCTCTAGGGCCTCCTTATGTAGAACAAATATGTTTGGAAAAGTGTAACTCACGTTGGCTGTGCACTTGAACAGATTTGTGGTCTGTATGTGCTTTCCAATCCTGGGGGGATGTGGAGCTAGTGGGGTTGACACTTTGAATTGTGGAGTATTTGAGATTGGTGATGTGCCTCTCAGGAAGAGATCTGCTTGGAGGAGCCCTGGATCAGAAAGGGGTTTTGGTGTTGGGTTTTTTTTGAAGTGGAGATTTTCCCCCTGCTCCTTTTCCTCTTCCCATTTGCCCAAGAACTCCAGAGCAGTCTGACTTCTAGGAAGTTGCTGTTTTCTGTTTCAAGGGATGCTCATGCTTTTCATCTGAGAAACTCAGGAAAGTGTTTGGCCAGGATCCTAGAAAAAAGAAAGATCCTGCATGCTTATTCTTAAAATATACATGTTCCCCGGAAATAGCAGTGGCTGTAATTTGTACACTAATGGATGTGGTATAACGTATGTTAGATTTGTTTTTCATGTTTGACTGCTTAATATTAGTTCATCGGAGGAAATCGGCTAGAAGGGGGATGGCTGTGCTCTTTTGAAATAGCACCTGTCCTGGGCAATTCACAGCACGGAATTAGCGTGGCTGCCTCCAAGTCCATAGTGCTAACACAAAGCGAGGAAGGGATTAGAGATGAAGGAGGGAAAAGGATAAATTCAGATATAAAAGACGATATTTTTTTTTTTTTTTGGCCTCTGCAAGTTCACAGTGGCATTCTTTATAAGCCTAAATGTTTTTGGCAATAATTAAATAGGCAGCAATGAGACACTGCTAATGTTTTGTTATCTGTATGCATTTCAGGACTACAGTAGTAGCAGCTGCTGCCTTTTTGGATGCCTTTCAGAAAGTGGCTGACATGGCTACTAATACACGTGGTAAGCAGATGTGTCAATATTGAGTTTAACACAATGCTGTATGGTTTATACCATTTGTTGTAATAAAAAAGAAGTCTAACTTGTTACATTGACAAGCAGATCTGTGAGACATCTGTTAGATGGACTTGCACTTTGAAAAAGTGACATGTGGAAAAGGAAGTAATCTTTTCTTTACCCCCCAAAAAAAATACTGGAAACCTGTAATTTAAATGTGTCATCAGTCATGTGAACACTTCTTAATTACCATTTGAATTATATGTTGATGAATAATATTTTAGAAAGCAAGATTTACTGTAATCTGTATTCACTGATGCTTCTGTACCTTAAGTAAATGCAAAAGGCTTGATATTCAGCTGGTATAAATAAATGTAGGGCTGCTGAATACAGAGCTGATACCAGCTGATGCTATGGCCTCTGGGGTCTGCAGATAATGATGACAGTAGTCTGTATTTGTGTCTTTGAAGAAAGTCTTTGCTTGTCCTTCATCCTCTTAAGTCTGACATAACTGGTCCAAATTAATTTTCCTGTGCTATGGGCTTCGCTGGGTCTAAGATTTGTTGGTGAGTACAGAGGCCAAAATAGTACAGCTGGTGATCCTTCCAAGCTGCTGGCTTGGAACAAAACAAAAGGGAGCTTTTCTCTGAAGTTGGGTGCCCAGTGACCAAGGCATCGTGTGCAGATGCCCCTGCAGCGGCGGGGCATTCCCCATGGTTGCTGTGTTCCTAGGCGTGGTTGCTGAAGAACAAATCCAAAGGATGTATATCACTGCAGAGTTTAGTGTCTTTTGGTCACCTCTAACCTTATGGGTTTTATGACTTCAAAAAAAAAAAAAAAAGTCCTAATGTATCCTTGGCATTTGACTTGAAGAGTAAGAAAGTAATATTGTTAATGTGCATTTCTGTTAGCAGTGTGCAAGCTCAGCCAGGCTTTTTTTTATGCATACCTTCTGTAAATTAAGCGTAATCTACTCATGTAAAATAATAAACACTCCAGAAAGTGGTATAAACTGAGGATGAGACCCAATGCAGAACCTGAATTGGATTTCTAACATGTCTTTGTTTCAAGCATGCTCTGTTTTGTTTATTCTCCCCCTCATCTCCAAACAGCAAACAAGGTAAGCCCTACCAAAATCCTTCAGGCTTGTCTTCTGGCTGTGCTGCCAGGCTTACAGAACTTACATTCAAATACCAGAAGAACTGAAACTTTAATACAAAAATAGCTTGTGTAGGTTTTTGAAGGGTATTTTGCACTTTCTGCTGTGTTATTTGGACCACGTCCAACAAGCCTCATGTCTTGTCTCTTATCTCTTTGAACACATCCTTTACAAAGGGAACTCTGTAAATCCCGGCCTGCCAAGTGTGTATAGCTCCTCTGTTCTGCCTTTCTGACTGAATGGATAGAAGGGAATTTTTTTATTTTTAGAAAGTAATGTTCTGGGCAAAGAATCAAAATTCCAAGCTAGCTGGTGGTTCTGATTTGCCTCCCAACCCAACTTCCACTTGTACCCATTCAAGTATTTACATACAAGTAGTCTATTGCCTTGGAGTATCTGTGAGGTTGCACGTTGGTCCTTTAACAAAATACAAATCCTTCTGGCTTGCTGTGAATGGCGATAAAAGCCTGGCCCTATTGAAGATGATGGCAAAACTCCCTATAACTTACTAGGGCACAACTTCATAAAAATGTCTTTTGTTGTTGGTATAAGTAACCATATTCAGAAAACAAAGCCAAATAAGCTTCTCTGATTTGGGGATTTTAATGGGCTCCCAATTTTTCTTTTGAGGAGTTACTTAACTTGGAGCAATTCTTTGTTAAATTTTGCCTATTACCTAAACACACAATTTATTAACTGGATGTTTGTCTAATCAAACACCTAACTATGCTTCGCACTGTTTAGAGAGTTTACAGTTAACAGGTTAACTAAACTCAGCAAAATTCACATTCAGCTTCTGCTAATACACAAGACTTCTGTAGGCAGAGCTTAAAAGGTTGGTGTATTTTAAATCAATAAGGCTGGTTTATCCTAGCACAAGCTAAATGCTGCTTCTGGGAGCTGTGTATGAAAATATGGAAGCAGATGCCTGTTTTGGAGGGTCAATGTTACTTCCTTGTAGGGTGACTGAAGCATTGTGAAGCTGGGTGCTGACTTTTATTTGTAACTGCTTGTAGTTTTATTTTTAAGACCCACTGATCTAGTTGATGAAAGCGTTTTATCAGTCAGCAGAAGCACTCAGTCTTTAATCTGGTTGCATCAGCATTAGCTTTGAAAGAAGAAAAAGCATTTACATGGATGTCCATGTCCACACACGTGCAAGAGGAGATGATTGCCTTTGCAGACACCAAGTGTTTAAAGTGTGAGAACTTATTTTCATCAACTCCATTGTTTTTGTTCCAGCTGATATCTTTCTCTACCTTGTGTGCCATTACTGCTGTTCCCAAACACTGGCTTTTCCCTTTTGGTACATCTTTCTTTCTACATCGTCTACTTCCTTCTAATTCTGCAACGGTAACCATGTTTATCTTAACATTCCCATTTGGAGCTCAAATAGAGGGCATAATTGGAACTCTGCCTATGGTAAAACCTATGGTTGGATGAGCTGAATAACCTGTACTTTGTCGTATATGTACTCAACTTTTTTGACTCGGTCTTCACTGACAACCACTCTCTTCACCCCTCCTGAGTCAATGGACAATGAGAGGGTGTCCAGGGAGGTAAAGCCCCTTCCACTGTAGAGGAGGATCAGGTTCGTGACCACCTGAGGAACTTGAACACATGTAAGTCTGTGGGACCTGATGAGATGCATCCCAGAGTCATAAAGTCATAGAGTAGTTTGGGTTGGAAAGGACCTTAAAGAGCATTTAATTTCAACCCCCCTGCCATGGGCAGGGACATGTCCCACTAGATCAGGTTGCCCAAGGCCCCATCCAACCTGGCCTTCAACACCTCCAGGGATGGGGCATCCATAGCATCCCTGGGCAGTCTGTTCTAGTGCCTCACCACTCTCATGGTGAACAAATTCTTCCTTATGTCTAGTCGAACTTTGCCCCTCTCCAGTTCATACCTATTGCCCCTATTCCTATCACTACAAGCCTTTGTAAAGCATCCCTACCCAGCTTTCAGGTACTGGAAGCTTGCTATAAGGTCTCCCTGGAGCCTTCTCTTCTCCATGCTAAGCAACCCAAACTCTCTCTGCCTATCCTCATAGCAGACGTGCTCCAGGCCTCGGATCACCCTTTCCAGAGAAGAACTACGAGGATGGTCCGAGGGCTGGATCCTCTGCTATGAGGACAGGGGCAATGGGTATAAATTGGAGAGAGGAAGACTTAGACTAAACGTAAGGAAGAATTTCCTCACATTGAGGGTGGTGAGGCACTGGAAAAGGTTGCCCAGGGAAGTTGCGGATGCCCCATCCCTGGAGGTGTTCAAGGCCATGTTGTTTGGGGCCTTGGCCAGCCTGGTCTGGTGAGAGGTGTCCCTGCCCATTGCAGGGGGGTTGGAACTATGATCTTTAAGGTCCCTTCCAACCCAAACCATTCTATGATTCTATATTTTACTCGTGTTGCAGCTTTTGAGGCGGGAAAGGCCCTGAATGTGAAGTACCTGGTGTCTTGTAGTGACTCAATGCACAGATGAATTTCCTGACCTGCTCATCTCTACTTTTCCTTTCTCCTTTATCTCTCTTTTTTAGATGCAAATCAACCCGAAGTTTAGCCTGCTCTGAGTTTATTACAGTTCCCTCAGATTAATGCTTTTTTATTTCAGCCTGACAAAGAAAAACGTTGGGAAACTAGTTATGATGTGTCCATTGTCAGAAGATTTTATTTCTATGGGTCTGGTCATCTGAAAAACATCATTTGGATGGAGGAGTCTGTGAAGTTATATTGCTAATTCTCTAATATTACTGGATATATAGTGGTGTTTGCCGGTTGTTTTACTGCTACCAGAGACTTTAAAAAAAGAAATTCCTGCAAATGTTTTGGCTCTTGAGCTCTGACAAGATACGTGCATCTATCTAGCAGTTTGCATTATTCAGGCTACATCTGTTTGGCAAACAGCCTGGCAGAATTTTAGTTTGCAGTGGAGTCTGGTATTATTTCTCACTATGATTATTAAAGAGACTACTCAGAAAAAAATTAATTTAATGGATCCTTCAGAATACCTTTAAACCCTAGTGGCGTTTCCTTTTGAGGAAGTTTGTGCTTGTGAGTTCTAGTTAAGGTTTTTCTCGTATGGCTCAGGTCTTTCAGTATTTGGCATTTTGAATGTTTTTATCCATCTCGCTTCTAGTGAAAGCATGAAAGAGATTTAGGCTGGATTTAATTTAATATTTGTTTACCTGGTGTTTTGTGCATTAAAAATCTATTCTTTTATGAAAGTGGGAAACGTGCACCCTAAATAGAAACATACGTCACATACAAACATACTGTAAGCTGGGCTTGAACAGTATGTAAAGGGACATGTGTAAATTGATTTACTTTTTGTATGCTAGCATTCTTCTTTCTCTTCAGCATTTGAAGATCCTTTGTAGATAAGTGCTAGAACTTAGAACCTTGGAAAAGCACGTGAGAAAAGTAACTACCCTCCTTGTGTTTTGAGGGGGATGGATGTGAAGATATGCTCACTTCTTTTATATGTACTTCATACACAATCATCAGCTTCCATGGAAAAAAACCTGCCCCAGTCTTGCCTACCTGCATCTTCACAGGTGTAAATTAGAATTTATGGAGAGACAATGTGAAAGCTTTGATTTACCCCCAAGCTTAAAATTGATGTTCAAAGTGAATCTGTTAATGAGGCAGCTGATAGCTGCTCTTGTGGGCTTTTTGTTTTTCATCCATATTGAAGGGTTTTTTACATACACATAGGTGTGTTTGATATTAGCAGATTAGTTAAATCACTTCAAGATATGTTTCAATGTATTGCACTGCTTTCTCTGCCCAGTTGTGTTCCTCGGATTTTGTAATGCTGCTTAAGTCGCCTTATTTCAACTTGGCAAGTGCACCTGAAGGTATGTGTTCCCAGCCCTTGGTAATTTTGGCACCTGTTGTGCTGGTTGGTGCTATTTACATTTTCCATCTCTTTCATTTTACAGATGTCTGAGAGGACTTTAAGGTTACACAGAGCTACTGACAGGAGTTTCAAGGAATTCTAGTTGAGAGTGCCTGCTGGGCAGAGGGGGTCTGAGGTTGGGGAGGGAAGAGCTGTGGATGGTCAGCCAGCTACAAAGAGACACTGCGCAGACCTGAAAGCAAAACTCAGCCCAAGCCTGCATGGCACGCAGCAGTGGCAGGGTACCAGAACCAGCATAGCCATTTTGGTGTTACCCCTGGGAGAAGCAGGCTGTATCAGCATGGGAGAATTGCTGCATTAAGGAGTCTGTACTTTGTTCAGGCCACATTAAATTTTATCAGCACTCAGAAATGTAAATATGGTTAAACGCTTTTACTTATAAGTAAGTATTTAAGTAAATCTGATTAATATCTGTTGAGTATCTGCCTCCTGTAGCTCTTGTACTGCAGTATTCAGTGACTGCTCTTCATGTTTAATAAAGCTGCTTAAAACACTGCTGTTACTGTAGATCTGTATTCCTGGGCAGGCTTTGCATCAGTCTTGCTCCAGGTATCATGTGAGTACACCTTCAGGTAGTCCTTACTCTGAGTGCTTCGTTTTCATCTTAGCCAGGGTATAAATGGTGTGTATTGAAGTGGTTTTCCAAGGTGACAAGCTGCACAAAGTGCTGGAGTGCTGGAATTAGCATCTGTTATCTCCCAAGTAAGTGTGCTTAAGCCTCCTGAACCAGTATCTCACTCACAGCAAATAAGGCAGTGTGACCCCAGGGATAAATTCTTGGTTCCACAGCAAAATGTTACAGATGGTACTGCAAGGTGACTTTCTACTCGTTTCATGGGAAAAAAAAAAAAAAAGAAAATGAACAACAAAAAGGGATCCTGAAGAGGGGAAAGAGACACCACACGATAGCAATAGGCCTAAAATCTGTATAATGTTTTGGAAATTAGTTCCTGTGCTCCTGGCTGTGATCTGGGGAGCTGTGGTGATGATATGTATGTAATTTGAGTGAAAACAGAACAGGGCATAAGAGGAAAGGGGTTCTCATAGTCCAATTCTTTTGGTTTTCTGACTCCTCTTTAACTTCACATGCTCAAACTCAAATAACAAAACCTTTGTTTGAGCTTCCTGTCAGTTAAGATAAGACTTTGTAATAAGCACTTATTTATCCCATGGAGTCTTTGAAGTAAGATAATATAATCCAGGCTTTTTCTTTGTAGATTTTAAAAAATAAAATAATCAGGAAGAAAATTATTTAAATGAAGCATTCAGACTTCCATTATGCTTTCATGAAGATGATGCAAAACACAGGACCAATTCAAAATCGTTGGCAGATAATTTTGAAGCTGGATGACACATCTGTTGCTTTTTGAAAAGTAGGACTTGGATTGCCGCTTAAAAGTGCTAAAACTACGAAACACTTATAATCGGCAGTGCTATATTAATCTGTTTCCATATCCCTGTCTTTCTCTAGACAAGTAGCAAAAGTCAGTCCACGTCTTTCAACCTGTGTGCCACCCTGAGAACTCTGCTGCTGACGGGAGCCCATTTGGTTGGAGCAGTCAAAGCAGGATGAACGTCTTATGTGCCCAAACACAAGAGAAGTGTTTTAGTTATTAATGACTAGGTTTTATATTTAGAGGTTTAAAAGGCCTGCTTTGCAAGTAAAACATTACTATTGCCTTTTCTTTCAATGACTGCATGCAATGCAGTATAAAGAAATTTTATTTATTTTAGCCTTTTTTTTTTCCTTGAGGTCATGATGAAATATGGCTCAGGGTCATTGGCAACATTTGTGCTGCTTTGATGTTCCTACCCAAGCAGAAGTTTCCTGGGCAAGAGATGAAAATAACTTCTATAAAAACTTACATAGCCAGCTACCCCCTGGTATGGTGCGCAATATTGATGCATAAGTAGAATTTGTGTTTCCCCTACAGCCCAGGATTTTTTTTCAGCTTAAGGTGCTTTGCTGAGAGACTGAAGTGTTCTTAGGAAGGGATAAAGCTGCTGGGTGGTTGTGTACGCTAACAGAAAATTGGAATGCAAGACTAATTTCTGTGAAGGAGAAAAAATGAAAGGATGAGGGGGAAGAAGCAAATAAACTGCTTTAATACTACATCCAAGGAGTGGGCAGGTGCATTAAAATAGGAGTGGTTGGCCTCTTTTTTTCATGACTCAATGTAAATCGGCTTGCTATCATCTGAATCGGAAATCTTTGGGAGGGGAAACAGCACAGAGTTATTTTTTAATACGCTCAGTCTTAGTTGTAGTTCTTCTATATGCAGCTGCTTTGCTTTTAGTTGGCTAGAATATCAGGTCCTGTTTCTTCTGCAAATTTGGGATGGATGGATTGATCCCAGCTCCACGATGACCTTGTAGGTCTGTGGGCATTTTCATACAGAGCACTTACGCTTTAATAACTACGTACTGGTTATGTACCTCCAAAGATTTTTGTTCTTAGTCTTAGCGAGATAACTAAACTTTCATTATCTTAAACACCCAATTTGGAAATAATAAGTCATAAATGGCTCTGAGAATTTCCTTTGGATAACATATTAGGTTGAAAGCAAAGATGCAGAAGCACCCTTTTGATAATGGGATGTTGATTAGAAAATAGAGGCTGAGGTTTTGTTTGGTGGTTGGTCTTTCCAGTGTAGCGTATGTTCCTGTGGTGGGAGATCCCCTTTCAAGCTCATTCAGTCAGCCTTTTGATGTGATAAATTGCTAGTTGGCACGTAGCAACAATTTTGTAGTAACCACAACAAGAGAGTTGTTGCAACTTTTATGTATTTATTTTCAATGTGTCACTGGTTGAATAGTAAAGGTAGCTGAAGATCTGTTTCCATTGCATTTTATTTGGTATCTTATTTGCCTCGAGACAGAAAGGGAGGTGGTGTGGGAGGAGAACTGAATAAATCAATTCAGACTAAGCTGGGTTTGCTGTAAAGCACGGCAGTGCTTCTTTGCTTTGTGGACCTTGCCCGTGCTGTGTTGTGGAGGCAGCAGAGCGGTTGCTGTGCTTCTGCTGCCTTATGCCTTACAGCTGTCTCAGTGGAGGTTCATTGGTTGTCCTCTTGTTGATCACCTCAGCAGTGACTTCCAAGAAGAGATAATGTGTGGGTGAAGGATCAGGTTTTTGTTGTCGGTTGGCTTTGTGCAAACTCACCAGATCTCTAGGGAGGTGAGTGTGGACCTGACCAGAGTCCAGGCAGTTACCTCAGCTCCACTGCATCCCAGTCCACTTGCGGCATTTCTTTATATCAGCAAGGCAATTTGTGTGAAGGCTGTAGTACAGAAGTGTGCTTTGACCTGATAATTGTGATCTTCAGCTCCCTAAATCTATTCCTACCCTATCTGTGTGGAAACTGTGTTTCTCTAATGAAAAGAGGGTAACGTAAGAGGTATAGAAAAAGTGAAATTATAAGCTCCAGCAGAGTAACATCTGAGTGGAGTGTCCAGAACAATGGAGCTCTGTCTAATTATTAACAAACATCATTAACAAAAGCACCAGTGACATCTGCATTGTCTAACAGGTTTTTTTTCTCTCCATAATGCAGTCTGCTTCCCAGAAGGATGTACCTCCACATGCTCTAGTTGGTGTCAGGACAGTAGATTGTATATTTTTGCTCCACGTGTGTCCATGCAAACTAGCATTCCTACTGCCAGGTGATTTAGTCGCTGACATGATTCATCTCATGTTTGCATATCTGCTGCTTCCAATGAAGTGGTGCGTGTTCATGGTAATAATGAGGTCCTGCTTAAAAATAGACCAGCTTCCTTCATTTTCTGGTCTTTCTGTTTACTTGATGGCTTGTTGAGTGTTGCCAGGACAAATGTTTGTCCCTGTTGCTGTGCAAGCTGTTCACCCCTTCCCTCCTCCTCTATGTGGTAGTTTTCAGTTGAAGCAGTTCCCTCCTCTTTCCTGGTAGAAGTAACAAAACTCGCACCATTCCACGGTTATGATCTCATTTAGAGAGGTGGGGAAGAGTCCATGCTGTTTCTTGAATTTCACTAGAAAAGTATTATCTGCCTAGGACAATGCTTCGTGCCATGTCTTCCTCTTCCATTTCTATGCCTGATGAAGTCCAACCTGTAGAACTACTTCTGAAAAGTTGAAATAATTTACTTAACTCGCTGTTTCCCTTCAGGGCTCAGAGCCCTCCTTGTATCTGTGCTTTCTACAGCGTTTTTTCCTACAAATTGATCTATTATCTGCCCTCCATTCAGGCTGCTTTTTTGGACAGTATGGAGAAGGAAGGGAACATGGGCTGTTTCCAAAGGTGCTCTGGGTTGTGACCTGACAGTACATCCCATGAAATGTTTGGGCTCTGACATTTATATACGCTTAAATCTTTCTACTGCTCTGCAGATTTTGCTTTTATTGTTGTTTTCACCTAGGCTTCTTAGATGTAAAAACCAGTTTGTTTTCTAATCTAATGAAGCCATTCAGAAATGCTGCAACCTCTGCTGCAGCCATCCACTCTCAGGCTTTGTGGAAACCACTTCAAAACTAATAGCAGTGGCAATTGTGTGTGGGAGGGGAGGAGAGCACGTTCATCTGCAGCGTGATGGTGTCACGGGTTTCTACAATCAACCCCTGCAATTGTTGTGAAATTTTCCTCTCCTGCAGCATTTATTACTATGTAAAATTGAAATCTGCATGATTTCCTGCTGTGAGCGCCTGGGCTGAGGGACTGGTTTCTATAGTAACTAATATCAAGGAGCTGGCTGGGACTTTGCTTTGGAGCTGTATTTGAGTGTATTTCACAGTTCGGTGCAATGCTGTACGAGTATTTTGATTGATGACAAACAAGAAGTCAGAGGTTGTGGCTGCCATTGCTTCTGTAGTAGCGCTGTGCACTTTGGCGTGTACACTGAGGTCTAAAAATAGGCATTTTTGCAAAATGGAGTTGGAGGTGAGGTGAGGGGTATGTCTTTTTGTCTCCTAGTTCCCCCCCAGTCATGATAAATAGCACTATTAATGCAGTTTCGTCTGCAGGACCAGCTCCTGCCCTCACTTAGGCCCAGGCAAACCTACTAAATGTCTTTGTTTTGCGGGGCTAAGCAGGGAAAGGGGTGGAGAGGGTTGAAGCTTGACTTGTAGATTGTAGGCTTTCAGGATGCCAGGCAACGTGGAAAGCCTGGTTTGCACAGTTTGCAAGTAGTCCAGAAAGGCATAGTGGGTCAGGTGCACGAAAACTTAAGTTTAGTCTTCCATTTAGGGTCACTTTCAAATTAAAACTTACACCGTGTGATGGAGATGGGGAAGGACAGTGGTTTCTGCCTAGAGAAGTCCTCTAAGGACAGCAGTTTGATTTACACAGGCAAAAATAGTTCTATTCTGTTAATGTGTGTTTTTTTTTTTTCTTCTAGTAGTTCCTTGGAATTGTGTTGAGGCCAAGCTTGAACTGTAAAGCAAGCTTATGGCAATGATGAAAGTGTGAAAATGTCTTTGAGTATGAGTGAAGGTCTTTTTTCATGGCTGTGCTAGAAAGGGGGTGTGTTTGAGCACATGCTCCGCTTGCTTCTTTCCCAAACCCTCACCCCCCAAAAGCAAAACATTTTCAAGGAGAGGGTGAAGCTGTATGTCTTATGTACTTGTAGGCATGCACACCTGGGTAAGCAAGGAGTGCCACTGCTCAGCCAACTCAAGGGTAGCTTTGACTTGGCCACCCTAAGAGCAATTTCTTGTTTGTTTGGTATTTGAGGATGCTGGAGGGGGCTGTGGAGGGAGAATCGGGAGAGGAAGAAATGAATGGAGGACAAAGATGAGCTGCATGTATCGTGCTGGGAGTATTTATGGAACATCAGATACATATTCATGAAGAAATGAGGCTTTTTATTTTTTAATAAAAATAGGTCATCTTTTTATTATGTATTCACTACTTACGTATGCAAGTCTGTAGTAAAAAGTATTACAGTGATTAAAAAAAAATTACTGGATTAAGCTGGTTGCATCAAGAGTAATGATGCATTTGAATATTTTGAGATAATTTGACACTGAGACATGACCAGATTAGCAGTTTGAGAATATAATGACTGATGTTCAAGAATATCATGACTGATGTTGCTGAGAAATAATCATCAGCTGCATTACTTGTGTAGAAGTAAAAAAAAAAATAAAATAATATCCCATTCTTGCAAGCAGGTACTAAATAGAGCACTGAAATGAGGGCTGAGAATAAGCATTTGTTATATTTATGCAAGCCTGGAACATTGTGATGTTATAAATAAATTAAATCCGAAGTACATTTAGTTAATACGTAGCATGCACATTGTGATGGATTATCCCTGTTTTTAATGCTTGTTCATTTTCTGCTGGTTTGCAAAATCACTGGAGTCCAATAGAGCAGGCTTCCTTTTGATGCTGTTCTGAAAGTGTATCCATTTTAAATCTAGGTTATCTTGCATGGAGAACAGCAGCTCAGTGGGAGTGTTAGTCATTTGGTTCAAAGGTAAAGAGTTCACGTGTAGTTCTTCTGTAGCTACTGCAGAAGCAGGAGCCTTGGTTATGAATATAGCCAAGGGAATGTTTGAGCTATTAAGCTGAAAGTTAGCTTTCTGCTGGGGAAATGAGTGCTGTCACTGTGTATGTACCGTGATGCAAAGCCATCTCCAGACTGTGTGGTTCAAATGCACCATGCGCATTCAGGATGGATAATTGATTTAGACTAACAGATTTTAATCTTTCATTGTAAACTTGAAGCTGCCCTTAGCAGGAGTTACGAACTTCATGTTTCTCAAACTGTAATTTAACAAGGTTTTTAGCTATTCTCTCTGAAGTGTCTGCCTGTTTTCAGATACTTTGTTCTTCACAATGCATTTTCTTTATTGGCAACCTTACTAATTTAATATGCTTCCAAAATTAGGAGTGGGAGAAGCAGCTTGGTATATGTTCCCAACCAGGGTGGAAGCACTGAACTTCTAGTGTGCCTCTGTGGAGAGCGAAGATGATGGTTCAGTGGTTACTGTAGGGGGGTGACATTATGCACAGCCTAATTGGGCTTGAAGTTCAGACATAAGTATTTAAAAACAAATGTACTTGTTAGAATAAAGCTTTCTTGTTAAGCCTTTGTGTTAAAGTTAGTAGGCTTTGTCACAAGAAAAAAGCTAAAGCCTTTAGAAGTGCATACAACCACCCATCTGCTTGTGACAAATATCGCCAAGGGATTTTTGAAACAGTGGGCAGGATGGCCTGTCTTGTGCTCTGTGAGGAGGTTGATTAATGAAGGCTAACGCACAGTCAGGTTAAAAAGCACAACTGTTCGGTATCCTTTCCAAAACTCCCTGTCTCTAAAAAATTTTGACTATTGCCTAAAAATTTCAGCTTCTCTGGATCCGTGTTTGAAGTCACGATTGTCATGGATAAAGCGATGTATGTTTTTGTGTTCATGCTTAAATTCTGTGTACTTCAAGTTAGTCACACATTGGTTCTGAGTGATTTTCGTGTGTTACTTTTGTCAAAAAAAAAAAAAAAAAGGAAGCTGAACTCAAAATCTGTGCCCTCTAGGTCCACCCAGGAGATGAAGGGTGTATGAATAGCTCTCTTCTCTTGCTTTCTTTGAGAGAAAAGGTCTCTCAGATGAAACACATTCAGCATGTAAAAAGCTGCTCATGACCAATGGGAGTAAACATTAAACATTAATGATGCAGCTTTAAGTTGCATGGAAACAAACTGGGGCAAGTCAGTTCATTTTACCTTTGATTCACTGCTTCCAGCAGTTACAAAGAGAAAAGGTTGAAGGGACATGAGGCAAAAATGAGCCTCTTCCTTTAGCTCTTTCTTGTAATGGCATATTTTGCCCCAAACAATAGTTTCTGTATGTGGGTGCACAGAATTTATAATTTCCAAGTGTAACTTTGATTTTTTTTTTTTAAAAAAGCAAGCAACATCATAACAGCAATTTAAATAATTGCAATGATTTCTAGTTAAAGGGAGCATAAAATAAGGACTTCCAAGTATAGTCCTGGACTGTAGAGGTTTTAACATCCTCTAGGGGTGTGAGGTGATAGTTTGACCACAAGACTGGGATGGCAAAGATTGTCGGGTGCATCTGTTTTGTATGACCTATTTATAGCAGTGAGAATTTCTTCTGGTCTTATTTGCACAGACTTTGTATATATTTGCTTAATTACTTTTAATTGGAAAGAGGCTTACCTATGGATTTTTGTTTTCAACTTCTGTGGGTTTCCATGCTTTTTCCATTCTTTCTGTGGCACTAAACATTTCCTGCAGCATTTTCAGCATACTTGCATTAAGTTGGGTGACCCAGAAATATGTAACTTGGAGAACAGGCTGGCTTTGCAAGAGGACCTGTAATAGCAAGAGATAAACAACAGGCAGTATTCTTGATTGTTTGAGCGGGGTTAGGCCTAGCTACAGCTTTGTTACTCTTTATAGATCCCTAAAAGCCTCAGCTGCTGCTCTTGTAACACCTACAGATCTTTCCCACTGGTTGTATAGGGAGAATTAAGGCAGACAAACTCGTTTCTGCCGTGTGAAGAAGGAGGTGTCAAACTAGACAATCCTGAAAGCCTTGTTTTTAAAGCTCCACTTCCCTGGCCAGATTAGTTCGGGTTTCAATTACGTGATATTAAGATTTCTTAAATACAGTATATTTGGACAGAGACCTTTCCATGCAGCAATAAACAGTTTGCATATAATAATTTACCTCTTCTTTTATTTTATGGTCACTTGTTTCAGCTCTGTTAAGTAGAGGTACAGCTCATTTTAGGGTATTTAAAGATCTGCTGTGAGTTTGCTTTCTCGGAAGAGTTGTCGAAGCATAGTTTAAGCTATGATGAAAACCATTTTAGTATCTTTATAAGATTATTTTTAGAGTGTTTTGCTGGAGGAAGGGTCAGAGTAGAGTTGCTTTGGCAGGAACGTGAGGAACAACACTTCTAGTTTGGATGGATTCTCAATGTAATGTTTTAGTTAATTAAGTATGTTTGGGAGGGTTTCAGGAGGAGTGCTAAACAGTGATGGCCTCATACCATTTAAGTGTGAGCCACCTTAGTTCAGACAACTGGACAGGTAGATCTTGGAGAAAATCATTTCTAAACTTGAAAAATAAAAGCCTCCTGGTTTGTCCTTATGAATAGCTGTCTGGTGCATAATTTGGATTTTTTTTTGAAGTACTAGAGTAAAACATGATTAGAGGATGTTACTCACTCCAGTTACCAGCCTGAGAGACAAAGATGACAAGTTCCACCCCACTGATGAGAGAAGTGTGCTTTGGTAAGTTGAGGTGAGTGAATGAATTTTAGGATTTACATATGGACAAGCATCAGATCTGGAAGCCCTTCAAGCTCCTTGTCTCCCTTCCTTTTTGTTTCTTAGCCAACTGACTGCCTCAGTGTCCTACAGACAGAGAGCAGCCAGTCTGGCTTCACCCCTCTTCCCTGGTCATGTGCTTCACCTCGGTTTTAAAATATGTATGGCTGCAGCCATGTGCTGCTCACCACAAAAGTAAACTTGGGTTGGAGTTTCATCTTGCAGTGGCCGGTCTCTCTCTGTGGGAGAAACTGTACCAGGATTTCAAAGCATTGAAGTGATTGACAGCTAATTTTCTTTCTAAGGACAAGAAGGACCATTAGATCATCTATCCTGATTATCTCTGGAGTACTGGTCAGAGCTCAGTCTACTGCAAGCCTGGCGCTGGACGCAGCCGTGGCTGCAGACCTCCTGCAGAGGCAGGCGTGGGAATGGGCCGTGCCTGTGGAGTCACAGATGTGCTGGAAAATGCCCTGACTGTGTATTCTTGCTATAAAAAGATACACAAAACATTTTTAACCAAACTAGTACCCACAAGTCATCTTGCTTGGGTTGTCTTCCTCAACTTGAATCCTGAAGGAGATGCAGACATTGGACTTAGTGGTGGCAGTCATCTGTGGATCTGCATAAAATTTACAGATGGAGGGGGATCATCTTGCCCTCATCAAGAACATCTCAGCAGGCAGGAATACCTACTATCTTCTGTAACTTGTGATTCTCATAGTGTTCATGGAAACAGCTGTTCGTGGCCATGGACTGGAATGAAATGCCATGGCTAGGAGTAAGTAATGTGTTGTGGACATAGCTGGTAACTCCCACTTTGCTGTGGTTAGAGGCAAGAGTCTAAATAAAACTGCGGTGAAGAGATCTGCTTTTGTCCTTGCAGGGCCCTTCATGCCCTGTTTAGCACAGAGCTTATGTGGTTCACACCGTTACTGGTGACCATTGAGTTCTCTTCAAAATTTGTCGATTTTTGTATGCCTTTTTTTTTTTTTCTCCCTCTGTCCATTGAGGTTTAAAAATAACCCACCCTTCCTGCCCCCATGGCAAACAATCTTGACCGAACTGCCAGAAGGTTACATCTTCCTATGGTACAAGCAGAGCTGCATTGGTGGGAGCGGAGCCAAGAGTGTGGAGGCTTGCATCTTGATTTCCTATGGACTTATTTCATTAATGAAATAGATGGTGGTAGTGGGTCACTTAAAACTTGTGTATTTTATGTCTTTTGTCAGTGCTGGGATGTGAGGAGACAAAAAACACAGCTGCAGCAGGGGTTGTGGAAGTTGCAGGTGTGTGGTTGGCTGGAGAATGCCAAACTGCCATCTGTGGTGATGCTTTGATATTTTTTCTGCAGTCCACTTGCCTAGAAATGAAAGCAAGTACATAAAATAAGTGAGCAGCTGAAGATAGCTTTCCTCCAGCTTCTGTGGTCTCGCTGTTCAGCCAGAAGTCTGTGAAAGTGTAAGAGCTGAAATTCCATCGGGCTTAAGGGCTTAGTGTAGGTGATTCCCTGCCAGTGGCTTCAAGTCTTTCAAGTGCCTTTTCCTGTGTTGCTTTAAGTATGTTTGTCCTCTGCTGTCTAGAAGATGTGGAGAAACAGAAGAAAAGTTGCAGGTGTTATTTGCATGAAACTGTACAAAGAGAAGAAAAGCATAGTCATATTGCTTTGCTTATATATGTGGTTAGTACCCATTTTTGTGCCTGTGCTCTGACATTTTAAAGCTAAGTAGGGTAAGTAACCTTAAGCATTTGGAAAAAAAAAAAAAAAAAAACGGAAGTGTGATAGTTACCATAATGAAGTCGGTGGTGTCCTGTATGCGTTTTAAATTCCTAGTTTTGTATGCTCTTAATTTTTTCTGTCTGGTATGCAGCATGTCTGCTTGTTTACAAAATGCCTTGGAGCTGCATGGATTCCCTTGGACTGTGTGCAGAGTGGTTTATAACACTGTTAGGCATGCAGTGTTCTGACTGGAGAGATGTACTTGGAGCTGTGCTTTGGATTGCACAAATAATAGTTTCCAGGAATGGTCATGAGGATCAGCAGAAGGGAGCTTTCAAGAGCATGTGGATGCGGCACAGTCTTTCACTGAAAAGATGCCCTTTGCTGATGGCTGGGGTAATTGAGGCTACTCTGAAACGCAGAGCCTGACCAGCTATTTTCCCAAGCAGCTTCCTGAAATAATAGGGAGAATCTGAGCGTTCTGTCTCTCTTCATTTCCTCTTTATTTGCACTACAAGAAGGAACTAGACACTCAAGGAACTAATGTTCTTTTAAAGTTGGAGACATCTGCATAGGGCAGTGTCTCTTTCAGAGACACCTCGTTTTGGAACTGGAGGCTTTAAGCAGCCATAAGACCAGAAAAACTGCACAATGCATTACGGACTGTATATGTCATTCTAATCTAGAGAGAAAATATGCTGACTATATTCAGCAATTTCTTTTTATTTTTAATTGGAGTTAATAGAGATGCTGGTCTCTGTTCAGCTTAAAAAAGGAGGGGGAAGAGAGAGAAAATGCTGCTTTGTGTGTGCAAATTGAAACTCAAGTATCTTGACAAAAGAGATGGGCGCTTAACAATATAAACAAATTAATATCTCGATATCTGTTCATGGAGTTGATTGACAAGTCTTTTCATAGCAGTGAAATTTACATATCTATGGGGTAGTCTTACAGTTTGGACAGGTTTTTTATTGAATCAAATTATATCAACTACTGCTAGATTATTTTCCTTTTTATACAGGGTGAGAGATTGTCTATTTAAGAAGACTCAGAAGAATTAACAGATCATTTGGTAACAGATGTCCAAAAGCCACTTTAATTGGATGTGTCCACTGTATCTGCAGAAAACGGCCTTAGACCTTGCAGCCTTGCTAGTGCTTTCACGCAGCTGCCACAGAATATTTTTATTACATGACACCTGAGGCTACTTTCTTGTGCTACACAATAATCAGTCTCAGATAGTTATTCACTTTAGAGCCTGCTTTTTAGTGGTAATCATGGTATTTTTGGTGTTAAAGCAGTAACAGCTTCAACTGCTAGCTCTGCAGTTTGTCAGCAGTTCCTGTGACTAGTACAGTTGGTCTGTACAACACCCTGTGACCTTCATGTGTCTTATGCTGTACATTCACAACAGGTCATAACTGCAGGTGGTGGGACATGTCATCGCCTGCTCTAAGGCAATGACTGGCAATGAGCTATTCTAAGGCTTCGTTGGAAGGATGTGTGGCTTCTGCAAGTTATCTGATGGAAACTACTGCTATGGTGCCTAATTAATCTGCTGGATTAATTACTGTGGTAGGCAGGAAACAAGTGTGCACCAAGACAGGATGTAAAATGTGGGGGATCCCAGCGTACCCATTACACAGCTTTCTCCGTGAGCCAGGTTTGCAGAGCCAAGTAGAAAGTATGAATGTCTTCAGAATATTCTCCTGCAGAATTTGCTGCTTTAGGCAGGCAGGACCTCTTCTGCAGTGAACAGTGGTCATCCTAGTGGTTAGAAGAGCGTTCTTACCAGCTTGTTGGTTGAAGATGGAACTGCAAAGATCTACAGAGGTTTATGTCTCAGGATTGAGGCTCAGTGCTTTATTTAAAATGGGGTGCACTGCAGAAAGGGTTAATGCTAAACCCATGCAGCTGCCATGCTTTGAGCTTTTTCGAGGCACTGATCTTGCCAGTTGCTAAGTGTTCTGAAAACAAGATGAGGCTAAACTGGGTTGAGAGCTGGGTAAGGAGCATGGAAGCTGCATGATAATGCAGTTGCAGGTCAGTGAGCTGGAGGTTAATAGTTGACAGTGTTTTTAATGAACTTTCCGATTACAAGACCTTTGAGACAGTGCCTGCATGCTCAGCACCGTGTGTGTGGCTGGGCTTGCCTTGGAAACGAGTGTGTCAGCAGGAGAGATTTTGTTCATAGTACCATCATAACAGCTTGAGAACTCCTAGCTCTTCTAATTCCTGAGGCACTTACACCATAGAAGTAACTGAAAATATAAGGATTTAGTCCAGGAGTATGATTTCTTTTAATCCATGAATCTTAATTTCTTTAAAAGCAAGTGGTTTATTTTGATTAAGGTAATGCAAAACACAGGTCTTGCAGTTTTTGGATAGGTATTACTGGTATGGGCATCTCTAGTTCAGGCATGTTTCAGTCAAATTAACAAATAGAGGATTGTTTATAGAGCTCTTGAGCAGGTTTATGGCACAGACACTGAGTGAGGCTACTTGTTCATTGCAAGTTCGTTCGATATTTAGCTCTTAATTCTGATGAATAGGGTTTTTCTAAGCTAACCTCATTTGAATGGAAGTGGGAGAGTGGGGGAGGAAAAAAGAAATAGAAGTGTTCATGTTTGTGGAGGCAATTTTTCTTTAATAACTAAATATTATGTGCTGTAAATCATACACACTAATACACACAGCATTGAAATCTAAGAAGGATTTTTGTAACTGCTGGAATAAATACGACTGTGACCCTTTGAGATGAATAATGAGTTGCAATTCTAAGTTTAGTGCTTCATAATTAAGGAACCTCCCTTGCTAATTTGTACCACTGACTGGAGTACATTGAGAATGTGTCCCTTAAATTTTGGCAGTTCTGTTTGCGACTGTGTGGTGCTGTGTGATACTCTATAGAAGTCTGAATCGGGACAGCTTCTGGGGCAGCACTCAGGGCCATCCCTATGCGAATTCTTGAATTCATCACACATTTTTATCTTTGTGCTATGTGTCTTACACTTGTCACCAACTGGACAACATGACTTTCATGTGTGCAATGGGGATGGAAGTGTAGTAGATTAAAGAAAAATTGTAGGAGGAGAAATTTATTGGTTGCTTTATGAAATATTTTCCCATAAACATTGACAGGAAGTATTATAAGCTTAGAGCAGCATAAAAAAGAAATTTACTATACCCTCTTTGGCATAGTTGGAAATTGTGTTACAGCAGAGCAAGTCAATATTCTGGACCTAGTAGTACTTTCACTCTGACAGAGGTTGCTTGGGTTTTGTTTAAAACTATCCTGTGACTTCTGAAGTCAGGATGCATCATATAAAAGTGACAGTATCTGATATAAAAACAAACCCCAAAGACCCTCAACAAAACTGATGTCTTGCAGGTAGCATGCATGTCAAAAGAACTTCCTACTAATTCAGACAGCATTTGTTCCTTTGGTTTAAACAAGCTGAGAACACAGACAAAATAACTGTTTTTCCAGCTATAGATTTTTATTGTTGGCTTCAGAATCTTTTCACGTTATGGTCAAAATATAATGTTAATATTTATGTAAGTAAATATTCTAGGCCAATAGTAATGCAACAAATCCTGTCAGTTCAAGGTTTGTACTCCTGCAACTTTGGGTGCAAATGTGGCTTTTTTTTTCTTTTCTGTCATTCTACAAATTGTCTTTCAACTCTCTGAATTGATAGAGCACATCTGTGCTACTTGAGAACAAACAAGTATGAAGTCATAGTCCTGTAAATAGCTTGTAGGATGGAAATGCTGAAGACAGCCTTCTTTTCATCTCCTGTGGGTCCTCTTCTACGGGATTCTGGAATCTTGGCTTTGATTCTTCATGCAGAGTCTTCACAATATCCACATCTGGGCTATGAATGTAGCTGAGAACAGATCTGCTTTAGATCTTCACGGCTAATAATAACTTTAAAAACCAAATGCTTCTAGCAGAAGAATGTTTGTGTGGTCTCTAATGCAGACCGAATTGAGACAAAAAAGGAGAATCCAGTAGTATCCAAATAGCCTTGAACTGGTATCAGGTGCCAGAGTTGTTCAAACAATTTTCTCTCAATTGACAAAGAATTTATTTTTTTATTTTTTTTAAACTTTTTGCTAAATCTTCTCTGGCAGAGTTAAGTTTCCTATCTCATCTTTCATTTGATACATGCATATTCTCCCAGATAATCTGCATTATATGCAACACAGCCTTTATTTAAAAAGTAAGGCATTTTGCAGAGCTTACAGTTCCCATTGTTTTCTTCTTGTAATAAATCCTTTCCACTAGCATACGTTTTTAATCATGTTTTCTTTGGTAGCAGGATGTTATCTATTTAAATAGCGCTGTTCAGTGTATCTTAACTGGTAAAAGATGAATCTGTGTTTAACTGCTAATTACTTTAAATATACATACATCTTGTAAAAATACCAGTAAAACCCAAATATCACTGCTTCAGGCACTGGAGAACCTCGTAATTTAAATATTTGAATAAACATACCAAACCAAGAACTGGTATGAGGAAGAGAAAATTGATGGTCGGACGCTTTTATTTTTGTGTCATGAGGGATGTGCTTAATTGTGAAATAATGACTGAAAATGAGAGGAGGAAAAGCGATTGGCAACATTTCCTTGTCCTTCTAAGAGGAAGCAGCGTCTCACAGCTGACCTGGGAACACATGCCAAGAGATGACATGAGCGTCTCGGACTCAAGCAAATGTTAGTCTTTGCAGTGTCTGAGAGAACAGGGTGAGGCAAAGAGGATGTCTTCAGCAGTTTGTGTTTTAACACAATAGGAAACAAGGAACAAGGGGCAAACCTTTCATGAGAAGAGTTAAGAATTCAGGGTGGCAGCAAATGCATTGCAGGTATCATCACTTACTTACTTTGAGCATGAACTTACTCCTGAGTGCCTAAATGAAGAAACAATTGTAGTTGGGTTGAAGTGATTTACGCTATTACTTTTTCTTTTTTAATTGGAAGAAAGGAAACATGGGAATAGGCAATGACCTGAACTGTCTGGGGTGTTTTACATCACACAATCCAATCTGCACTGAAACCAGGCAGGTTCAACAGCAAATGGGCAATTTCAAATTCATTGAAGTTCATGAGGCTTTAAAAGCAAGTCTGGCTCAGGTGGTTTGCATGTGTTTTAAAAGATTAGTAAGTAGGAATAAAGGTTTAAAATTCAAGAGTAAGTTTGCCTTTTACTGGTTTAAGCATCAGTTGTTTCCTATGGATGAGATATGCTGCATGTGAGATGTGGCCTTAATAAGTCCCCCTTTGAGAGCGTGTCTTGGTGCCGCACCCTTGTTTGGTGCCATTTTTAGAGATAAATGACAGTCTGTGAAGAAGCACTCACACTGGATCTGAGATCCTGTGTCTTTAGTCTTGGGGAAATGCTGTAATTTAGTCTTTGGGGAAGCGAAATGTTAATCTGCTACTTTATAACTAAGGCTAAGCAAATTGTTTTGGCTTCTGATTCCCTAAGTCCACCCAACAGTAAATGTTCAAAACCATCAAAATCTTAAATAAGGAGACAGAAAGGGCAGTGGAGAAGTTTGGTATTACCTCATGTGGAGTGGAAGAAGTAAGGGTTAAAGGGATACATCGATTTTGTGGTAACAGTTTTTTTTAAAGAATTAAGTGGCTTGTTTACTCTGCCTTACTCATTTAATTACAGCAGCATATTAAATACTCTATTTGCAGTGAAATAATTGGTAACAGACATGTATAGGTTACATTTTTTCCAGAGACAAGACTTTGTAAAAAAGTGTATTTGCACACCTACGTAGTTACAAATGTCTGCTTTTAGCTTGAGATACTTGTTGGACAACCAAAAATGGGTTTGTGGAGTCTCTGACAGATTTGAAAGCCAGAGCTTGCATGGAAGGCTCAAGGTTCCCATAGGTCCTGCCAGGCAGAGTATATTTGCTATCAAACAGCAAGACAAAGAAACACAGTTTGGTGGATTACTTTGGAGGCTTCCCATATATGTAAAAAGAATGTTCAATCCCTTTAATTTGATGTAGACTCAAGTTAATTTTCAAATTTGCATAGAACTTGGGCTCTCCCCCATCTCTCTCTCAGTACCCTGCTGGATCTGAGACCTTTAATTTTTCAGCAGACTAAAGGGAGACTTTGGATTTTAAGGCCACTGATTTTCAGTTGCTGCTTTTTATATGCATTTCGCTCAGAACTAAAATAGTGCTGAAGTACAGAACTTGTTAGTATTGGGCAGGAGGGGCACTTGGGGCGTAGTTCAGCTTTTACTATCATTGTCTATTTTCACATGTTGCTAGCAGAAACATTTTGTCTTCCTTTCTCTGCCAAGGAGCAGATTAGTTTATGTTACTCCAATTGTGAGATTTAATTTTCCTTTTAAAATACTGCATCACAAAGTTCTGGTTCAAGGTCAGGAAAACTTTGGAGAAAGTCTTTAAGGTATTAAGTCAAGCAGCATCTGAATACATAATCAGTCACCCAGGCCTCAAATAGAAAGCCACTTGGAAGCTCTACATTTTCTCATTTCGTTCTCAAGCCAAACAGGTGTCTAATAAGAGCATTAATTCTGGAATTTGGAACTGGATTTTCCCTACCATAAAAAGGTACATTTGATAACCATTAATACAGTTTGTAACTATTCCAGTAGTAGTTTGCAAGAAAAAAAAAAATGCTTTTTTTATTGCCCAGTTAGTTAATTTGTGAAAGGAAAAGAACTATTTGTAGAAACTGATGGGTTGGGAAAAGGGAGGTTTAAATAGGTCTCCTGTTTTATAGATTAATTATTGAATCTTCCTTTAGTTCTGAGGGGGCATTTCATTTTCTTGTGGCTGCTTTCAAGAGGAAAATTAACTACTGGGAAGGAAGCTATGGAGAAATAGTTTAACAATGGGACACACAGAGTACATTAATCTAAATGTGAGTGCTTTAATGGTATGAAATGTGTTCTGGAAGATATCCCTTGGATAGAGTAAACCTGCGCTTGTGAGCAGAAAGCTGCATCCTGTTGATGTCAACCAACTGTACGGAAATACTAATGGCTTCTCCTTAAAATTGGATTAAAATAAGCTGTATAACCTCCATGAAGGCATATCGTCCTTGAATTGCTGAGACTGATCACTTTATGGAGAGTCCAGAGAAATTCTTGCCTGTCTCAAAAAAGAAGCTCAGCATTGGTTCCCCCAAAATGCACGTGTGCAACAGCCTAAAGGCCAACAGCAGCTCTCTGCGGTCTGACTTGTAACCTCCTAGGAGGCAGTTAGCTGGTTAAATGGTTCCCAGTGCCTTTAAACATAGCAACGCGATGAACAGTGGAACTGTGAAGAGTGTAAACTTACAATATTTTAGCAAGAGTAAAGCTTTGGCATCTTACTATCCTCTTTCCTTCCTACAGGCGAGCAGGACTTGATTTAAATGGTATAATGTGTCCCAGTATTGTTTCTTGTATTGCCTGACTTACTTTCTGAAGATAGAAAGGATGGTGAGCCTGCATGATCCATGCACTTAAGACAGTGAATTCCATAACCCTTAATTAACTTTCAAAGAGAGATTAAAAAAGACTTGCACTTGATTAAGGACATGTCTTTGGGAAAAACAAATACCTGTGGAGTACCTGATTAGAGATAAACAGATCTGGTACCGTGGCTTTACTGAAAATTCAGTCTTGCAAAATAATTTGTTCTAGGTTCCTGTAACTTCAGTGGGATGGGGAAAAAGGCATAGAAAGCTGAATAGTTCTCATGTGATCTTATGAGCGTGTTTACACTCAAAACGGAGAAAGCACCAGAATAAATAGCACCGGTGTTTATTGCAGAACTGTGTGTTCTGTTTGACATCCTAACACAGCCAGCAGTGTGAAGTACCAGTGGTGGGGGAGGGAGTATTTATGTGATTTGGTGATTTCTAAAGTATCGTCCTTGTTCTTCTCTAGCTCTTGCACTTCCTGTGTGAAAAACTTCACCTGATGATATAGCATGTGATTTTATTTGTTTCTGTATTGCATCCAGACATTAATTTGGGGGCTGACAGTTCTGTGTAGCCACAATTAGGAATGATGTAGATTGTCTTGGCCAGATTTGGCAAATGAAGTTTTTTTCTGTTGTACCAATGAGTTCAAAATGTCCCTTTCAGTACCTGAAAAATAGGAGCTTGCTTACCTTCTTCCTTGGTTTATATGATCTTCTGCATTATGATTGCAGCTTGTCCTAAGATACAGTGTTCCAGATGTAGCCCAATGAGATAATGGGATCTCTTCACAGAGGTCTTCACAGAGGTGACATCATTGGAGTAAGTGGAAAATAATAGCCAAATCCTATCCATTGCACTTGCCATTTTCTTGTGGCATCTTTTTTTTGGGAACGTTCAGCCTCACTTTTTCTTTTTTTAACTCAAGCTCTACCTCATGTGCCACAATTCACCTTAATGTGAGGTGATAACAGGGAAAACTGACTTACCTCCTGGTAGTTCAGGGTGGTTCTTTGTATAGAGTTTTATCCTCAAGATTTTCACTACAACTGAACTTAGCACGTAAGGGAACAGAGGGATGGAGCTGCTTTATGTGCATGTGAAACTATAGCATGATGCCCTGCATTTCCCTGCAAGGCCCTGGCTCTGCTTCTTTGGGACTCTTCTGTGGTCTGTGTTTCTCATTGGCAGTGGGGATGGTACTGGCTTGGTGAAATCAATGTCTGCAGAGGTTCCATAATGTGCTGTAAGTTCTTTGTATAAACATTTTTTGTCTTGTTTTTGTTCTAGCCCTGATTCTGTTGCCAAATACTATTATCATCATTGGTCAAAGGAAATGAGGGGCCCAGGCGTCTACCAGAAATAGCATCTCTTGTTGAAGTTACGGTGGTTTGTTGTGTCCGTGCTGCTTACTCCTCACCTCTCTGGGAGGCAGCTGGTTGCATTGCTTGCTTCGTGATGGCTGTGTTTTTTCAATGTTTGTATTGGATCTGGTTTTGGGAAAAGTAGATTTCTCTCCTGGTCTCTGCTCCAGAAAGCTGGTACCTGGTTATCTGATACGGCTTTGTATCACAGGAGAGCGTTAGTGTGATTGCTCTTGATTGCGAAAAGAGATACTCTGTCTATTTAAATAATTCATCCCTTTCTTTCACTCACTTTTTTCAGGTGTGGTGTGTGTCTTCACTAAATCTTGCATGACTGCTGTGCGGTGGGAGGAATACATTCCCGGCATTAGATGCAGAATGCAAACTGGGGTGCTGTGGCAGCAGCTGTCTGCTGCATCCCAGCCCCATGGAAAAGGCAAAACTGGGGAAGGGCTGTGTCAGTTTAACAAAAACCAGCCAATAAGCAGTCCTTGCAACAGAGTCAGGAGGATTTCAAAAGGATTGAAGTTCACAAACCCCACTTTAGGCTGTCTGCCCCTGTAACCCTCTGTACACTGCTATATTTGTGTACCTGGCGGGTCAGTCTGTCTCGCCTCAGTCTGAGAGGATTCCCCCAAAACACTCCTTTTCTTGTGCTCACAGTGGGCAGGAAGGCCAGGCTGAGGCTGTGGTCTATATTGTTGTGAAGCTGCTGTTTGTGGTTTCTCTCTACTCTCCTCGAGGAGTTTCTTTTCTGAAAAGAGATGCTGCCTTTGTGTGCTCCAGTAGGGAGATTGTTTCCACAGAAACAAATGTTGTGGAGGTGCTCCAGGGTTTGGAGCTGCTTCCAGCTGTGCAGTGGGAGCAGAAGAAGGTCTCTTGTATTTGAAGATGACTGTCACTGTGCACCAAAACGTGTTTGAATTTTTTGGATTGAAATAGTACTGACAGGCGCGGTGTTGCATTAGTGCCGTAATGTGACAGATGGCATAGAGTGATGACTTTCAGCACACTCGGAGTACTTCAGTACACTTTCTCCTGCTTTTTCCCTTCCTTCTGACGTTTCCCTTTGCTTTTGTCTTCAAAATAAAATTTTGAGACATTTTTCTGATCCTTGAGAATAACAGAGCCTGTTTCCTTCTCATACCCTTGCCCCACAGGGTGGAAGGAGTGATGCTGCAGGCAGAGGTGAGGGTATTGTCTTGGGGCTGGGCTGCTCCATGTGCAGGGGTTTCAGGTGGGGTGACAGTTTAACCCTTTGGAGCCCGTTGAACATATGGCCAAACAGCTGTGGCCTCTTTATGTCCTACAGCAGCTGCCCTCCACCCTTGCAGCCACAGCCCTACCACAGCACCAGCTGCTGGGGGAAGGAGGGGGGAGTTTCATCCTCTGTGCGCCCACACAGTCCTGTTCCTGTGAGCTGTCTGCCTGCAGGTCTCTGGCTGACTGCGAGGCTTTGTGCGGATTATTAAAAGAGCACCAAAGTTTGGTGTGCTTGGGGAAATGCACAGGCATTTCTGTGAGTGGCCACTTTAAAAGTGAGAGGGGAAATACAGATGCTTTTTCTATTATAATCAACTTTTCTGTGACGGATGAAAGGGTTTTAATTTGCAGGTGAGCAGTCACATTAGCTGAAGAGTTGGTTTTCATGCTGCCTTTCCTATCTAATCTGTTGGCTTCTCCCTGTCTTAAGGTGTTTTGCCCACCCTTATATCCCTGAATCCCTGTCTGTCCTAGGAACTTACTTATTTTCTTTTTACTGCACTTTAGTACCCATCCATCCTTAATGTTGCATTTTATTTAACCAGATGGGAATTAAGTAGCTGAATCCTCTTGTGGACTGTTCCCTGTAGCTCCTGGTATTCCATAGCCAGTACCAAGGTTGTATGGCCTGATTTCCATGTCTGCAGGGAGGACCTTTCCAAGGCAAGGACTAAGCAAGTACTTTCTTCATCTGAGGCTTCTGACAAACTGGTGAGAGACAGCCTGGTTTCAGTAAATCACGGGAGGATGACCTACCATGGTAGAGCTTTGATGTGGTGGTGCACCAGCACAAGGAAGCTATTGAATGCTGAATTATGCCACAGCTGATTGGGATCAGTGAGCCGCCTCCTAATACTCAGATTTGGTCATGGGACAAACCCAGTAGTAGAGATCTGTATTCCTTCACTGCCATTTTAAAATAACCCAAATAAAAAGAGTTTGAGCTTACTTGACATGCAGATCCCTTTGAGCTGGAAAAGCCGGGCTGGGATGCAACGTGAGCAGTGGCTTTCAGCGGGGCTGCAGTCCTGTGACTAATGCAAGTTTGGGATATTTTTACTGTTCTTCCTTGAGTTGTTTGCCTGGGTGTCTCTGTGCTTGGTTAGCACCGTGAAGGTCAAACAACGATATCAGGCAGTTGTAAAAAATGCTGAGCGGGCCAGCTGGTCGGGATGGCACTCAACCAGCAACGCTCCTGCTTTTGAGATAGAGTGGTCGGGGAAGGGTTGAGAAGTACTGGCAGACTGCTTTTAAGTTATCAAACCTAGCTTTCTTCACACCTCTACGCTAGGGAGTAGGTATGTGCCAAGAAGCAAATCCAGGCATCAGGAAAGCAACAACGTGGTCAGTTTGTCTGAAAGGATTAGGAAATAATGTACAATCTGCAACTCAGTAGTCAGGATCTCTTATCTCGCCTATTCCCCATTCAGCAGGGTGAAGCAGCACCCTCTCTGTGGAAGGAGAGAAGATATGCCATGGCTGAACAGATCAACAAACTGAAATGGGAGGAAGCTTCTCTTACTGCAGCAATAGCTGGTCTTCTCTGTAATCACATTCCCCTGAGCATTTGTTTTTCTCGTTCTTAGCTTTTGTCTTACATTGTGGGTGTAGAAATTGCTGGTGGTGGAAGGTGAAATTAATACTTCCCAAGGACTGCTGCTGTCCTTATGCAGTGCTACCGTTTAGATGACTCTGGGCACTAAATTATGTGACAACATCGCATGGAAAGATCCTGAAACTTACTTGAGGGGACCAAGACTGAAGGGAAAGTGTGCAATGAAGCAATCTAGGACTGTGTGTCCCCCTTGGGAAAAGCGAGGAGATGAGTTGGGGAAAACAGAATAAAAAAAGTCAGCCAAAATAACATTTTATTTTCTTTATTTTTGCCTAACTGAAAGGAAAGGATACTCTCGGGAGTAAATAAGAATACAGATCATAAATTTATTTTTTCTGTGTATGTTAGATACTGAATGAAATATGCTGGGCTACCTTCAAAGTGCGTATTTGCAAGAACCATGAGTGAATTGTGCTAATTTACCTTGCAAAGCGGAGTAATTCTCGTTCTGCCCTCCCACCTTGAATTGCCTCATGCAAGAGACATTCGGCAGAAGCTGGCCTCAGCTCCCAGCTACTCATTCTGCTTCCCCTCCTTGTTTGTTCTTTTCTCTGTTTACCCATGTTCTCTTGAGGAGCGAGAGATGCTTCTCATTTTTTGGACACTTCTGGCTGTGCCCTTGAGTCTGTGGTTTCCTGAGGAATGGTTGCACGGGGTTTCTGAACAGCTGCTCAGGGCAGACCCACGCTGATGGCATATGAGCCTTAAATCTCTTTCCATTACAGTAACAGCATTCCCCCTGGAGGCAGGACAGCTATCTGTCTAATGGAATGACACATTTTTCAGCACTGTCAGTCCTTAAATATCAAATAAGTAAATTAATAGAGAGCAGGTGAATGTTGCCTCAGAAGAAAGCTTAATGTCACGTAGCTGTTTGATGCATTGCCTCTGGCGTAACTGCCTTGTCATAAAACCTGACATCATTTGTTCAGTTGTCTCTCATAATCAGAATTATTTGCTGCTTTTCAGGTTTGTTAATTGTAAGTGATGTTACTCATATTCTGATATGAGCTAGAATTACGACGTTCAGGTTGACTGCACAGAAAGAAAGCGTATGTCACTAGTAGACAGTGCTGCTTTCGTCAATGTACCCATCTGCTGATTGACAAACAGCTGAAGGAATGACTTAGTAGGATTGCTCTAGCTCCAGCTTCCCACACAAATAGGTCTTTTTGAGTGGCATGGCACTCCCACAGGAGGCTTTCATCAAATGGTTTGAATGGGGTTTCTGCCTTAATCCAGAGATGCAGATGTGAAACTGCACTGCAGACGGAGAAGCTGTAGTGTTGGGCGGAAGCCGATTTCACTAAGCTGCAGTGACTTGCCCTGTTGTGGAGTGTGAACTCGTAACCTCTGTCTGAAGCACTGTTTCTCCCAACAAAGCTTTTTGTTCCAAAACCAAGAAGACAACAACGAAAGCCCCACATCTTTTCCTCAATGTAATAGACAGTTTGGAAAAGTGTGAATCGGCTGCTAATACTGTATGCCCCTAAAATACTCTCAGTTCAGTAGGAAAAAGTGGGTTAGAAAATCAGATGTCCAATAAATTGATCCCTAGACGGAAGTAGGGGCTCTTAGCAGTATGTGCAATGAGAGAACTGCTGACTGCAGTTGAGGATGAATGCCAATAAACCTCTCCTGCCATAGCTTGCTGCAGGACAGATGGCTTGTGAGGGCATAGATGCAACAGTGTGAAAGGCGGGTTTACGGGAGTTTACGCGGTTGTCCTCTGGAGAAAGGCTTTCAAAGCAAGCCTGACTGTGGAACATGGAATTATAGCTTTTGCTGGTTCTTCCCTCTACTCTGTTCTTCCGACAAACTCTGAAGAGCTCTGAGAAAATCCAGAAAGGGAAATTTTGATCATTTAAGGTGCCAATATTGGAAAAAAACACTGTGTTGAGCAGAGCTGTCTGTATTTAGTGGTGCCCATTATCCTGCTGGGTTTTGGTTTTTTTCTCACCACAACAGCGAACCTCAAGTAAATGCTTTGGTGTAAAACTTGAGTCCTTTGTGTCCCATTGAAGCCAGTTTTCTGCTACAGTGCATGCCCTTAACCTTCAGCCTTCTTTATTCAGACTGCCTGACTTGTTCATATGGTGATGCTGTATTGCATGTTATTTTCTAGAAAATAAATATCAGATACTCTTCCCTATATGTAATAAGTAGGTCAACCATTAATCTAACCGATTAACTTGGTAGCTAGTCAATTAAATTGATTTACTCATAGAAGGGGGATGTATTTGCCCACTGTATCGGTGTGACTCTAGTTTTATGTAGAGGAATTGCAAAAGGCTTTGCTGGGCAGAACTACGAGTGCAAAACCTAAAGTGGCCAAAACCTTATAGGGAAGACACTGCAAAAAGCAGTTGAATACAGATTTTTTTTATTATTTATTTTTAAAAACCAAATTCAAAGATGTTTTTTGCCTGAAATTTCAGGCTGTTAGCTCGTAGGCATCTTCACTGGATGGTGATAATTCAAGGGTGTTACAAGGCAGTGCTTTGCCGGAAACTGAACCATGAAATGCTGCTTTGTTTGACAATATTTGAGAGATTAGTTCCTTTGGGGAGTTAAGCAGCCACTGCACTTTCATACTGGAAGCCTGAAGTAGCTGTAACAGCTTGTTCATGTTGTTGAGGAATGCACGGTGTATTATGGACTATCAGTCAAAACCTGCCATGAATTATCCATGGAAAAGTGCCCTCAGATAGGAGACCCTTGATGGCTGGTTAGTATAATTAATATAAACATCTTACTGCAGCTTTACATTTTGGATTAGCAACTCCTCAGTTTGAGAAGAGTCTTGGGACTGCCTGGATTTCAATTATCTTGCGGATGCTGGAGGTAGAGTTTTAACTTTACATTAATTATGTTTCTTAAGGGAAGTCCTGACAGTAAGCAGTGGTTAGGGTTGTACAGACAGCATAGCTCACCCCTAAACAGCTGAACATAAAGCAAATCTACCTTTAAGGAAATAAAAATGCTGTTCTACTTGCTTGCTGCTTTTTAAGGTCTTTGGGAATGCTACAAAGGCAGTGGTGCTGGGCTGGTGTTCAAATTATGTATTCCACATCTTTCAAATTTATTTCTTGTGAATCCTATGAAATACTTGGTTAAAAAGAATTTCAGTGTTCTTGAGAGCAGGATAACCTGAAAACATGAACTAAATGTGCCAAAACCGCTAGAAAACTAGAACATAGCTTAGTTTCTTAAATTATAGTACCTTTTTACCATTGGTCTCGGCTGTGCTGCAGTCATGGCAGGCAGATAAGGCCTTTGCTGCACAAATGATGGAATTGAGCAAGGTCAGACCTTTCTCTTTGGGTCTGTTCAGATGCAGCACTGGGGTGTTACCACGTAATGCAGCCCTGGGGAATAATCTTGGGCATTGCTGTCCAGAATTGTGTTGGCTTTGGAGAAAGACCAGGTAGAAGATGGCAGGGAATGTGAGGACAGAGCAGACAGAACCCTTTCATCTGGTAGGCAGAGGCAGCAGCATCAGCCAAACCCGTAGTCATAAATCAGATCATGGGGATCATCTTGTACTCTGTAGCATTCCCAGTCTAACAGTGCTCGTTTGTCCAAGATATTCTACTGTGCTATTTAGTGATGCTGTGAATTGCTGCTGTTTTCTGTTCATGGGAAAGATGTGATGCTGGAGCAGTGACCTGGAGGATACAGACACCCTTGGTACTGATGTGTGGGGCGGCACGGAGGGACGGCTCCACTGAAACTGCTCTTTCATAGTGGGGAGCTTGTGAGGGTGGAACAAGGAAGCAAGGAGCACCTGGCAGCTTGGAGTTAATGTGAAGGATGTGTGGGGTTTTGGTTTTTTTTCTGTCAATGCAGCCTTCTCCCAGTTTTCTTCCACAAGTTCAAAATTACAAATAATTCAGCTCTGGGTTCTACAACCACTTCTGCAGTTTCTGGAGGCAGATATGCTAAATTTTGTTGCTGTTTCTTGCTTTAGCAGGTCGTAAGGCAAATGGTCCTTCATGCTGCATAGTTACTTGGTATACAGAACATGGGGAATATGGGTAAGGCTCAGCTCTATGTGAACAGCAAAGCATACACCCTTCTGAGAAACACCCTTATGCTGTAAATGCCTTTGCTCCCCTAACCTGCTGGAATATGGGTGGGTATTGATATCTTTTTAACAGATGGAGCAAATCGGCTTAGTGTGCTGGCTTTATGGCCGTTTTTTAAGAGGGGAAATTGAGTTGGTGTTACCATGACCAGGTTTTCATGTGAGGCTTCCATTTGCAAAGCTGTTTCTCACTGTACTTTATCAGCTGGGGCCAGATCTTCTTAAAACCCAAACAGTAGCCAGCTCTGACTATTAGCTTAATGGTTTAATACCAGCTTCTCCATAAAATAGAAGCAGCCAGTTATTTAAAACATGTAGGTCAGATTGGCCTGGTGTTTTCCAGTGAGATTATGTAAAGATGTTATTGTTAAAACTCTCAAATACTGTAGATGCAGTCATTGTGGGACACATTTTCTGTTCCTGTTTGCTTTCTGAAGTCCTATTGTGAAGTGTACTCTAAACAGATTTTTAGTCTTTACTTCCAAATGTGATATTAACACCACACTGTTTCTGCTGACTTTTACAGTGGTATTCTTAATGTAAATGTTCTACTACAAGTCACTTAGCGTCAAGTTTGAGATGAAAGTGTTTTCCTGTGAGAAATTCCATACTCCTAGAGGCTGCAGTATAAAACAAAATGGAAAATGGATGCCAAGTAGCCTGCCCATCCCCTGCTTTTTGTTATTGAAGCTAGTAGTTCCAGAAAGGAAATTATTTAAATGACCTGCATTTTTAATTCACTGTTTCTTTGAGGGTATTACTTACAATTTAAGCCACTACATTATTTTTTCTTGTTGTAAGGGCAGTTTACTATGTAATGTACCTTCTGCATTATGGAAAAACTAGGCTTTGTTATAACTACAAGTAGATGTTTATGTACGTTTAGGGCTATTTGCTGTAAAACTCCAAAAGGTTCCTTAAATATTTAGGGCAGCCTGTTTCCTGAGGTGGTAAAATCCTTAGGTGCCTTCTGTAGGAAGTGGGGAAAAAGGGCAATATTTACATACTGAGAGGAGACAGATGCTCAGCTGCAGGATCTTCAGTGCTGCAGAAAGGTACCGTTAACAATCTGTTGTAAACTTCGATGTTCAAAGGGCAACAATAAAAGTACCGCTCAGCACTGCAACTCAAGCAAGTCTTTTTACAGATCTACCTCCCTGCTCAGTTGCTGTTAATTGGTTTGGTGACTGGTGTCACAGCTCTTTGTGGGAGCAGCAAGTCACAGCATTCTGGAAACAGCTTGGTGCGTTCTTGCCATTTTAACGGGCTGGGTTTAATATTACCAGATCACAAAGCAAAGGTGGGTAAAGTGATTTTGGTGTGACTGTGAGGATGAAGATGGGTGACAGGGTGAATTTTACCAGTCCCAGCAAATGACAGTTGTTAGTCTGCACAGACAGGTTCAAAATACAGAGCCCATTTAAAAAAATAATTCTTAAGATTCACAAAAACAAATACTTTTTTTTGTGAGAAGGCAGTGATAGAAAACTGCAGCACCCTTGGAGGAAGGAAACAGATGGCAGGAAAAGCTTCCAGATACTTGACAAGCTGCAACAGACTTAAATACAGGCAGTGATAAATGGGCACAATAGATCAGGGTTTTCCATACCTATTGTGGTTTAGCCTTGATAAAATGCCTGATGTGCTCCATGTTAGAAGCAGCACCAAAGGTTTATATCCGCTCTGCTTTGGTGGTCCTTATGTAGCTGCTGTGGCCACTGGGGTGCTATGAATGGGAATGAAGATCCAGGCACTCCTATGAAAAATGAAGTTTCTACATCTAATAGCAGGGCTTAATGTTGTGTAACAGCAAGTGAGAAGTGAAACTGAATTTAATTCCCGTGTCTAGGCTGTTCAAGGCTGTGTGGTGAAAATGGCCACATGAGGCTGAAAATTAAGAAAAAAAAAAGAATGCGTGTGTATGAATCAATTGTCTCTCCGCTTTTATCAAGTGTGAAGGTGTGGATACTGGGATTTCCTCTCTTGAGAGTTTTTTCTGGAACAGAAGTGGGTAGCAGTTGGCGTTTTATACCTTGCTGGGAGCAATGGAGAGCAGCGTGCTGCACTGTCAGCACCCTTCCTGTAAACACGGTACTGAATTTTGTGTTATTGACTATAACAGATGATAGACTAATGTATACTGAGGAAAGTCTGTAGCTTCTGTTAGCAGGTACTGAGCTGGACTTCTGTGAGGCAATTTTAACCAGAGCAATTAAACAAAGCAGCTTCTCCTTTTAGAACTGGGTAGGGCACAGCTGATTTTTTTTCATCCCCAGACCAGGCTTGCTGTTGTGCAAGACAGCTGTGCTGCAATGCAAGGCTAAAGCCTTCAAGCCTCAGCATGAGGGTACAGCTCCACATGGTTGTTTAGGCACATGATTTCCGATTACTAAGGTCTCTAGTACTTAACAAATGTTTCTTCCTAGGAGTTTGCTGAGTGTTTTTATAGGTCAGTTTAGCCTTTTTAGCCTGGGTGCTGTTTTCCCCTTCACTAAACAGTCTTGTGGTCTGTCTGACTTTATGTATAAACTTGCTTTCAGCCATGAGGTGAAGTGTAACATTACTCAAAACCAGCTCAAGAAGGAGCTTCTTTATTTCCAGGTGAGGCAGAGCGTGGGCAGTGAGATGTGCAAGTTGCGTACGTGACAGAAGACAGCTAAGTAAGCAGGTACTTACCATGAGCAAGCAGTTGGAGAAATGCAGACTAGGACAAATGACTTCAGGGTAATCTGTAGAGCAAGAAAAGCAATTAAGCTGAAAAGTGTCTGCCCAGGCTCAGGAGCCTGTGTTCTTACAGTCCTGGTTTTCACTGCTATCTGGATAGCTTCTGAATAATGGCCCGATGCTGCCTGAATGGGTTGGTTTCACATCCCCTGCTTAACTGTGCACAACCAAAACTTCTTGGCTTTTGATGTTTGGGCTGAGGCAAAGCCAAGGAATGTATAGATGAGACTGTGCCTCAAGTTCTGGAAGTTAACACTAGAAAATAAGTCCAGGAGGGAGTTAAAGAAGCCAGCCTATTGCATACTGTTAGAATGAAACCATCTGGATGAGATGCTGTTAGTCCCATGCAGAGTACCCAGACCCTACTCTGAACGAGCAATGGCATAGAACAGTGCATAGGGAATGTGCATGAGACAACCTGGTCTTGGACTACTTAGGCCTGGCCCGTAAGCGCTGTGGATAGTTAAGTGTGAATATGATGGCCTCCTCTGAGCAAAGAAGAAAGCCCTGTGAAATCACTCCTCTCTTCCAAAGTCTCAGTTAATGGAGAAGGTTAAATGGCTGTGTCCTCACTTGACTTACTGATGTAATATTAGACTGGACTGCAGGAAGAATCTGATGGAGCAACCTTGATGATCCTAACGATCTGCCACTGAGATAAGTTGCTGTTTAGCATCTGATTGGAAAGGTCATGAGATAAGATTTGGTTATTTGTAATCTGTTTTACTGCTTGCTGCTTCTCTTGCAGTGGCCAAAGTTAATGTTATTCTGAAGTGATTGTGTCCTGTAGCAAAATAACTTCACAAGTTTGTGCTACATTCAGCACGCTCTTAAAGCAGCACTTTCAGGTGGAGGGTTACTACAGCCAGAGCTTGTTGTTCAAATGCATAGCTTTTGCATGTTGGCTTGTACATGTAATGACAGTGCTTCAAGATTGAGTTGCTTTTGTTATGCATGTTTTAATTTGAATGGCTCATGTTAGGTAACTCTGTGCAGAAGAGGGCTCCATTCTGTCTGTGCGATGTCTGCATAGGCAAATGGAGATGCTTTTTAAGTGCACAGCAACAGTTCGCACGGAGCTGAGAATTACAGAATGCATTTTGTTGGAAGTAAATACTAACAAGGATGCCTGGATTGCTCTTTTTTCAATTTATTGATAATTGGATTGCTCTCACTAATGTCTTGCTGAAGCAAAATTTAAACTATCACCCATCCAAACAAGGGAGGAAATTAACCAGCTAGTGTGAAACAGGGGGTATTGTGTGTTATGTTTTGCCCAGTGTTTTGCTAGCCTGGAAGAGCAAGAAATAGGCTGTCATTAAATTTTCCTTCTTGGGCAATAAAGGTCACAAATAACATATTTAGTCACGCCAGGATTATGGTTAATCCTATAGGTCACGTCAAAGCAAGTCTCTGTCATTGAAGTTGCACACTCCGCGTTTTGCCTCCAAGGCTTGTCCACTCGTGGAATCTGTAATCTGCTGGCGAAGTATTCACTAGGAAAAGCTACCCCAGGGAACTGCCAGTCTCCCCTGTGTGAAACAATTAAAACACTACCATAAAAGATCTGGCCAGCGTCTACCTGGTGAGTCACCGGGCAGGGTGAGCACAGCGCTCTGCATCCCTCTCCCTGGTCTTGCTGGTGTTTCTTTAACTACCTGGGGCTACAGACATTTTATTTTTCAGAAGTGAAACCGCTGCTTTGTGATCCAAGCATAAAACTGTTGTCTCTTATGCCAAAATGAAATTCCCGCCTGGTTTTGTTTTGTCTCCTTCAGTGTTTGTATTGGCTTAGCATTTTCATATTTTGTATCCAGTGTCAGTATTTGTTTCTGGGAAGAAAGTTTGCTTAAACTTTCATTTCTGCAATTTGTTTGTTTAAACTTGTTGGCAACTTTAAAATACTGCAGTCTGCTCCCTATGCCAGTATCAATGCTACTATTGGTGTGAGTGTCTTCCAAACTAAAAAGCAGACATTGGGCAGGGAATGTTTTTTATTAAATAGTTGGGAGTATTTTCAGTTATAATAGTAATAATAGTAATTGGGAATACTTCGAACTATTTTGTGGCCAATTTTTAATGAATGTAGGGTTATTTTGGCTTTTGAGTCAAGATTGTGCAGCACTGAACCCTGTGGGAGCCGTTGTTTCCACCATACACTAACCATGTACAACCATCACAACAGTATCGATACGATAGGCAAGAACTGAGAGCTACTAATCGAGCACAGCAAAAGCTGTGAGGACCAGCATACGTGTTGCAGTTGACAGGATGAACACTTAGTTCTTTGGAGAAAAATCATGACAGTGTATGTTGAGAGCTTCCCAGCTAAGTGATAGCATTGAGATGGGCTGGCCAAACTGAGACTTCAGTGTACTCTGTGAAGGTCAAAATAGCATAAGCCTGTGTAAAACCAAAAGGAAAGCAATGATTGAGTGCATTGGTAAAACTGGACTAGGGGAAGGAAAGCTAAATCTGAATGAAACAGCACGTCACATATCAAAAAAAGGAGATAATAGCATTACCAAAATACAGGCTTAAGTTAGGGGCTTCCTAATGGATGGACAGGAAAAACACATCTTTGCTGTTTTTTTCGAAGGAATCCACAAGCACAGTCTGGACATAATGATCTGGAGAAAGGGTTAGCAGAAAGCAGTCCCCCTAGCTGGGTCTGTCCACAGTGTCCGTGTCTCCAGCGGTCAGGAACTGGGGCTAAAACATGCTTTGAGTCTGCTTTTTTTCTTTGACAGTGTTTCACTTAAAGTAATGCTTAAACATCATCAAAAAGTGGAAGTGATCCAAGATGTTTAAGACTGAGAATACAACTGAGAAGGAGAGCTAATCTGAGTCATCTATGTCAAGTTGTTTATTCTATGTTTATGTTTGAGAATACTGAAAACACACTTTTTTTCCCCAAGCTCTGAGGATGCTGCACTCCTGCTGATTACAATAAAATTATTTCAGTGGGGGAGTCTGGTTCCCCAAGAGGAAGCTGGGCCAAGCGCAGAGACCGAAAAGCCTGAGGATGTAACCCTGCATAACCCCTGTTAAAAAGCTAGAGTGGGAAAGATGGTGACAAAAATGGGAGAAAACTAAACCACAAGAAACAAAAGAGTGGGCAATTAAAAGGAGAAACATGGCTGCTTGTGCTGAATGCAGCCGGTGGGCTGAGAAAGAATGGAATGGGTTGCTGAGTGTTGTCCAAAGAAGGTAATTATTTCTGGCTTTAAGTCATGGCTCCGATTCATATAATATTTAAGGAAGAAGTCTGTATTTTTCATGATGAGCAGCCTGAAAGCAAACGCTGGAAACTCATCATCTGTGTCGAAATTTCTTTGCTGCAGATGTATGCCGTGGAAGTGAGTGGGTCTGAAGCAAAGTCCATTAACAAATTCCTTTATCGATGGGAGTGAGGAGTGAACGCTCTGCACCATATAAAATACCCAGTTAAAGTGCTTAACTGTTGAATTCCTTTTTAAAAAATGTAATAAGTAGTATATGCAGATTTCTCAATACCAAAGTCAGCTTTCAAATTAAAAAAAGGTGTTGGAGGAAGGCAGTACAGGGTATATTTCAAAAGTTAGGGTTAAGATGCAAGAAAAAGATCACACTTATGTTGGATTGTCCAACTGTTATAGTAAATTAGGATACTCTAGACAGCTGGCCTTGCTGTGAATACTTAATTGTGTAGATTCCCATTTATCTGGGCTTATTCTATCGTCTCAGGAGCAATCACCAGTGCAGCTGATATATCCATCTGTAGTCCTAGGTAGATATATTAACTTCTGCATCTATTCAGAGAGCATGCATAGTTTGAGGAGGTTTTTGAAAATAGTCTGTCCTTGTTATCTTATCTGATACTCAATTCAGACAGAGGATTTCACATAGGAATCCCTGTAACGAGATCTCCTGGGTGTGAATGGAAAGCTTTTGTGCCCCAAACTTTTGAGCAGGCTTTTCACATCTCAGCAGATTCAGAAGCCTGAGTGGTGATGAATTTACTGCTTCCCTTGGTACACCGCTCTGGTTAATCTAGCCCAACTTGCTTCTGCAAAATAGAAGTGAGAAAGAATGAATTTGTAAAGCAAACTCAAATGTTCACTTACTCTGTCATTTGGGAAGAATACCCTTCTAACTAGCTATTTGAGAAAATCCAGATGAGAAAGAGAGTTGGGGTGCTTGTATTCAGGCTGCATTATACAGCGATGAAGACTCAGTTTGTCACATACCATGGCATCTTCATTTGAGAGAACAAGGAGCAAAATAGGCTTCTTGCTGAACAGGACTGCTGGCTCCTTTTGCAGGCAGAGGCAGGCACAATATCTGAGTTAGGCACTTGTATCAGCAGGTCTAAAACAGGCTCTGCTGTACAGGGAGTCAGGGTCTGCCAGCCTTGCAGTGCAAACAGGCTGAAATACTGCTCTGGAGGTCTGCAGCAGTGCAGTTGCTGCTCTGAATATGGCCCTTGATTTCTAGAGATAATTTTGTCCCAGCTGCTATAAATTAGGAATCACGTTAGGCTTTATTTCATCTGACATGTAGGCAATAATTTAATTCTACTTTTCTATATTATTAACTATATATGGGAGGCTGTTTTTAGCCCTACTTCACTGCTTCAGAATAAAAACGTACATGCTCTGAATTGCATGGTGTGTACAACCTGGGTAACAAGTTGCAGGGTTGTGCTGCTTCCTGTGTGGTGACACTTACACATCTTGAATATTACCATGGAAAACAGTCCCTTAGGACTACTCAGGATGGTTGAATATGCAGTAAGTTTGCAGTTTGTGGAGAAAGTCTGACAGCAGTCTCTCATATTTGAGTGTATGTGTGTCTGTAATGGGTTTCTGCGGCTGGCTCTTCAGGATATGGTTTTCTTCTGCTAATGTGAAATGCAACCTGAAACATAAAATCCCCAAACCGAGAAGATTTATTTTCTGTAGAGTATGATTGTCACTTAGTTGGACTTTGTATATTAGACTGCTTTTGTTTCCGTTTTTAAATTTAGCATTTGAGTAGATGTAGATCATCTTGTCTAGGGAGAAGTCCATAACTACATATATGCATGCAGTTTCTTACAACAGCAGGGGTAAAGCTGGGGTGGTGCTCGTAGGGCACATTCTGACTGAGCTGAAAATCCCCCTATATCATTTCTCTTTGAAGATGCCATATATGAAATTTGAAGGTATTTCAAGCTACCCAGGAGAGCATAGCACAGAAGATAAAAAGCCTTTCACTGGAGGCTTTTAATCTTTCCTGCGTGGGAGAGAACTCATTTGAAGACTCCACTGAAAGGGTGAATGTCGGCAGGAAGATGGGGATGTTCCAGGGGCCACTGAAGATAAGCTGCCATCCCCTGTCTAAGGTTACTGGTATGGGTTATGGTGGAAGACACCTTGGCGAGAGTACTTCGCCATTGCTGTGTAGCGTCTGAAGAGAGGGCTCTCCTTTGTGAAGTTGCTTGTCTGGGTCCTATCTCATGTTTTTTAAATTCTGTGTTTAAAATCCATTGTCATGTGAAGAAATCTGTTTTGTTATTTAATGGCTTCCGTCTGACTTTTGAATGATGACTTTCCATCTACACACCTGATTTAAATGTACTGCATCAGACTGAAGAAACAGTTGGAATGTCGTTGGTGGGACAGCTTCTTTTCACATCCAGTGGTGGTAGAGGGTGGCAGATAACAAGGACATTACACAGTGGAGAGCCAGAAACTGTGTAATAAGAATTAAATCTTACCACACTGGTGGAACTTTGGCATCTGGAGAGGTCTGCATCCAGACTGTGTGGCTTGGATCTGTCTACAGCAGGGAAGGCTAGCTTGCTCCCAGCCTTTGCTCTGGCTTCCAGTGCTACTCTGGCAAAGCTGAGGGTCCTGCACAGAACTAGGGGTTGGTTTTTTTATGTACTTGTTAGCTTTACAACCAGACCTCTGAAAGGAAGAGGTAATTAAAGGAAATAAATAGGGTGGTTAGGAGGTGGGGGAAACCTTTGGTTTCTCTGTGGCACTAGAACTGACATTTTTCAGATTGTTTAGGCCTTGTCAGAAAATGTTTTGTTCAGCCTTTGTTTTCTATTGAATCCCGTGTGCTTGGTTAGCTTCTTTTCAAATTAAAAAAAAAAAGCTCCATACATGGATTGAAAGCTTTATCTGTTTATCTCCTCATTAAAAAGACTGTCCATGAAATGTGCTGACAGGGCTTTTACTCGCTTTCTATTCTCATCGCATTTTCCACTGAAAGTCTCCCCTCTGATATTTCTGTTCCATAGTAAATGGGGCTTTCTGGTGGCAGAGGCTCTGGAAATGTTCCTGGTTCCTCATGGGCTGTGTCCATCGCCTCGGGTGGGAAACCTCAAACGTGCAATTTGGACAGCAAGGAGGCTGGTTTGGGCATATGGGTGCAATCCCCTGACAGGGAGTTTTCATATCCTGGAGGTCCCAGTATCAAACAGGTGGGAACCACCACCCAAGTTACCTTCCAGTTAAGCAAGAGGCTATGTTTTGAGTACTGCACATAGAGCAAGTTGCCTTAACTGGTGAGAGATCAAGTGCCTCAGTGGAAGATGAGTTTCTCGGGAAGCAGTCTCAGGACTTCTGGAGCCACTTTAACCAATTGATGGGCAATTTGCTTGTAGAAAAAAAGTAGATACTTCAAGCATTATACAATCTGAACCACTTAAGGGATTGCCAGTGGCTGAGACTCCTTGCAGTTATATCGTTAATATTGGTATCGTAGTAAAGTGAAGAGTGAGTTTTGGTCACAGAAGAAATTGTGAGAAGTAATTTCTGGCATAAGTTGTTTGTACTAATGCAGCTGAATTTCTACCAATACAAACAGTAGAAATGGCTGCTATAACTCCAGCCGGTGGTCTCCAGCCTTTGCTGGTCTCCATCGTTGGCATGGATCATCCATTACTGTTTGCTCTGCTTTAGGTTTTAACTTTTGTCACACATGAGCAGTTTGGGAAGGTTTGGTGGTTTGTCAACCCTTGTGTTACACCATTAAAGAAGACACACATTTTTTTATACGCTTGTCTATAATCAAAGCATAAGTGTCTGTTTTTATTTCCTTTTGCAGATAAGGGAGTTACTAGCTTAAACCAAATAAAACAGTGTGGGTTTTGCTTGCATGTGCTTGTGTGCCTCATTCTCCACTGTGACAAAAGAATTCAAACAAAAAAAAAAAAAAGGAAAAGAATCCCTTCTCATTGTAATAAACAGAAATGCCAGATCAGTGCAGGAGATGCATGAAAGTGCTCACGTGCCGAGTCCCGCAAAAGACAGTTGCCTGCGGGGTAAAACTGTGGTCACGGATGGGCAGAGTAAACACTTTGTTCTGGTTTTTGCTCAGCTTTCGCCTGCTCATCTCTTGTACAAAAAAAAAAAAAAATGCCGTGCAGCAACATGAACTGTGTGACGTTGGATATGTAGAGCAGACAGCTGCAGGCTCAATTAATTTGCCCCTCTCATTTTCTTTTCATGGTATTTTTTTTTCCAGAAGGCTGTAGTGATTTCCAAAACCTCACGGGTGAGTGGAGTTTATGGCTTGTTGACCTCGATCGAAACGAAGCGCAGAGTCCTGTTAACGATGAGAGCGAGTTTGCATGTGGAACCATTCATGGGGTGTCTTTTGGGGTGGGTGGTCTGAGCTACTGGATGCTCCCCATAGATTCACTGGCGTTCACCTTGCCCAAAGTGAATGAAATTGTGAGTACTGGGTGCAGGAGGCTCAGCCTGCCGGGAGTGAAAATGAACTCTGGGAGGTCAGAGCAGGTGAGGGGCTACAGAAGTCAGGGGGAAGCAAACTGTGGCAGCCTGACCTGTGGGCACTCGTGGACCCTCTTTGGAACTTTGTGCTGTAAACACACCTGAGGAAAAGTCACTGGCAGCTTGTCTTCCCCTCCACCCACCCACATGATCTCCCTGTGCCTTCTCTTTCATTAAGCAGGAGGAGCTGCTCATTAGTGCTCTCTGCCAGTGCACGCACCTGTAATTTAAACACACTCACCTGCGACAGCCTGACATGCCTGGTGGTGTCTGGGAAGGAGATGTGTGTGAGGAGCAGAGCCAAGTGCTGAGCTGGGTGGGGGGTTTGCTGCAGCATCCATACCAGCTTGCTAATAAACATGGGGAAAAAGGCAAAGCATTGGACAGCGTGTGGGCACCTCTGGTGGGAGAAGGAGGGCAAACATCCCACTCTCTGTCCTGCTGTCTGCTTTAGAGACTGCCCTCTTGAACAGGCTTCATCCATGCCTGTGAATCTGTATGTTACTTTTGTAGTCAAGAAGGTTGTTGGGTTTTTTTTTAATAATAAAAAGTATTTAATGAACAGGCTGTGCTAGGATGATTGACTAATCCCTAATTTTTAGGTAATAGATTAGGTTTTGTCTACAGCACTGTCCCCTCTTCCCCAGCAGTAAAGCAGCGTGATGCCAGGTACGCACCTGCTCTGTGGTACCCTTTTCTAAGCTTCTGGCATCTCACATAGGTGACTGTAGGATGTTCTGATGAAGCTGGAGTTATTAAAAAAAAAAATCTATCACATTTCAGGGATGTTTGGGCTTCACGCTTCAATAGTGCTAATTAGATATGTGACCCATTTTCATTCTGCTTTAGCTCCTGGGGATGGTGGAGCCTCATTATAAATACAAGGGTAGAGAATGCCCATGTTCTTTACCCTAAATAGCTTCTTCAAATGTGCCCAAAGGGCTTTAGGGTGTTTTTTTGTGTGGACACTGATTATGTTTTCTTGAAGTGGGGAAGTGGGACAGGGGGAGATTTCTCTCCCAAGAAATAAATAATTGAACATTTTTTTCTTTAATTTGGAAAACCTAGTGGCAAATCAAGGTCCTCTTGAATTTTAAGCTTGCCTTGTTTTTATTGACAAGGGAATAAACTCAAATGCATTTTAAGCATAAAAAAGCTTTTAAAGTGACAGTATATTCTCATTGTCTGATATTTTTAGCTAATAGTCTGTGCTGCCCATCTCTTCATTAAATGTGCTGCTGAGTGCCTGGCTGGATGCTGATGAAAGGTAGCAGCCATGAGAGGTACATGTTGAGAAGCAGCCTGCCAAAATGCATGTCGTGATGCAAAACTGAGGCTGGAGGGAACAGGTCACCCATCTCCAAAACTGCTATCAGAAAGCTCTCAAGTCTTGTGCTCTCTTCAGCAGAATTCAGTTCTGTCCAGACTTGTGGAAAGCAGACAAACACCCTCCAACGACAGAAAATGCCAGAGTTGCTTCGGGGAGAATCCTGGGTGAGACCTTGGGATAAGTCTAATGGTATAAAAATAATATAAATATAAATGAATATAAGATAAGGAGCGTTGCCAGGCAACTGTCAAAGGAGCTTCAGCTCCCACATCTCTGGGCTTTGCTGAAGTGACCTCTTCCATTTCGAGCATCTTGCCTGGCTGTGTATGAAATGGTTGTTCTGAACTTTGCTGATACACCTTGTAGGCAGCATTTTAGCTTGCAAGGGCTGCTGTATTTAATGTTACAGTACAGATGTTCCTCTGGGCATCCTGTGCTATCTTAAAAGTAAAATTGAAGGAATAAGGGTAAAGACTCGCTGGAGTCAGCTCTCAGCAGTGCAGTGGTGGCTTATGACTGAATAAGTAATTTTTTGTTATTTAGCTGTGTTGGTGGGGTTAATCTGAAAGCAGGCAAAGGGAGGAACTCTCCTGTCACTTTACTTTTAATAGCAAAAAATGAAAAGCTAAGCTGGCTTTTACCTCTGAATTTACTGGTCTGAGGACTTGTTCCTCAGAGGCCTGCTTTAAAATGAAGTGTACTATACAAGAAGCTGTGGCAAAGGAGTTTGAGGCAGGTTAGTAGCACTTCAGCATGGTTTTCTGGGTGTTTTCCTGGTTCTCTCTGTGCAGACGTCCTTGAGTGCAATGGAATGCAAGGCTCTGTTCTTGGCAGCTCCTTCCCTTGCAGGGTAGTTTGACGTGTACGCAGCAGATGAAGTTAACCTTTCTGTTTGCAGAGGAAAATAACCTTTTCAAAAGCTTTGTTTATCAGGATAAACATAACTTTTTACATTGTAAGCATGAGCAACATGACTAGATTTTGGGTGGCTGCTTTAATGCTTGTATTGCGTTCCCATTGGGAATATGTTAGGTGCCGTCGTCTGTCTCCACCACGAGAAAGCTGCTTTCTAAAAATGCCCAGTGCAGAAAAGGACGAGTAAGACTCCATGCAGGAATGATTTAAGCTGGAATGCTACAGTTATTTAAGTCCGTGTTTAGCTTAATTCACTGTAAATATGGAAAGCTACACAGAGCGAGTAAAGGTTAATGCACTTATAAGCCTTTGAAGATCAGAAGAAAACTTGATTTCCTTTTGAAATTTGTGTTCAGTTGTGCGATGCCTTACTGCTAAGCATTCCTCAGAAGATGTTGGTGGCATGTTGTGTGGCTGTTTGCTTTGGTCACGGGTTATTTTGCAGTTTTTTTATCAAAAACCCATTCCCATGTTTTTCCTTGCCTTGACCACTTGTTTTTCTTAATCCTGCTATTTTCATTCTTTTCTCCTGCATATCTTATCCTCAGAAATTTGAGCTATTTTGGCTCACTGCGAGGTTTGAAAAGAAGAAAAAGTTCTTGAAAATAACTTTTTGGAGAGTTTCCCCTGCATAGACACATTGAATAGGAATGGCTACAGCCAGGACAGAGCCTTCAGCCTCAACTGATGGTGTCCAGCGTTAATATTGCACTGTAACGTACTGTGATCTGCAGCTGTTGATAAACTAACTTTTCTTAAAAAAAAAACCAAAACAATGGGGAAATTTGCCTTTCAAGTGATGATTTGCCCGAAATCTGGAGTGCTTCTACTCAAACACAGCTTACTCCCTGGGAAAGCATCTGAGCACGCAGTGCTGTGGTAGAAGGCATCTTGCCTGCTTGCTCCAGGAGGAATGCAGCTCTGTGTTGGGCTCTACGTGCCGTGCTGTTTTGTTGCATTCCACTGGAGATAGCGCCTGGGACTTTCTCTTGAGAAGAAAACCAGAAAACACCTGCTAGGGGCAGCAGCTGGTGCGTCAACAGCAAGCGGGCGGGTGGACAAGGGGTCCTGCATTCCTGCCTGCAGAACACATAGGCTTGTAAAGTCGTGCTTGGGAATAAATAAAGGTTGTCTTGAAGAAAAATGAGTGATGTTTTGTGGTCTGACTAAATGGATTAGGCACGCTATGGATCTGTTATCTAGGAATTTTCAAGGAAGCTGATGGCCACGTCCTGGTGGGGTTTTTCTTCCCCTCTTCCTTTAAATTAGCTCACCAGCTATATATGTTGAAATGGTTCATGTGTATTAGACTAAAGCTTTCTTCTGTGGTGGGGCTGAAGTGTGAAGGGATAAGGAGAGGGTCCTTATGAAATTTTAGGTATGTGTGTGGGATTTTGCTCTAAGTTAAGATCATAGTTCAGATACGTTCTAATGCATAAAACAAGCTAAAAAAAGAGTTAATTTATATGTTTAGTCTTGCAAAATAATATTTCAGGCTTGCTGAAACAAACTATTTTGAAGTCTCCTGTGCTATCCCAGATAGCACCTCTAAATACCACTTTCTGCTGTAAGCACTTCATTCAGCAAACAGGGAAAGAAAGAGTTTAAAGCATCTTAACCAGATTTTGTTGTTCCACTGTTTGAAAAAGAGCTGTGTAAACACCTGAAGAAGCTATTGACACATATTAAGGAATTGTTGGGTTTGGAGACTTGATGGTGTTACAGAACCATTTAAGAAGGTTGATCTGTACAAGACACTGTTTCACTGGATGGCTGGGTGTGTTCTCCAGTGTGGGGATCATGATATGCCAGTAATTGCAGTTAAATGAACACGGCTGGCTCTCAGGCAAATGAAACCTAATTTGTCACAGCTGTCAGAATGATCATGTCATGTTTGCTGCCTTCAGGAGCAGTTTTAGGCTGCAAATCCTGTTAAGGTCCCAGCTTTTTCTTGTTAAATATTGCACAGCATGTTTGCTGACCCTAGTATTTATCTTGGTGCTTTTTTTTTAAAGGCAAACACACCAATTCTGTGTCTTTATATAAGGCTGGGGTTGAACTTCTGTGAACTGTAGTCATGTGGGCTCGAGCTTGTTAATTTGGTGGACTTCAAGGACTTGAACGTAGTAGTAATTTGAGGGCTTGCATAGAACGGTAGAACAATTTGCTTGATGATTCGTGGGGTCAGGATTTTGGAAATCAACTTCAAATTAGCTTTTAAAGAGCAGCCCTCCCAGGCTGGATTGAACATGTAGTTAGGCTTTACATTAACAGCAGCAGACAAAAGCAGCACAGCAGCTTTGCATTATGCATTTGTGCCAGCAGGAAATACAGTGGAATAAATGCAAGACTCCATTTGTAATACCTCAAAAAGGCTTAGTAAAGTGTAGGCCTCTTGAAATCCCCCTTAGTCATAATTTCAGTAGTTATTTGTTTTTGTTTGTAGATTAACAGATTGGGTCTAAATTGGATAGAGCAAGTCCTGTTCTGTAAAACAAACACATGCTAATTTTTGGATGTCAACCCTGAGGGAGTGGAGAGCTTTCCTGCTCTATTTTTCTTCTAAGAAAAGGAAACAAGGTTTAAAAAAATACTTGGATCCCTGAAGTACCTGTAAGGCTGATTTCTTCTCCCTTTGTGCTACTGGCTGCCAAAGAGCTCCAGAGAAAGAGAGGATGGGTCTGTGTCCATAGCATATTATAGTGCAAGGCTGGAAAATGTCAGCAGTGTTTATGGAGCTGCCTGTAATGGGAAGAGGTCTGAGCTTTCAACAGAGAGGTCGTGCAAGTGCATTGCTTGTGCTCCAGCATTGGGTGCCCCTTTTCTTGGTTACTGATGAGTCTTGGGGAAATGGCAGCAAATCTCCTTGGGCTGCAGCTGCCCCTCTCTTCACTGCCTGCTCCAGCCTCTCAGGAATGACGTAGGTGAACACAGCTACCTGTGTGCACAGGATGTCTCCAGGGCTGTCCTTTCCTTTCTCCACCCTTGCTTCTACAGAGCAGCACCCCAGCCCTGCCACTCCCACTCTCCCCAGCAATTCCAGGGCTTGGGTGAGAGAGCAGGGAAGGGCCGGGGAAGAGGAAGCACTGCTTGCAAGGCAGAGTGTAGGGAAGTGATTGCTGACCTTGAAACCTCCTCCTGCTCTTGAAACAGGTCTCTGTTCTTCAAGCCTTTCTGCCTAACTTCTCCTCTCTTATTATCTTTCCTGGGGAGAAGTGTCATGGGCGCACAGGACTTTGCTGTCATTGTGGAGGGCCTTGAATCAGCTCTGGTGCTGCCTGTGCCTCATTGTATACGCTTGGAAAAGTGAGGATGAGGTGTACCTGAAGAAGAATGAGGGCAGGTGGAGCAGACTTTGTAAAATTGATCCCACAGAGCTGCCTTGTTAATGGTGCTTTGGGCATGTCTAGATGCCAGAACATCACCAGAATAGCATTTCCTTCAATGGTTTGTTTCTGTATATTTTATCTCCAGTTATTCTTGCTTGATATGGGTTGGCATGCAAGTATCCCTTCCATGACAAACTGCAATCCCTGATGCTCAGTGCTTTTAAAAAATAGTTTAAATATTCTGTAATAGCTACAGGACGGTTTAATAGTTGATAAAAGAAACCCAAAAAGTTACACATCTGCTTTTGTAGATTATGGAGATGTGATACTGCAGGTAAACTTTATAAGCTTTAGCTTAATGATTTATTGAAGCTCATTTCTTCATTTTATTGTAGTGTTCAGTCTCTTACTATGCAGCTGTCTGGTTTCCTCAGAGAATGGAAGACTAGCTCAGAGGTATAAATCTCTGTTAATGATTTTAAATAGTTATCTGTCTGTATATAATATGAAACTTTTTTTTTTTTTCTTTTTGGCCCTGGGCACTCAACCAGGGGATTAGGAGAGGATAACAATGATCCTCAATGCACAGCAGAGCCGCTCTTGGTGAGCCCTGGAATTCTCAAGCCTGTTGTGAAGCCCCTTCAGTGCCTTCCAGCCTCTCACTCTCCAGCCCGTTTTCCTGTTCAGCATCTGGAGCTTTACAGCTGAAATGGTCTGTCCAAGACCTGCAGCCCACCCTGGATGCTGGAGATGACTATTTATCCTTGACTGCTCACATGAGCTGGTTATAGAATCGTAGAATGGTTTGGGTTGGAAGATCATCTTAAAGCTCATCTAATTCCACCCCGCCATGTGATAGGCAGGGACACCTTCCATTAGATTAGGTTGCTCAAAGCCTCATCCAACCTGGCCTTTGAACACCTCTGGAGGTGGGGTATCCATGACTTCTCTGGGAAACCTGTTCCAGTGCCTTATCACCCTCACAGTAAAAAAATTCTTCCATAGCTGGCTGGGAGCACTATAGTGTTCTGTTCAGTTTTGTTTGTCTTTGACAAATGAAGGTTGAATGGGGTTTGTACAAATAGGAGGACATGTTGTGAAATAAGAGATACTGTAGGCAAATGTACTAAGGAATGTGCAGGGAATGTGAACAGATCCCTGAGCATTAGCCAGGACGCTCCTCACGTCCCATTCTTCTTGTCTGAACCAGCCTTGGAAGGGACCCTTCTCATCATGGGAAAAATATGTAGACCTCAACTAACATTTCCATGTCACTCACTCCCTGTAATGAATCCAGATGGGTTCCAACAACTAGGGTGGGGAACCAGCAAATACAAGATCTGTTTGGATAGGAAGGACAATTATGGCTTCACTATCTTGTTCTTTTCTTTACCCACATTAGCACCTATCTGTCTGGCCATTAATTTATCAGGAAATTAGTGATTTAGGAGACAGACTGTGGTTGTAGTGTGCTTGGCTCTACTTTATAGCTTAAGTGGGAGCACACTGGTAGTGAGTGAGTAGTGCTTCACCTCTGAAGCTCTTCAAAGGGTTGTGCAAATAAATTTGGTTACCATCCTTTTCCCTTTGGAGAGATGCTCCAAGCAGAGAAGCAAGTGCCAAAATTAACATTTAGTGGAAGTTTCTGCTTGTAAACTGTGGGCATGGATTTCCCTTTAGATCGAATGATGTGGTGGTGTTGCTTCCAACAAGAGCAAGATAGCGGCTTGTGGAGCACAGCAAACAAGGTTCTACAAAAGGGTGTGGGGCAGTGGTATGTGGCTTCCTAGAAGGTGGTCACTGTCACCAATACTGTCCCTGAAAAAGAGAGGCCCCTCTTTAAGAGGAGCAGCCTCTGAAAATGCCCACACCATAGGGCTCGTATGTGCTCTGTGGTGTAAGTTATGAAAATCTGTTGCTAAATCTTCTGTAACCTAAAGAGGGAAGATGGCAAACCTGTCACACAGAGGAGTCTAATCATGATGGCAGATTGTGTCGTCATTTTGTGTGGTAAACGGGATGAAAAAACAGATGTATCATCAGTAGCTTTGTGCTCTGCAGACGCTTCTTCCTTCCCCTCTCCCTTCCTCCTGTTGTTCCTTATAGTTTCCTTTGCCTATTCGCTGTGGGTAATAGCAGTCCTGCCCTTCATGGCATCATCTCTGTGGGATCATTGCTGGTGGTTCTGTTACACCTGCACACGGGACTCACTGTAACAGCCAACTTTCCCCACGAACACACCTTGTCCAATAGTGTTTGCAGGCTGGCTCTAACAACGTCCATACCAATTCCTATAATGATTGCCTTGATTTTTGAGGGCTTAGACCACAAGTTCCTAATAAAAAGGAGTTGTTGGAGGTAAAGATTGCCTACTGTTAGCATTCCTGTGATCACTGACTCACTGATGTGTCTAATGTATAGCCCAAACTTACTGGATGTAGTGGGACAGTTGCAGCCTGGTGAATTGCTTGTCAGCCTCATGTGTGCACCAGCCTGGAGACACCGCAGGACTTCTCTGTCTTTTTCAACCAAGTAGCCAGTTTTTGGATTAACTCAAGTGAACTGAGAAGCGTTAGAAGTAAAACCTTGCAGGTGAAACCCTGCATTGTAATTTTCTGTGCCAAGTGAACTTTTATCATTGACTTGGACACATATGCGGATGGCAAACGGGTCATCATTTTGGTTCATGGTGCTATTGCAGCATGAGACCTAATGAATTTTCTTGCACATGCCTTGTGCTTAGTACATCTGGCCACTGGGATTTATTCTTAGCCCTGATGTTTTTCAGGAATTGCTGTGCCTCTTTTGAATGGGAACAGTAGGCAGAATGTCTCCTGCTTCAGATTTGCAGTAACTCGTCTTGACTGGGTGCAGACAGAGGTTGGAAATGCCTTGGAAAATGGGAAAGGGGCCAGGGGTGGTGGTATATGACTTCCTAGAAAGTCACTGTCACCAAGGGGCAGCCTCGGAATATACCTATCACCAGAGGACTTGTTACGTGCTCTGTAGTCTGTCTGGCCTCCTCATTTTACTTGTGTGGTTATTTTTCTTCCTGAACTATTTTTTACTTCATGAATTAACGTACATTTGCCAGTTTCAGAAAGTCAATAAATACTCATGGTAAGAAGGCCTACCTCTTTGTTGATCTGTACATGACTTGTATTTAGCTCTTCTGGGCATCTGCGTGAGTTATTCTGTGTAGTAGGGTGTAAGGACTACAAGTGCTTGAACTGTCGTCCATTTACATAAGGTAAATGAATCTTTTTGCTAGTTTCTGTGCTCTTGGGTGTGCCATTGTTGTGTGTACTCTGGGACTTGTGTTCATTAATTAAATTTCTGGAGTAGGAAGATACTGAGAGTGATTGGAGGAGCACGTGTTGGTATTGACACTGTTGGTACTGCTTTTAGGCTCCAGACAGAACTCCAATAGTAGGTTCTTATTGACTTAAAAGAAAGAAACTGCTTAGTTCCTGGGGGTGGAGAGGAGCACAAATAAAGCAGTACTACAGACACTGATTTGACAACTTCTTTAGTCTCTTTGCACATGAGAGCGAATGTTTGAGTTCAGGTGTCACTTGGTTTTGGATCTGGAGAACCCAGAAGGAGCTGCACTGCCTGATGGTTACTGTCCTTCCTCTGACTGAGGGGTTTTTTTTAAGCAAGACTGCCTATATCTTTTCCTCATAGTTATATCTTTTTGCCTTTGTCTAATGATTTCTCTGTTTTGTTTCAATGCTGATGCAGTCCGTCTGAGATGGAAATGATGGTGCTGAGCTCTGTGCAAATGGTGGCTGGAGTTACCCACATTGGTGTTTTGTGGAAGTGGCTTTAGAGCGTAACAGGGTTGAATCCAGCTGGTACAACAGGAGCTCTCCCATCTGCTCTGCTCTGGGGTGCAGTTGCACAGTAACAAGCCTGATTGAGCTGGTGGTGTGTTGAGTTAAGGCACTCCCTGACTCATTAGCAGAAAGGCAGTAGTGGGGAAATCCTCTGCCTGCAAGCAGCCCGTGTACTGTTACCGTCACTGTGGCAACACAGCAGCACTCGCTGCCTGTCAGGGGTGCCCACTGCCTGCCTTTTTAAAAAAAAATAAATTAATAAAGCCCTGAAATGGGAAGGAAGAAGGGTTGTAAAGATGATCAAGGCTGCTCAAGCTGGTCGGTGGGGAGTAGTTGGGTTTCAGAAAGCAGATCCCCCCTGGTTTCATCCTTCCCTGCCTTTCTCCCCATAAGTTCAGACAAACCTCCCAGACCTTGACCTTATGTTGACACAGACTAAATTATTCTTCTCCATTGCATCTCCGTCTCCTGTGCTAATTACTGCTCTGCAAATCTACGCTCTAGTCTGACTTCTAAATTCATCGAGGAGGCTGAGCAGCCTCAAGGATCTGCTGTAAACATGACTTATCCAGCAGGCAGTAAAGCTGCTCTTGAGCTCTCCAAAGAGAATTAAACCCTCTTGAAAGAGACTGTCTGTTAGGCAGCTGGTTTTATCAGTCTGTGTTGCAGATTAAAACGTGTTTCAATGTCTCTTCTATCAAATCGGGAAGAAAAAAAATGTTCTCGTTACAGCTCCCTGGCTGCATGTTAATAGCGAACTAATTGACCAAATGTCAGTCACTCGCACTCCTTGAAGGACAGGACCATCTCCCTTGTGCTGAGCGTACAAGAGCAGAGCCTATGTCTTTTCTCAGTCTGACAGTGTTTTTGATGTCTTGCCCACCAGAGGCAGGAGCTGCTCAAGTTACAGCGTACTGAGCCCGCAATGCCGTGCCAGGGACATATCTGCTCCCATGTTCCTGGGACGTGGGATGCGGTGTGGAGTTTGCATTGCTTTTAAAAATGAAAAGTTCATGGCCTCTCCTAGCCCAGCTGTTAAGCATATGCCTTATCCTGAGTTTTGCCCCCTGTAAACCTCCACTTGTGATGCCTGTGACATACCTTGTTTCAGCAGAAAGCTGCAGAAGTCACCAGTTCAGGTTTTGAAGACATCAATGCCATCTCAGAATCAACTGGTGTTTGTTGGGGACATGAAATCTGCACAGGCCATGGCTTTTGGGATGGTGCGGTGGCTTAGGGGGACTCATTAGGTTTTTCTTGTAGGAGTGCTGAGAGGTCAAAGCATTGGAAGCAATTTTAGAAGAGTTGGAAACAGGAGATCGTGGTGCCTACAGGCCTATTGTTACTATGTGAACCAAAGTACAAGATGATAATGGCAGATAAGAGTCTTGGTTTAAGGCCTAAGAAGAAATATGAAATTTTGGAGATAGTGGAAGCCAAATAGATTGGATCTTTCCTGCTTTCTAGTCATGAGGTTGATACGTGACTTTAATCTTCACCTGCTTTTATTTTTTTTTCCAGGTTATTTTCTTGCTGTGTAAGATTAATTTCTTTTGTCTTGATTCACTTTCTGTTGTGAGGCCACAGTTTCAGGGTTTTTTTAGTCCCTGTGAAACTAAACATCTCCCATATTTTAGACATAAATCTTCCTGCTGTGACCAGGCTTGGAGTCCTGTGTTAAGTCTTTCCTGTGTCTCCATAATATTAGACCCATTAAACAGTAACACTACTTTAACATTTCTGTGAATAGCAGCACGACGCCCAATGAAAGTGTGTTTTTTGCTGGGATGAATGTATTTGTGTTAATAAAGCTGTGTGTATACCTGCTGGAGCTTACGGTACAAATATTTTCCTTGCAAACCCTGACTGATGTGTTGATAAGACTCTTGGTGAGTCTAATCCTGGATTAAAAAAACCATATCATACCAAACATGGCCTTACAAATACATCCAGGGTGGGGGTGAGATAAAAATAACCCTTTCCCTAGTGCTGAACACTTGGTTTAAAAAGTGGACAGATATTTAGTAGAAGTCTTTGATTTAACTATTTGCTGTAGAACAAAAATGTTTAATTGCTCCCTGTGAAAACTTGTAATTTGTTTTATCTTGATTGTTACAACTGTACAGCTGTAAGGATGGATTGCGACACTGGAGCTTGAACCCAGGATCTCTGGATCAAAACCCATGAGCAGATGTTGTCTGAGCTAAGACAATTATCTGTCAACTTGCAGCCAGTAACAGATCTTAGAGCTTTATCAAATCATCAGTAAAGGATGACCAAAGAAAAGTAAATTTTTCAACTTAACCTGTGTGCCCCACAGTGCAGACTTAGAACAGGAGGCTTTGTGTGTAGATTGGTTCTCATTAAGTCTGGTTGGCCATGGGTTGATGGAAAGAACATTTACCCTTCCCGCTAATTTGTCTTTGTGTTTTGATAACCCTCTGGACTGGGAGCAGAAATCAGGGACTTGTTCTATGAGTGCAACTCAAGTACATTGTGCCTGGGCTTGGAGAACTTGAGTGCTGACAGAAAGTGAAACAGTTCTTGAAGTGCAGAGGTCAGCAGGGTGCATGTATACTCTGAGAGTTTGTTGTTGCCATTGCTGACTCAGCTATAGGGAGGAGGGCAATGTTTTTCCTTTCCGGAATTGCTTACCAAGCTGTTGGGGAAAAAGAAATTACTCTGGAGGAGGCAGAAGAGCCTTAACTGTCAAGAACACACTTCAAGCTTGCAGATACTTTCCTGTGTAACTTCTGAAATTCAGGTGTGGTTGAGTGATGATGAAGTTGTGCGTTACGTAGTACATAGGGAGCTTTGTTCAGCTGCTTCTCAGTTTCCTTATACTGTGATGTTAGCTGAGGAATGGATCAGACAGAAGGTGAAGGTGGATGAGTGTTCAATGACCAGCACATTGAAGGAGGTGAGACAGCCCTTTTAAGCGTATATTCAGAACATCTACAATAGAAAATGAAGAACAGTGTGTCTGATTTGGCTGGAGGATAGCCTGAGCATGTGAAATACCTATAGCTTGAGATCAATGAGTAGAAGAAGTCAGGGTCTCAGCTGTAGCTCACTGAAAGTTTGCAGCATGTATACAGGCACAAGCTCCAGACTGCCCAGAGCTCTTGTTCACAGAGCCTCTCCGGAAACAGAAGCCCCATTTCTTGGAGCATCTGGGATTTTCTACAAGACCTCTGCTTCAATCCTGCACTGACCTGGACTGACCCTGCTTAACACTCAAGGCAAAACAAAATTGTAGCTAGGGGACTATGGCTCTAGTAAGCAGATCTCAAACAAAATTGAAGGCTGTTAAAGTGTCTAATTGAATTATTGCACTGCAGGGGCATAGTGACTCATAGTGAAGCTAATCACCTGCTGCTTTATCTTGACTGCAAAGAATACATTGCTAGTTAAACATTTAAAGGTCACAGTCATAGAAATTGTAATAGTGTTGCCTCCCCCCACCCTGTGTTGTGTCTGGAGTTACTAGAGGAAATCAAGAAGATGCTCTTTGGAGAGCTGTATTCTGAAGATGATGCTCTTTGGAGAGCCGTGTTCTGAAGATGATGCTCTTTGGAGAGCTGTATTCTGAAGATGATGCTCAGCATGCTTATCTGTTGGGTTCACATTGTGGACCTCAGTGTGTTCATTTATGAGAGAGACAATGCTGAAAAAATGTTGCCTTAGCTTCACAGACATTTCCCATAAAATATCACGATTGTGGCATTGGTTTTCAGTAGAGATTTGAATTCTCCTAAAATCTGAATCACAGATACGGGGAGCATTCATTCTTGTTCATCACAGGGAATTCCAGGAGCTCAGGTCCCTGTTGCCAAAGCCAGGTGGGTTCATTATTTTGGATTTAATAGTATTGTTCACTGGGCCAAGAGCATCTTACAGGAAACAGGTTTTTTCTGGTTCTGCCGTGAGAGACTATAGACCTCTCTAGGTTTACTGTGTTGGCTGAGAAAAGAGCCGACTGTTTGTTTCTGCAGTTAACTTGTCCATCCAGGAGAGCAGGGGAACTGTGTTACTTGGACAGGGCTATTATTCCCGTCCCTGAGGTTGTCCTTGCAGTCACTGAAGCAACTGTCAGGAAGGTTTTGTAGAGAAGACTTGGCTCTTTGCCTGGCAGATCCTCCCATGCTCTCTGCTGTTAAAGAGCCTTCCAGGTTGACGCAGGTGTTATACTTTTCTTATCAAAATGCTGGACTGGATATAAATAGCTCTTCTCAATGATTCACACTCCTTAGATTACATCCAGTTCACTGCTGTGAGTCACCGGGACAGGTAGTGTGTGTCCTGGCGGCTCTCCTGGAGGAGCATTTGGATGGTGATAGAGGAAGACCTGCAGATAAAATAACAGAAATCAAGGCTAAAGCTTCTAATCCTCTAGCTTGCTGAAAAAGTCTGTGAGGAGCAGTGATATCAGCATTGCGTTAACACTCCATTTTAAATATAGATTTTGAAGGAAGTTTGTAATATTTTCTGTGTATGGATGTTTTATGGCAGGAAGTGTATCCTGCTATAAATGAATTAGCCTGAAGATTGTGTGTGACTTAAGCCTGGAAATTTTTTCCCTTTCGGAAGTGTTTACTGTACTAATTCTATAGACCACTGGCATGTTTTGAGCTTGACCGTTTCCTTACTTTTGGAATGGGTCAGAGAGAGCATGGTGCTGGAATGACGTGTTTCCTTTTGGCTGCCAAGTTCTAGTACCTCCAAGGCCAACTAGCGCGTGAATCTGAGTGACGCTTTATCTAGGGGAGAGGTCTGGGCTAGAGACAGCAGTTTGTGATCTGAGGGAGGGTGGACCTTGGTCTGACATCTGATGAGGTGTTGGGTGGTGGTCTGTGTTGTTTTCTGTCTTTAGGTCTGTCTTTATGTCTGTCTTTATGGTGGGTACTCTCATCTCTAGTGGTCCTCCTTATTTTTAGGAGGGATCTTTGGATGCTCTAGCGGTCTTTTCCAGGGCTATAGAACTGCAGTTGGGAGGTGTTGATGCCAGTCACACAGAGAGAGAAGAGGCCAAAATATTTAAAGGAGTAAAGTGGGTAACAGCATCCAGCTGCAGATCCAGAGACCTAAATTTGCAACTGGGTTTGCTCTGTGCCTAAGGCTGTCCCTGGTCAGCTTTGCTCCAAATGCACCACATCACTTTGGCTGTAGAGCCTAAAGAAGCTGGCTGAGATCCTGAGCCCATCAAACACTTGTGCGGTGCTGGCTGCAGAAAGTAGGGCGCCTCACCCATGCAGGCTTGTGGCTTGCCTAGATTTCAGACTGACCTTTGTCGCTGGTAACAGATGGCAGAATAAATTGATGGGGATATATTTTTAAATGAACAAATTGCATAGGACTTTTACTTTTGGTCTGTGTCTGCTTATCAGAACAGTTTTGCTTGGAGTGTGCCTTGGTAGAGAGATGACTAAGGTCAGTGGTCATCCTGCCGCAGTTGTTTGTAGTCCCACCAAATTTGACTTCTCCAGGTTAGACATAGGTCAGTGTTTCACTCTATTGCCTGGCAAAGCCCAGAAGCATCAAAGGTGTTCCAGATGTGTCCAGCACAACTCAGTTAACAAAACCTTAAATGAAAGATGCGTTTTTAGTAGCCAGCAGTTACATTTGGATGAGAAGCACCCTGCCTGTGTGACTCCCTAGAGGCTGCCCCATGCAGGGGTTGGGTTGAAATTACCGTCTTGGAAAATAGCCTCTGCTAAAAAGATCTCTTCACCTTTTTTTTCAAGTTCATTTCTTTTGATATTTTTTTTCCTTCCTTTTACAAAAGGCAGTCAAACTTCAAAGGAAGCCGTATCATACCGTCTTCTGTATGCACTTCAGGTTTAACGCAGAGTCTTCTCACGTTTGCTTCTTGGTAGAAAAAATGTCCCTGAGGATCCTCTCCCTCCTCCTGCCCATCGCAGCTGCTGACTTCACTTGTAAGAGCTGCCTCTAGTAAGGAGGGGGAGACACTGCATGGGTAGTTGCTGAGGCTGATTTGTACATATTTTGTCTTCAGTCACCTTCTTAAGCACATTAAAATAGTGTTAGGTTTAATCTTGTTTTCATAGCAGATAACTCAACATGTCTCTTTTTGAAGCTCAATACTTTTTTTAGTTATTTCATGCCTACATTTTCCCTTCGCTCGCCTACATTTTAGCAGACTTTGTGTACAGGTTTGTTAGCAGATGAACCAGAGCTCCTTGAAAGTGATTCTGGTTTTATTAATGCTTACAATTCATCAGACTCCACAAGACTTTTTAGTGATTCCCGCGTCTGCTGCTGTAGGGTTTTGCCACATCTCTTGGATAGGAAGATAATGCATGGCATAGAATACGTGGCGCATGTGTTGCTGGTTCATCCTGGATTGCCAACTTGAGGTACGTTGTTCTTGTTTTATTTTAGTCTGACCTGCAAGCCATGCCTTTCACGGCCTTTTGGTGCTTTGGGGAATGGCAGATTAATAAGACTAGCTACTTTCTTTGGGCAGATCTTTTTCTTAACCAGAGAAATACTGCTTCCATCAAGACCCAATTATACTGTCCTTACTCCTGTCCCAAAAAACAGTTCTTTGGGGGCTATCTTTTTAATCGAATCATTTATTTTACCTACTTTAAACAAGCTGTTTCAAAAATCTAGGCTGAAGTCTATTGCAGTTGCTTGTATCTGAAATGGATTACAACTGGACAGATTAAACGTGGCAATTATTTCTGTTGAAGGCATGCCCTTGATTTCACTCAGGCTGAGCGACAGCACTGCTGCCTCAGAAGACAAATTCAGAGATAATCGGCGCCCGTGTGAGTGCTGCATTGCAGTTACTGTCAGCTTACGTCACAGACAGATACTCTAGCAGCCGAAGGGCTCCTCGGGAGCCTGAAGAGAGGGTGGCTTCAGTACCACATAGCCACAGATCTCATGGTCTGTGTTCTCTGTGCTTCTTACTATGTATCTTGTGCTTTCTGCTCTGGGTAGCCTTTTATCAGAGGCTCTCTGTTCTCCTTAATGCGGTGTAAAAAGCTGAGAGCGCTTATCCTTTTACAGGCTTTTGGTTGGAGGGGCTTTTCAGCCTCATTTTTTAGTGTATATATTTAGAGACTTACACATGTCATATTGCAAGTACAGCTTTTGCACTATTTGAACCTGTCTGCTCTAATTAGCAGTTGGCATCGCCATATATATAGATAGAAAAAGCACAAGCTAGCTGTAGTTTTCAGCACAGGTTGTATTTCCTTCTGTTGGCAAGTAGTTTGTATCCATTTTTCCATAAGTAAACTGGCTTGGCAACCTGCAGATGTTGCAAGCGTTGGCTACTGAGGCTTGAAATAGAAATGGATTGTGAAGAGGGTATCGGATGGGGGGAAATAAATCAGAAGCTGCTGTTGCATTGGAAGTCTATTAAGACTGATGATACGTCATGCTTACCGGAGCATAAATGCAGAAGTGGACCACATTAAAAATGAGCCCGTTAAAAATATATGTATTTTAAAATGCTGCTTATATCACGTTACTGAGGTTCATTTTCACTTTGACATGTTGCAGTTACAGAACTAGTTATCAGTACAAGTGTTGGCCATTTAATGTGGTTAAATGGGTTGGTGGATGTTTGTACAAGTGGGGGAAATGAATTGATTCTTCCTAGAACAAGTTATGTCTGGTCTATAAATTATGTGAAAAGTGTGTGTGTGTATTTACCTTTTTAACAGCAACTTTACATTCAAAAAAGTTTTGGTCTGTGTTGATCTGGTGAAGCCCAGGAGAATGTCAAGGAACGGGAACAGTATCGTGTTTTTAAAAACCTGTGTGTTAGCTGCTTCTCAAGAACTGTCTGCAGATGCACTTTACTCTGGGAAAAAAAATTAGAAGCACCTTCCCTTATATAAAACCGTAGGTTACCTCTCAGTGCAGACGTTAAATGTGGGCACGCGAGTATTGTTGAGCAGCTCACATGGAGCTGGCTTGTTAGTGGTTACACAGGGAGAAGATGCTTTGCTCTGTACGGTGCTTCGTTGCCATGATCTCGAAACAGTGGTATCGCAGCCTGGGCTTTGCACTTCCTGTGGCCCAGCAGTAGGGAACACACCAGTGTCTTGAAAAACACAGCTCATGAATCAGTGCCTTAAAGCATTACTGCCCATCAGGGGAAGATGGGCACTTCAGTAACTGCCTCTTTCCTGCACACCTTTTTAGAGCATCCTTACTCTGCAGCCTGTATTTTCCACTGTCTTGCAAGATTTCTGCCTTTCCATCTAGGACAGAGCAGCAAGTGGACTTGAGTCAAGCTTGGGAATTGGGAATAGAGCCCAAGTCTTAAAGCTTCCAAAACCTGGGGGCTCTCCCATCAGTTAGCAAAATAAAATCTCATCATCTCTGTTGGCCATGTGTGTTACAAACTGGGTTTTGGATCACAGGACAAGATGACTATATGGTGAGTGATCTGAGGCTTTTTTTGCCCTGCATGTCCAGCACAATGTTACAAATGCAAGTTTCCTCGAATTCTCTGTAATTGTGCGCGCGTTTACATGTGAATGTAATTTCTGAGCAACTGGTCCCTCAAGTTGACTGTCTTTGAGAGAAGAGCTGGGTGAATCTATCGTTCCTGCTTCACATGGCTGAGCAGGGTGGAAGGAAGAGAAACCTTTTGTGTAACAATATTGCTGTGAAATGTGGGAATATGGGTTACATGGTGCTAAATCAAGGTTGTCTCTAGGGGGAACAGTTAATAAATTCTAAATGGGAGGTGACCCTTTCTGAGCACCTTCCTCTAAACTTGTGATTTATATGCTAGTCTTGTGCATTACAGTGCTTGAAGCCTAGGTCAGAAATCTTCCATGCAACTTTGACACTTCCTTTTGTCTTTAATAGACAAATTAATAGCTGTAGGTCACAGCCAACTGTGTATTGTGGATGCGGGTTGATGAGGTCTGCTAGGAGAACAAGGGAGCATCAGAGCATGTGAGGAGCTGTTGTGTTTAGATGGATTTCCTGCATTACCAGAGATGTCAAATGTCCAGATGAATGTTCCTGCACTAAAATCGGCTTAATCATAAGGTAGTGGGTATTCATTCTTTGAAAAACTCTTAAGAAACCGAGAGAAAGTCAATGTGCATGGCTGCGTGTGAACAATTTACCGCTTGGACTGAGCACTTTTTGCAGGTGACCTTTAATTGGGTTTGTGTCATGTTAAAATACCACAGGTGTAACTTTTTTTCAAATTGGGTTGTGACAACGCTGTTTTGTATGTGTAAGGTGGATATTTTAATTCCTTTGGCGCCAAAGTTTCTTCTTAGATAAAACCAATAAAAGTTTTCCACATGAATTCACTGTGTTGTGTTGCTGCAGCTGTGTCAGGGGAGCGCAGCCTCCCAAAAGGCTTTTGGAAAACCGTGGGTTTGAACGGCTGGGACAATGGACTTAGAATTTTAGGAAAACAATTTTCACAGTCGGCAAGTATGAGTCGGCAACTGGAAGAGGAACTCAGGAGTCTCCACTCCTAGTGAAACTCAAAGCTGGACTGGATAGTATCCCAAGAAACCCACTAAAGTTGGCCCCACTTTTAGTGAGGGAGCAGACCACACAGCCTCCTGAGGTTCCCTCCAGCCTGAGTTGTTTGGTGTCTCTCTGTTTTTCATGAGATGCTGAAAGGAAGGGTGTTACACCAGTATTTGGAGGGAAGCAATACAAGCCTTCTCTGCAGTGGAAGAAGGGGCCTCCCCTAAGAAGAATATTAATGTAGTTTTGCCTCCTGTTGCTATGAAGGCTTTAGCAGCACTCTGTGTGTGGATGGCAGGCTTATTTAAAACTGCCCCGCCCCAGTTAGTTTGATGATTAAGGACTATTAGTTGAACAGGACTTGCCGAGAATGATAATGGTACTTTCAAGATTTGTCCTTTGTGGAGTGTAAAGGTGCAGGTGCAGAAGGTGTTCTGTACTGCAGTGAGGGAATGGCTGAAATAACAGAGAACCAGTGCTATAAAGCAACTTCTGTGGGCACAGGATAGCTTCCACTCCCCTTTCAAGGCTTAAATTTCAAGATTTGCATAGCCCTGTTCTTAATTCATCTTTGTTTTCCTTCTGTCTTTTGATCTCTAGTCTTTCTTATTGACTCAAATCCTGGTGTCCTGAAGCTTCTTGCAGTTGTTCTTGCCAAGGGTGATTTGGTGGTATTTTAAAGCTGAGCCTCCTTGCACAGACCTTGGAAACCTGATGTGCACTGCACGTGTGTGCATTGCAGTGGGCAAATACAGCAGAATTACATGGATCTGCTCTTCCAGAGGTCAGAGACACATTTGCTACAGTCCAACAAAGCTTGTTTGGGAGAAGTACAGTTGCTCTGTCTTCATAAAAAGAGATAAGCATGTCCTTGGTGTCAGTGTTGTTAAGTGCCTTGCTGTACGCTGTGTTTGTAATGCCGTGCACCTCTGCAGCTTCATTGGATCTCTTCTACAAAGATGTACGTTTTTCTTTTTGTGAATCAAAGAAGTCTTGAAGGTTTTCTCCTGCTGCACTCTTCATGGTTTAAACAGGCACACTGTAAATGCAGCCTGACAGCATTGATTGTTCGGAAGGATTTGTGGAATAAACAGAAGTTTTCCTGCAGAGCATGTGAATCTGTGTGTTCAAAGCAGCCAGAAATCTGGGGAGCACGGTCCTGTTCTTGTAAGCTGTCTCGCCTGATCTGCATGCAGCCTGGTTCGTGTGTGGAGCTTCCTTTACTTGCTGCCTACAGGTAAAGGAGAAAATGCCCATACATTTTTTTTTTTATTAAAAAATATGAATTCAGAGTTTGCTCTGTCTTTCTGAGCATGTGTTTACTGACTTTGTGGCCAAAAGTGCAAAGACCTCTCGTTTCTCTGCCTGGAGATGGCTGTCCTCATTTCACTCTCTGTAACAGGTGGAATATTACTTTTTTTTTAAGCCGAGTTCAGTGTTGTGTAACAAATTCTTTCCTGCTGCAGGCTTGAGCAGCCAGCTGGTGTCAAACCCATGTGGTGACATTCTCTCCTGCTTTTGTGAAAATTTGTTATACTGTAGTAAGTTTGAGGAAGCTGAAGTTGAAAATAAGTGGAATGCTGCCACAAAAAACCCAGAAGCCTATCAGTGAGGACAAATCTAGTGAACTGTTTGAGAGCTGACCTGATGAACGGCACAACTGTCTTTAAATATAGCACCAGGCAAAATGAGCTTTAAGACAGCCTGGATAACTGTAAACACTAGTGCCCTGGATTCTTGTTCCATTTCATTATCTGTCGCTTGATTCAAGAGGTGTGCAGATTCTCCATGTGTCTGCTGATGAGTCCTGCGTTTTAGAGAAGTTGTCAGGGAAGGTGGTCTGGTTTTAATCTCCAGGCTTCAATGAAGCCAAGTGGAAATTAGTTTGGAGGTACACTAAATAAAGTAGGGGGGATGAGGTTGAGCCATGTATATTTCAATATGTATTTGAGATGATTTCCAGTGGCCTTCAGAGCACACAGAGCAGCTGCCTTGAGAAAGTACCAGAAAGAGGATTTATTGCCTTTTCAAGCGTCATTGCCAGCATTCTCCCCATAGATGCCAGTTGCAGTTAGAGACAGTTAATGCTGAGCAGAGGCACAAAGTTGCCCCAGCAAGAGGGAACCACATTCCTGAACACGCAGGGCAGGGGCAGAACTTCCCCTCATGCCGAGGGACTAAGATGCTGCACTTAATGCTCAGGTGTGTCAAGACTTTGATGGGTTGATGACGCTGTGTCTCTGTAGAACTACCTCAAATGTAATGGACTTTAACATTTCTTAAAAATTTTTAAGATAGCTTAAATTTTTACCTCCCTTTGTCATAGAATCATAGAACCATAGAATGGTCTGAATTGGAAGGGATCTTGAAGGTCATCTAGGTCCAACTCCCCAGCTGTAGGCAGAGACACCTCCCACTGGATCAGGTAGCTCAAAGCCTCATTTAACCTGGCCTTGAACACCTCCAGGGATGGGGTATCCACGACTTCTCTGGGCAACCTGCGCCAGTGCCTCACCACCCTCACAGTAAAAGCTTTCTTCCTGATATCTAATCTAAATCTTCCTTCTTTCAGCTTAAAATCATTACCCCTCATCCTATCCCTCCATGATGTTCCCCTCCTTTCACTAAGGAAGCGTTCTGTGTTGGAAGAAGTGACAGCATGTATAAATAGCACTGACTTATTCAGCAGATCTGCTTGCTGTGGGGTTTCAGTGAGATCTGCTGACTTGGATTTAAATAAAAAAATAATCTTTTCTTCTGCTTTTTGCACCTGCTTGTCCTGGCTCTGCTTGATTTTTGTGCTTTGGAGGCAGCAGCCATTTGGTTGTAGCTGAAATCCTGGCTGAATTTGGATCAGCAGCACAGGTGGTTGGGAGACTTGAGTTAAGGACTTCTGGGGCCAGAGGTTTTTGCAAGGCTGATAGCTAAGCACAAAGAGTAGAGATACCTGTAGGCTTTACACAGCCTCTGTGGAAGCTGCCAGTTCAAAATAAGCAGTGCGTGTTCTGCCGAGCGTGCAGAGGATTGCACTTGGTGTTCCAAGCCATTTGCTGTAAGTGTATTATCCCTTCCCCTCATTGAATATTGCTGGCGTCTAATCAGATTACATTGCAGTTCATAGCTGTACCAGACAAAATAAAGAGCTGTACTTGAGAAGAACAGAAGGATCTTGAGTTACTGCCTTCTTAGCATATTGGGCTGACATTAAGTGTTCATTGAGAGCCAGATTCATGAAGGTAGGGAGATCAATGAGTCTGGCTATCTAAGTAGGTCTAAACCACATCTCCATCTTTTTGCCATCTGGAGCACGCAGTGGAGTGTGGTCCTCTGTGCAGTGAATATCCGTGGCTGATGGAGCCATCCTTTAGATATCTGGCGACTGGCGGCTCAGTTCTGGGATGCAGCGCAGGTGAGGGTTTACTCTGAAATAGTGTGCAGGCTTGGCCTTTTGTTCTTCAGGAATTCTTCTTCCATTATAAAGAGTCCTTTTTATTAGTGTGCTCCTTTTATTTTGGAGAGTGAGCTTGATGACTCACGTCACCTGCCTTTCTTAAACCATTAGTGGATGTAGCATTTGGAGCAAAGCAGTTGGCTCTGCTCAGAGTAAGACCGTTAGGTTTACATAGCTATTCATAGAGTGATTTTGGAAATAGGTTTGACTATAAATTCATAAAGAAATGGGGGAAAAGGTGTGGCAAATACTAGTGAGCACAGCTTCATTGCGAATACAGCTGTTTAGCAGACCCTGTGTGTTTTCAGTAATGAAATTATGTGTATTCCAAAGAAAAAAATGTAGATAATGGCCTTTGGAAAATGCAGGTGGTGTGGTATTTGCTTTCCTAAGCAAATCCATTTCTAATGATGCTTTATTTTTGTGGCATTAAAACCTGGTTGACAAACTCTGGGTTCCTAAAAAAGAGCAACAAGCACCTGCGAGGAGGGATGGGTATTAATTCTTGGAAAAAAACTCTAGAAGCAAAATGCTGCTGTTCGTGCTGGCAACACCTTCTGTGAAAGGGAGCAGACCAAGCCAACTTGCACACCTGATAGAAACATGCTTGAACTTGAGGCTTTTGTTGCTGAGAAATGCTTTTGCCTGGACTTTCACTGCTCTCTAACGGGATGTCATGGGTCAGTGATGCGTTTTGTGTCTCATACAAGTTCATGAATCAATGACAGACTTGTTAGTTTCTCCAAAATCGAATCAATCAATCTATAACCTTCCCCAAGCCTTTCCAGCCACCTGTCAGTCTGACACCCACTTTAAAGGCAGAGGGCTACAAGTGAGCTCTTCAGCATGTCCAGAAGGCTGAGCAAACCCAGGTGGTCCAAAGGTCATAGCAGGGCTGGTTCATGACCATATATAATGTGTCTGATGGACTGTACAGTAATGTCCATGTGCCTGGATGAAAGTCCGATTCTGTTTAGCATCAGTGCTTGTGTTGACTCCCACAGGGCAAAGATTTTCCCCAGTGCTCTGCTAGGAGAACAGCTAGGGTAAGCAAAAATGCTGCTGAGCAGAGGGATAAGCTAGATCAGAAGAAGTCATAAGAGCATTCTTGCATGTTCTGTACAGTACTGACTGGAACATGGTCATAGCCTGTGTTAAGGACTTCCTAAGCTGGCGGTTGCCAGGGCAGGCTGTGAGCTAGGACTGGCCCAGGTTTTCTGTTCTGTTTTTTTGCTTATTTAGCTAGCTGTAGGTCTTTTCCTTAACTCTTCTTCCTCCTTTCAAATCAATGCGAATGCCGTTTGAGATCCTGCTGGTCCCATCCATGAACAAATGCTAGTTTTCTCTGCAAAGAGAAAATAAACTACCTACTGCCTTTCATTCTCAGGATTGTCTGGACTGCATGGAGTTTTAGCAAATGTGACAAGTTCTACCAGGCCTATATAAATATGTTTTCCAAGTAATTTGCCCAAAAGGGCACTTAACATTGAAAGCAAGTTCTCCCTTTGCAGTGACAACCGCACAGATGTGGTATTTGACAATGGTCTGCCACAGTTATTTTATTAGATTTGGTAGATCTAACATCCTTAGTTGAATTTGACCTTGAATCTGCATTTGCGGATCCAGTCTTCTCTGAAATATGTCTAAATTAAAAATTCTTTTTCTTTAAATACTTCAGGAAATGGCTTTTAGCTAGTTTTGAGCAGCAGCTTTCAGAGCCTTTGCCAAGCACTGCTCAGAAAGGCTCTTAGTAGCTGTAGGAACAAGTGTGTCCTGTTTCCTTTTCCTGGCTGGTGGATGCTGTACAACATTCCTCTGTTGTCTGCAGTTCTTGACGTGCTTTTACAACCTGGATGCTGTTGACACCCTGAAACATGAAAGTGCTACCATAGCTCCATTTTCAGGTTTCTGTCCCAGTGGTAATGCTTACAACCCCTATGCTACTCACTTTTAGGCAAAAGCCCTCTTTTTTTCCCCTTTCTGCTCTAATACCCTGGTGTTGGTCCCATCATCCTTGAGTTTCACAGAGGCATCTGCATAAACAATTTTGCAAGATCAAGGTCCATGCCCCATGTAATCAGTGATGGAAACTGCTTGCTCTTCTAACAATGTGAGTTTGGATAAGGGTTGAGTAATGACCATTAACGTAAAATGCCCTACTGTTAGTCATCCTGTCACAGCCTCTGTGTTCAGAGTTGTATTTAATAATCTAGCCTCTGTTCTGCTCCTGCTTTAATCTTTGCTCAAAAGTGGAAGCCTCTTCTGATAACTTTCAAATTACAGAAGTATGACACCCATTTTTCATCATTCTCTCCCTTTTGGGAAGGAGCAAAGTCACTGACACATTTGGACTCTGCCCTTGAAGATAAAGATGAGCTTGTTAATAGGTTGGAGCCTTAAAGGCACTTCCTGAAAGGCCGTCATCTTCTGAGCTTTCTGGGGTGCTCCGTAGTGAAGTGAGAGGAGGCAGATAAGAGGTTGATTGTAGTAGATTGTTTGGAGTATACAGAAGCCGTGTAGTTGTACAGCTGCACTTTTCATCAAATAATCATTTCCTTGATATATAATCATTATTAAATACAAACATAATGACTCTAATAAAACAACTGAGTCTCTTTCCTACAGTCTCTCCCTGTTGTCTCTGCAATGTTGAATGACAAGAAAGCATTGAAAGAAAATCATTTAAGCTTTTATAGTTGACTTTTTGTAATGTCCTGGTCCACAGGCTTTCGTTTAATTATCTTACATGGAAAAAAGTTTTGGTCTTTTACAGGCTTAGGCGGGAATAGAGAGAAGCAGGGAAGGTGAGAGTGAAAGCACATTTGCCTTGCAGAGTTGCCTTTTACTTATGAGGAATAAGGCTGATGTTATCACCAACTTTCTGATCAAATTTGACAGAAGCATTTTGTTAAGTCACTTTCTCTGAGTGGGAATCCTGATGAATATGGCTCTTGTCTCCGGTTTCGAAGTATTACTTTACACCGTTCTCAAGCATTGTTTGCTGTAATGGATGAATTATTGTAGTATGTCAGAGCAGCAGATAATTCACAGCCTCATTTTATAACCTGAGAGCCCAAGACACGGTCATTTAGCTTGCATAGCTGCAGAGCAGTGAATGGAGCCCATGTCACCCACCCAGCATTGGTTTGGTGAAAAATTCACTGGTGTGGCCTCAGCTCTCTCTTCAAGAAATTATGGCTATGGAATAATGTCATGACTTTTTGCCAGGGAACTACTTGTAAGTGAAGTGGAGACGGGCAGTGCTTTCACCGTGCTCCCAACACACTGCTGTTTCAGATGCTCTTTCTGGCACTGAGCATTGGTAGCCCTGAAAAAGGGGTTATCTCCACTTGGTCTTCTGCCCACCTGGCTCATGGTTCTGTCTTTGAGTAAGTGGGAGGTTGGTCACTTACAGAGCTGGTCTTTTTGAAAAAATAAACCATTCTCACAGCCCAGAAGGCCAACCGTATCCTGGGCTGCATCAAAAGAAGCGTGGCCAGCAGGATGAGGGAGGTGATTCTGCCCCTCTGCTCTCGTGAGACCTGACCTGGAGTATTGTGTCCAGTTCTGGAATCACCAACATAAGCAGGATATGGAACTGTTGGAATGGGTCCAGAGGAGGGCTATGAAGATGAACACAGGGCTGGAGCACCTGTGCTAGGAGGACAGGCTGAGAGAGTTGGGGTTGTTCAGCCTGGAGAAGGCTTCAGGGACACCTCCAGGCGGCCTTCCAGTAGTTGAAGGGGGCATACAAGAAAGCTGGGGAGGGAATTTATATGAGTGTGTGTAGTGATAGGACAAGGGGAATAGCTTTAAATTGAAAAAGATTTACTTGTGGGAGTAAACCACTACTGTAACATCAGTGATGATATATACAATGTGTATGTTACTCTTGACTCACTGAAGTTGTCTGGCTGAGATCGGACAAAAGCAAATCCAAGCTACCATCCCTTGTTATGTTTGGACATTTTCAAACCACTGCAGTGAGTCTGAAATGGTTCCTTTCTGCCGGTTTGTGTACCCAGCTGATCCCAGCCCTTTGGAAACAGGAGCATCAATGCAGTTCTGCTGGTGGGAAACAGGCTTTGCAGAAACCTTCTGGAAGTTGAGATAAACGCTTTGCACTGCACATGTTCCTGGAAGAACTGCAGAATGCATCAGTAATGGTCATGGTGCTCCAACTCAATAAATCAAGGGGTGGTGAGAGGCCTGTATTTAATTTTTTCTGCCTTCTCAGGAAGTATTTTGATTCTTCACAGATAATATAGTTTGGAACAGGGAGGTAAAGCTCTGTTTGACTCTGGTGCTGTTGGTGTACTTAACACGTTGAGGAGAAGCAGTAAGATTCAGGCATGGGAGCAAATGGACAGGTAGTGTCCTTCCTGCAGTCTGGTGGCTGATTTTTAACAAGATGTTGCAGAGGCACCCTCAAAATACAACTCATGTTGGCATATCAGAGGATGTGATCCTTTTGGAAATGCTGCTACTGCTGTTTTGCCATCCAGAAATTCTTCAGGAGGTGAATCCATACCTCTGTGGGCCATCACACCTGAGTGGGTATGTAGAGAAACTTGGACATGGTTGTTGCTTTTGCTAACTGTGGGTGCCAAATTTAAAAAGTCCCTTGTCTCTTGCAAAGGTTCTCTCTCTTACACTTAGTTAGAAACCAGGAGTGTTAAGTTTTAAACGGGAATTGGAAATGCATAGTGACTTCATTGTAGCAGCCTGTGTTGAATGGAGACCAGTTCCCCTTTGCTGGGCGGAAGATGCTGGCACACAAGAGATGTCCAGTGGGTGCCTGCCACCTGCCCCTTCCATGCCTGTCCAGTAGTGGCCAGAGGCATGGTGAGATGACAGCGGGCTGTGAATAAGAGGGCTTTGAGGAATAAAAACAAAGCTTGCTCCTGTCTGCGTTCCAACATCATTGTAAGCCTTGCAGCAAGAGCCTGTGAGGAACTCTTTAAATGGTCCTGTAGCAAGAGGAGCAGAGAGGGCGGCTGGGAAGATCTTACAGGGGACGCATGTTTGCTGCAAACGTTTTGTTGGTATTTTGCAGTACTGCAGAACTCTCATTTTTGAGGTAGCTAAACTTGGCTTGCTCTGAATGCTGTTCATAGTAAACTCAGCTTATTTATCAATAAACTCATTTTATTGATTTTAAGAAGTTACAGTTTTGCAGAGGAAAGGAATCCTTTCTTGTCATAGGCATTTGGAGCAATCTTGTTCCCTAACACTTCTTTTTAGGCAGGTTGAGTTTATAATTGAAGGACGGTTTGGGAGGGATGTTTGCTCTTTGGGGAGGACTAAGCAGCACCTTTCCCAGCAAATGATTGACAAGACCAGCTGCTGCAGGAGTTCAAATCACATTGCAAACCCTCGCCAGCACTGTCTGAATCCCTAAACACCTCTCAACGCAGAATGTAAGAACGGAACCTCACCAGCCCTGACCGAGCTGCTCCCACAGCCCTCCCAGCCCATGCTGACCAAGTCACGGCACTGGTTCCTCCCTCCCAAACTTTCCAGCAGTGCCCTTCATTCCCTTTCCTGAGCAGGCTCCTAAACCCATGTTCTGCAATATCTTGTTTCCAGAAGGGCATTAAAAACGTCTCCAAATCATTTTTTCCCCTTTTCCTTTGCTTTGTTAGAGTGGTCTTTCTTCACAGAATAAAATTAACATGCTCTTCCATGCTCTTGTCAACACTTGCAGATAGCATGAAGTTTCAAACGGTGGGAAGAACCAGTAACCCTTGTCATCCCTAACCAGTTGGGTTTGGTTTTTTTTGTAGAATAACTTTTTTATTGTAGGCCTATTGTGTTGTATTTTTTTTTTTAAAAGAAGCACAACTACCATTGTATAGACCTAATTTTGTATGGCTGTCTTGCTGACCTTGCCCGTCCATCTGTACTATGTGTTATGAGGATATATTTATGCTTTGGTTATTGGGGTTTCAGTTAAAATTTGCTTACTTTGCAATTATATATTAATAGTAACTGACCCGTGTTTCCTTGTCTCCAGAACACATGGTGCCTTATTTCCTATTTCTTGTTCTGAAGCCACTCTTCCTTTTTTCATCTAATGAACTTAGGAAAGTGGTGTCACTTAACCATTTACAGTCCTTACTATTCCAGTATTTCACTGAGTTTCAAACCTGAAAAACCTGCCTTTTGCTTAAACCCAGTAGAGAATTGTGATGGTATTAGCCATGGAAGTTTGTGGTTTGTTTCTCCGTCTCCACTGTTGGAGTTGTGCTGCATTAAGCTCTGAGTTACTTTTATTTGGCAGTGCCTCCAAAGAAAAATGCCCATGTTTTGGGGCAGAGCTCCACTTTTTGTTGTGGATGTTGTTTTCTTCCTCCAATTGTTTTCTCTCTGTTATACCATTCCCTATCTTCTGTATTGCTCTTTGAGTTACCAGAGTCTATCACAGCTCGTGCAAGTGCAGCTTTGTCGGAAGAGATGGGTCTGGATCCAGGCTGAAGTCCGTATGCTTTTCCCAGCCACCCGGGCGCAGCAAGGCTACAGCTTTTCAGTGTTACCAAATCACATTATTTCAAAAGCTCCTTATAAAAGCATGAGTAATTGGGCAAGTGACAGAGGACTTTCTGTTTATCTTTTTGAACAATGGAAAATACCAAAAAGCCACAATTCGTTCCAGTTGTTTAGTGTCTTTGCTGCACAGCCATTTCATGGGCACAGGATTTAATTCTGCAAGAATGCAGGAAAATGGTGACTTGTTTTTGTGCTTATAAATAAATAAAATTATTGAAGATTTTCAAGTTTCTTTACTAGGAAAACATTTTTTACTTGCACAATATCAGCTTTAAAACCTAAGGAAGATACTTCAGCATATATTGCAAGTCTAAGGTTCTTTTAACAATCAAATGAGACTTTAAAATGTGTGTGTCTTTAAAAAGTGCTGGTGTCTTTGTTATCCAGAGAATACTACCGTTTGAAAAAACTTAGTACCTGTGTTGGTATTTGTACGCTAGTAACAGTAGATTTGGCTTGCAAGCAGGAACTAAGCAATTATCAAGTCTGATAATAACAAAACCAAAATGATATTGAAACTTAATAGGCTGATCAAGGCTGGCAGTGCTGATTAAAGTGGGCAGTAGGGGAATGCGTGCTTCTAAAACAGAAAACTTCAGAGGAGGAACACTTAGGAAAAATGATTTTTGCTGTCATGCATTTGTCAGAAACCGAGATGAGTGAGGGCATAGAGCAAATAGTGCCATCTTCTGGCCATGGGAAGAGCAAAGTGTGCGTGACCTGAGATGCAGGTACGCACAATGCTGGTGGGTGTCAGTGATGTGAAAGGCAACATGTAGGACTGGTTACACGTTCTGGAAGAGCAAAATCCTTTTGGGGCATTTGGTCTAAAGAATCTAGAAGAGGGAAAGTCGGATTGCATCCCCTAGGCTTATTTCCAAAATGTGGAAATAAACTGTAGATGCCCACTTGCTTGCCAGCTTTTTCTTTTGACATCTCAAGCCGGTTTCTTTTGACATCTCAAGCTCTTCTGCCAAGGTGTTGGGTCTCATGGCAGATAAATCTTCTGGGAATAACTGTCTTCTAATCGTGTTTATTATAATTGTTCAGTTCTGGTCTCTGGATGCACAGGAATTAATCTTATCCCAAGGTGGTAGATATCCCTGCAGTCTGCCCAGTGATAGCCTGGTTGATTCTAAAGTTACTATGGATCTGTTTTGCAGTTGCTCTGGAAGACTTGGCACCTGCCTTCTGATTGACATGCCTGTACCAGAGGCAGGAATGTCATCAGGGTCTCACCTGCTTTATGTTTTGTTTTTCAGGTGGTACCAGAGAGATTGGATCTGCTCTCACCAGGATGTGTATGAGGCACAGAAGTATAGAGTCCAAACTCCGGCAGTTCTCAAGGTGAGTGGCTCTGTACCTGGCCTTGAGCTTGAGGTCTGTCTTTTGTTTGCTGCTGGGGAACATCCAAAGCTATTCACCAGCACTGGCTTTTCAGCTGATCTCTGACCATATTACTGAGAAGAGCAGTTGTTTCACCCTCGCAGCACACGCAGGACTTCACTGCAGATTCTGTGGACTGGGCTCCTCACCTCAAATCACACTAAATTCTGCAAAGTCCCTGTGTTGGTTGCTGTTACTCAGTACAGAACAGGCAGCTGCTGATGTGACTTATCTGTCTCTGTTTCAGGACTTTAAGCTTTGTCACTAAGTTTTAAAGCAGCAGGAGGTGTTGTGCGGCTTCCTCAGCTTACTGGAGAGCCCAGGTAGCTTGCAGCCAAGACAGAAACTTTGAGCCAACAAGTATGAAAAAGGCAAAGTCTCTCATCCCCTTTTTGCAGTTAGACGGTAGAGGTAATGGAGAGCACTAACTCATGTGTAAGACGTGCTACACATAAACAACCCTTTTCTGTAGTAAACAGTAATTCACATGTGTGCCTTTTTTTAACCAGAATTAAAAGTTAGACTTGACCTGAGGTGAACCAAAATGATGCTTCACCATTTTCCTGATGATCTGGAATGGTTTTCCCCTTTTAAAATAAAGATGTTTGTGAAATTGGCTGTGGGAGACAGTTGTAGTCTCTAGCTACCCCAGAGTTAGATGTTTAAATGATTCAATCCCAGTCTCACTAATTAGTGGAGCATTACTGGTGCTGCATCATGGACCCCACTGATGAGAGGTGAGGCACATTGGTGGGCGGGATGTTACTCACTCGTACAACTGCTCTGTCTTCTCGTGCACACACATGTTATTTAAGTTTATGATCTTCATGGCTGCATGAACTTTTCTGGTCTCCAGAGTATCCATTTAAACTGCTCTTTGTGTGACAGATAGTAGGATCTAACTGTTTACATTGGCCCTGTTTTGGGTCACTCCTCTGGTTTACTCTCTGTTCCTCACTGTCCTGAATTTCCGTGCAATAGTTCTGGTTATCTTGTGATGTGGAATTTTTTTTTTGATCCAGTCCTTTCTTTTGCTTTCTCCAGCGTAAACATTTTTATGTTCTGATATTTACACTGTGACACTGGTAGCTGTCGCAGCAAAAAGTAAAAATACTCCAATATTGACCTTGGCTCTCTATATAAGAATAGGGGCATCTGCAGGATTTGATTGCTCTTTGTGTTTTTTCAACAAAATTAGTGCTTTAATTGACTGTCTGATAAACCCACTTCAAGAACAGATGGAAGAGTGGAAGAAAGTGGCCAATCAACTGGATAAAGACCATGCAAAAGGTAGTTACAGAGGAAGAATTCTTTAATAGGAGTAAGATTGTAATATCAGCTTTTCTTCCTCTTTTCGTGTTTGTACTGGGAAACTGAATTACATGCTTAAAATGTATAGCAACTTTTCTCTTCTAAAACTTTCCCTCCCAAAGAGCCTAACAGATTTTTAACCCTTGCATATACATTTTGAAGGTTTAGTTTGCAGGATCCAAGAGATGGGTTGCTTTTCTAGACTGGGAAGCAGTGACTAGTTTTAAGCGTTAGCCCCCTCACACTGTATGATCTCCAGTATTGCTGAGGGTTAGGGATGTTGCATCTATCCCTGCAAAGCCCCACGGTGCAGTTAAAAGCTTATTAAGATCATGTTATTTATCAGCTATAGCGTCCTCCATAGAACGCACAGCCCTGTATAACATTTGGTGTTTATATCTTGATGTGATACAGAAATGTGCACCTGGGGAACAGGAATTCTGTGTCATTGGACATGGGATGCTCAGAGCTGCAGTGCTGATGACTGCTCCAGAGGCTTTCCTGGGGGAATGAAAAGGAGGCAGCAAAGTCTTGCACAGCAAGAGCATGTTGGTGGACGGCTCTGGCTTTGTGAAACTTGTATTGGGGATGATGGCCCTCTAGCACAGGTGCTCAAAGCAGATTACAGTTCACCACTGACCGATGACAAGTGAAGACTTTTGCGATGCCTGAAAGAAGCAGCATTACCGTAACTTGTTTTGGAGAGGGTGAGAACTAATGGGAAGGATATATTTGGCCCCCAAAAGAGGATTTGCTTCTGGTCCCACTGTTACTGTGGTCAAGTAGAAGCAGCTAAATCAGTAGCTCTTGAAAAAAAGCTTCCTTCTTGTGCCCTGGGAAGTGTTGAGCAAGTAGTAAGCAGGAGGGAGGTGTCACCTGGGTTCCTGCGTGTAGGGGTGACCTCAGCCAAAGTGGCAATGACTTTTAGGGTTTAGTGGGTATACTTGGGTGTTGGGGATGCAGTTGGCCCCAGTGCAGTTCCTGTGCCCGCCACTTGCCTGTTTCTGTTTTTCCGTCTACAGGAGAATAGTAACATTGACCTCCTTTGTGAAAGTGTATGTGTATATGTTTATGCATGTATACATGCCTTTTATCCTTTTTTTTTGTTTTTTAAAGTATCAGTTTTCCTATCTGGTACCTTTAGTGTGCCTGGTCTGGAGGTGGAATATTTTGTTGTGGTATTTTAATTCTCCTGGGATTTGTAGCTCATCTGAAAATGAGGACAAGTGCAGTGTGCTCCACTTCATCAGAAAGAGCTGGCAATGTGACCCTTCCTCGGGCAAAGCTTTATCACCCTCTCCCTCTGCCTGGCTGTCATGCAGGAGAGGGATCACAGGATATTCTCTGCCTTGCCATTTCTGGCTACTTGTTTTTGAACACAGATGTTTCAAGAAACCTGTCATTTCTGCTTTCCATTCCTGAGAGTGGATGAGTCTCTGAAATGAAAAGCATTCTAATTTTGTACTGCATTCTCAGTTGTTATTTCTGTAAAGGCTTTGCTTATTTGGGAAAGATTTTGGTATGTGAATGTGCTCACACCCTAAAATGTTACATTGAGCCAGACATATAGGTACTAAAAAGTTTTAAGCCTCTTTAATGGTGGCTGTCCTCTTAAAACTCATAGTTTAATGGCTTTAAACATAACCTTTTGTGTGGAAAATGTGAATTTTAACATTGAATGTGTTAATAATAGAGACTGTGTGCTTTTTTAGAATACAAAAAAGCCCGCCAAGAGATAAAAAAGAAGTCATCTGACACACTGAAGCTACAGAAGAAAGCAAAGAAAGGTAACTTGCTCCATACCTGTACTGTTAAAAACCTTTTGTGCTCTGTTCATTGACAAAGATTGAACAGCGATAGGACTTTCTATTGTAATAAATCAGTCCCCTGTAATGTATTCCTGGTATGTACTTGAACACCAGGGTACAATTACTATGTCATTTAAATCATATTCTGAAGCCACTGTCTAATGTTCTTATACAAAAGCCTTAAAACTGTTTGTGCAAAGTCAATCATGTTTTAAAATTGAGTGCTTGCTGCTAACTTATTCCTGTTAGGCACATTGACACGATAACATGGCTTGTGCAGATAACCGGTAAAATTTTCTAGAATCTTTTGGAATAATATAAGAAAAGCCATTATGTAAATGTTCTGCAACTATTAATATTTCTCCTTGTTCTACCTTTCCACCACCTTTCTTCTTCTTCTTTTTTTTTTAACAGCCTGTAATCTCCTAAACCTTACATTATTCCTCTGAGTGTGAGAGAGTGGCATGGGTTGTTCTTGGGGTAGGGCACGTGGCAGCCATAGAAAACTAAAGATGGGTAAGAAAAGAAAGGCTGCCTGTCTTTTTTAGTAGTTGAATCTTGTGCTCCTGTTGCTTTCCCATCACCATCCTGTCACAGGAGTTTCATCATCCTGTTAATGGAAACAAGCGTCACTGACAGCTGTAGCATTGCCGATGCTGAGGGTTTTACTTGGCCAAGTGTAGTCCTCAACAGGCTTTGAAAAAATAATATGTAGCTTGTACAGAAGCAGACTTTCTAGTTCCCTTTCCCAGTGCTGAGCTCGTCCCAGCTGAGTAAGAAGTGTGCTTTGAGCAGCTCTCAGCCTGCAGGTTACAACTTGTGCTTCCCCTCCTGCCTCAAAACTGTGAGCCCAGGGACAAGCGAAAGTAAGTGCTGGGGCAGGGAGTGTTGTTGAGCTCTTCAAGTTCTGTAAGTGTTATCCAGAACAGGTGAGCTGTCTCTAACTGTCCTTCCTAATACGTGACTCAATAGTTACACTGGTAGAAAGCCACAAGACTGGAAAACCGCTCTTGAGTTTTAGGTGACGTTAGATGGGGAATGAGGGAGGGAGGGCTGGAAGCCAGCAAGAGAGAGCTTAACTCAGTACACTCTGTGTGTCTTTCTGTCTGTGGAAAAGTTTAGTGTTTTAAATCAGGAGGGTCATGTTCAGGGGAACACTATTTTTTGTGATAAGATTTTATTTTTGGGTGATGCATAAACATGTTTCTAATTTTTTGTGACGAATTGCTGACTTCAGACCAATAGCTTTAAAGAGTCTGTGATATTCCCTCTGTTTCTTTTCCTTTCTTCCTCCTTTTTCTGGTTTCATTGCTTCTTGTCCCTGTGCGATATAAAGAACCCCTCAATGCATGGTAGATGAGAACTGAGAAAAGCGTGTCTCATCTGGGAAGAAGGACCTTTTTTTAACCTGAACATTGAATAAATCAATCTGCAGTCTTGAAGGAGGAGACAACATTTTCTGTAAGTTGGGAAGAGGAGAGAGAAGTAGGGGGAAAAACCCTACTGTTCTGGTGCTACAGATGCCACCGTAGGTGTCTGTCAGCAGTGGTTAAAGCCAGTGGACTTTCTCCTTGGATTTTCTGGGTTCCTGTCTCCCTCCTCACATGTGAACCACTTCTAATGACAAGGGACAGCACGCTGGTGTCTTGTCCTCCTTTAGGATTAAACATCTTTGAGCAGGAAGTGGAACAGACCTCATTTTGATGTCATTTTTTTTAGCGGCCATGCTATGATTTAAGTCTTTTATTGTCTTTTTTTAATGCCATTGCTTAATTTTGCCATTATGACATGCTTTTGGAGTTGCTAATGAACCTGCTGTAATTCTGTGCTGTCCCCCTTGAAAATGCTGTCCCACACATGGTGTTTGGGGCCACAGCACAAACCCAGTGGGACTGAGGTGATGTTAAAGCTGGTCACGGAGGCGTGTGTACAGGGAAGGCAGAAGCAATGAAGACTCCCAGATATCCAGTATGGAGAAAAGGAGGAGCAGCATTATTTTTGTGGAGTTGAGACTTGTTCTCATGACCGCTGGGGAGGGGAGATGCAGTGAGGTGTTGAGGCTCATGTGGATCTGTGAGAATGAATGCCCAAAGCTGCCAGCCCTCTGGGTTCCCAGCATGAGCGGGCAGGAGGTGGAAGCTCACCCTGACTTTTTGGAAGTTGTTCACAGTGCTTAAATACAGAAGAAAAAGAAGTAGCAGATGCTTTCCCCCCTCTTTGCCTTTTTGACTCCTACCTTGAAGGAATAAAGCATTGGTCTGAGTGCTGTGTCAAATGTTATGAAAACCTTTTTGTATGTGCTGACTGCGACAGATGTGTTCAATGTGCTGTGTAGTGAAGTGTGTCGCTCTTGCTGTCGCTGAGGGATAAAAAAATCAAGAAGGGGTTTATTTATAAAATGATAAAGCTGCAGAAGTGATTCTGCTTTAGGTCACGAATGAGGTTTGGACTATGGGCAGGGAAACTCTTAGGCGAAACTGTCCTAGCGGGCATGTGGCTGAGTGCATGAATGTCTTACTGTGTCTTCAACTCTCCTGTGTCCTTGTTGCTCAGACTTACTTTCTTTGTTCTATTACTCCTCAAGCAAGACCTGTCCCTCTGATTTTTCTGTAAAGTTACTGACTCACCTCTGGGAACTCTAAACCAACTGATTCATTCCCTTCCTAGCACTTGTAAGAATATTTTTGAATTAACCTTATGGTTATCTGTGGGCAAGTGAGACGTTTGATGAATTCTGGATTTGCTTAAATACTGTGCATGCTACTAAAAGTGACCTTCAAGCTTTTTCTGCTGTGACTGGATGAGAAATTGGTTTTCTTCTGCTTTGGGCAGCTTCAGATGCAGGAACTCAAATGTAACCCTCGACTTCTCTCATTTGTGTCATGGCAGTGGTGTTCTCTCTCCCTGCCATGTCAGGCTGCAGAGGCTCCTTCTTGTAGGTGACGGCTGCAGCATGTGTAGCAGTTCCTTGCTCCTCACCTACATCTCAAAGTCGCTTTGGGAGAAAGGGCCATGGGCTGTGTGGCTTTGCCTAGCAGGAGCACTACAGGTTGGACACCCCACCTCTATTACTAGGGGGCTGAATACATTGGGGGTTGTGTGTTCTCTGGCTTGTGCATGGTCTGTTTGTTCTGGTTCCAGTGCGGCCAAGTTGAAAGTTCAGGCTGGGCTTTTAAGATCATTTATTAGATATTATGTTTGCAGAGTAGGTGTGTTTATGGCGATGAAGGTGTTTCCAAAGCTTGAAGTGATGGGGAAAATGCCAGACTTTCCAAATAAAACAAGAAGGTGTTAAGGGTTGTTCCATATCTGGTAAAATTACAAGTCTGTTTGTAAATAGAGGTCTTGCATTTTGAAACACCCTGCAGGGCTAATTTTCATTCTTTCTGTTGTCTTTGACTATTAGAAACAAACAAAATCGATATGAAGTCTAAATATATGTAGTCTAAATGGGATTGTGGTACACCTCCTAAATCCATGCAGTCCCCGGGGGTGTCATGGTGAACTCCTAGAGGCATCCTTTTCCTTACCCCCTTATTTCCAGGAGGAATGGGCCCATAGAGCATGTTGCCCACCACAGTGTTGAAACTTAATTATTGTCTGAGCAGGTGAAGCTACATAGTGCATGGAACTGCATACATCTGAATTGCTTTTTGTTTTCAGACAAACATCGAACATCAGAAGTCAGCCCAGCTAACCTGAGTCAGCAGAATAGTTATGCGTGTGTTTAATATATGTTCCATGTTTAGGTTTCTGCTGAGTCAAGGACTCATAAGTGGATCCATAAGCTTCTAGAAGCTGTTGATATTATATTGAATTCAGGGGAGAGACAGCAGCTGTGGCCGTGCATGTAACCATTTTGGAAGGTTAACAAGATGCATGAGTCTTAGTTTAAAAATAAAAGCATCAAGTGACTAACTTAAAATTTAACTGAGTGTATGTGTAAAATCTGGAGTGTGTGTTGGCTTTATGTTCTGTATTTCTATTTGGCTATTAATGATTGTTGAGACAGGTTTCCTATCTGACTATACCTTGAGTGGTTTCATTTTCAGGTTCTTCATGTTTGTAAGCTTTAAGGAAAATGTTTAAATCTAAGGAGATTTGTTACAAGGAGTTATATGTAATGATCCAAATAATATAACACGTGTTCATGTGAAAACTGAGTTTTATCTCTAAGCCATTCGTAGAAGTTTCTGGAGAGCACTCTTAACATTTCATCTCGTGTCCTCTCAACACTGAATATCCAAACTCAAAACCTCTACTTTTGAGTATGCAGCAGCTGGGGAAAGTATTCTTACTTTTAATGAAGTTGTGATTAGAACATGATTATTAATGTACTGTAATACTGCCTAAAGTGCTTTTTCTTCCCCTCCTCCCGATTAGCAAATTTGACCTGTTTGAGTTTCAGAGCCTTTGCAGCTGTTTTTGTGTTACACTCTGGTCTTTGAAACTAATATTGTTATACTCCTCTCAAGGATGATTGCACAAAGCCAGTGACTCTTGACAGAAAAACACGAAGCTCTTCAACATAATTATAACTGAGGAACATCTCTGTTCGTAAAGCAAATGATGACCTTCTCATTCAAGTACTTTGCACTCTTTCTCTACTTGGCACTTGCCCTCTCTGGAGAGCCAGAATGGGGAGGGAGGACCTCTGCCCAGACCCTGTCTCTTGCAGAAGATTGCCTTATTCCTCTGAATTGGTCAGGTGTGGCATGATGACTGAAGTGAGAGCCAGGACTCACAGTGGAGTCAGTATGACACAGCTCAGGAGGAGGGAAGCTAATAAGCACGTTATCCTTGTCTGTTGCAGGGAAAAAAATCCTGTGTGGATGAGGCCGAAGTGCCTATGAGGTTTTTTGAGTGTTCCCCTCCTTCCCCCCAAGCTTATAATATGAGCTCCACTTCATGAAAGTGCAGTGAAGACACATTGCAAAAATCAACGACCACAGATATTTCTTAGATTTATTTTCATTCCTTCAGTTTTGAACAGTACTTGATAGTTCCCCTCATTTTGACAGCAAGCCAAGTTTATTGCAAAACTTCCAATAGAAAGTTTTTTATTAATATGCACTTATAGTGGTTGATCTTTTTGATGTTTTTCCACATTGCATCAGCAATTAGTTTTCTTTTAATTAATAATCTATTAATGTAATTGCAGTAGAGAACATCAAAAAGCGCTGTGGTTACTAACATAGCATCCACCAAGAGTTTTGCAAGTTCGAGTTCCCTCTTCTCTGTGAGGGAATGAGCTTTGTGCCGCTTCATCAGCTTGACCAGTTGTCTGTGTTGTGCACTTTTTCTGAAGCACAGGTTAACATGTTCTCACCTAGGAATCTGCAAGCCAAAAAAAGTTCCTAAACTGGTTTAAGTCTCTTAAAGTAAAAATGTGTGGTAAATAACTGGGATTTTAATTTGCAACAGCTCATTAGGAAGCAGAGCTACTGCGTTTGTCTTTATCAGCAGCGGAAGAAGTCAAAACAGTCTAGTTCAAACTGCTCGCTCTCTTGTCTTGGCGCTGATGATAATGTCTAAACTCTAGGAATGCTGGAATACCAGTTTGACTTTTTTTATTTTCCTTTCTGTGTCAATTTTGTGTCCTGCAATTTCTCACCATGCGCACCTGCCTGACAGCTGAGGCTCTGGGTAAGTCTGTGCCATGCTGTAACCCTGGTGGCTGGTTTATTGTAGCCCTTGCTGTGGCCTCTCTATGGTGTCTGGTCTCCACTAACTGCCTAGACTTTAATTTCTAATGAAACTAAAATACCAATTAATCACAATGAACAAACCATCTTGTAATTTATTTTCTTTTGGCTTCTAATTGGAACACCGTAAAAGAAGAAAATCAGTACTGTAGAAAAACATCTGGTTTATTTTAGAAAGGGGTTAACATGGACTGATAAATCATGTCACAGTTGGGAGAGAAGTTAAATGGTATAGACATGTCATCAAGGTGATATTCAAATAATTGAATATCTTATTGTTAATATGACTTTTAAAGTCTAGAGCTTGAAGTCCTTGCTGTTGTTTGTAAACCTGTGATCCAAGTTCCCCCTTTAATTCTGAAAATCGCATGCACCTTTCTTAACCGATAGATAAGAAATCAGCCTGTTTAACTTCATGCTGGGGAACGGGTGGAAATCGGCATCACAATTGTCTCCTCTTCTGCTGCCTGGTCTCATCTCAAATCTGCTTAAATTGGAGTGCTGTTTCGGTTGCATTGCAAATTTAAAGCAGCTGCCTTGAAATCTTTTTGTGAATGAAATGTGGCATTTCTCAATTTGAGGGAAATAATCGTACCTCCGCTCATAGATGTAATGCTGTAGGTATTGCCCTTTGCGGAAGCCTGGATTGATCAGATTGGGAGACTCTTAACCGAGGCACCTCTGCTGGTGCATGCTGCTTGTCCTCTATTTCGAACCACATTTTGTGTTTTTCCTGTTTTTTTAATTCAGTCTGGAAGTTTCCTTTAGTAACTTGGAACTTTCCTTTTAAGAGTGGACAACTTAGCATTTTTGAACATTAGCAGCTGATTCAGATCTCCAGTAGCCACCAGAAAGACTCAGATATGGTTGCTGAATGGGTCTGAAGTTAACCCCAGCAATGAGGTTTTCCACCTTTTATAAACAGAGGCAGAATTCTTCCATTCTTAGCCTAGATCCATATGGATTTATTTGTTGGCTTGACCGTGCAGGACTTAAAGTGGTTGTTTATCATGGCAGATGAAGCAGGTATGGTCATGAAGAACGTGATTTGAGAATGAATAACTTGGACCCTACTTTGGTTTATACGGGTAGAGGTGAACTCAGTGTTGCCTCATACAGTGTAAATTCTGTCACACCATAAAGGGTCCATCTGGAATTTTCAAGTTCTATGCAAATGTCTAAAAAATGTGAAAGGGAGCACTCTTCAAGTGTGAATGTGGAAGACAGTAATCTCACCAATATTATCTACATTACTTTGTCAATAACAGCATAAACCTTAGTAGTCAGACTTCCTCGGAGAGCATTGTTCTCTTTTGCAGTTACTGACATCCTTGCTAGTTTAAATTGTCTTATAAGATATAGAGAAGAAATCGGGTTGTAAATCACTTTTTATTCTCCCTAATATGTTTCCTTTACTGAAGTTCTTTTTAAACAAAGGTTATTTAAGATACTGCAGGAGGCTTTCAGCCAGGATTCACACAGAACACTGTAAACCGGTGGTTTTAATGCATGTTGGTCCTTTAAAGCTGTTGCATGTCATGATGATGATATGAAGCACCTGCTCTGAAAGTAACATACTAAGACTGTCCTTGGAGTAGCGGTGGATTCATACTAATATTGATGAGAAACAGTTCGGCTCTCTGCAATTCATTAGTTGTTACTTGCCTGTGTCAAGCCATGAATCCCTGGGCTGTTGGAACATGGCGCTGTTGAAGAAGCTAGTTCACAGCTTCTGGTTCTGCATTTCTGCTCCTTTCTGCAGCAGCAAAGCTCAGCTTTAAGAAATGCTGGATTTTAATGTCTCCTCAGTTTTAGGATTGTTGACTCATTCTTCTGAGTGTGGCTGGGTGTGTTCTGCACCCCTACATCATGTTCGTGTCTGTCTGGTTGCAGAACTGTGACCCGTGGCTACTTTTGATCCTTTTTGACCATTTCTAACAATGATTACTTTGGTGAGTCCTTCAGACCTGTCTGCAGCTGGGGCAGGAGTGTCCTTCCAGGTGCACTTTTACAGCTGCTCTGTGACGAGGCTGTTCTGGAACTATTTTCTGTCATTACAATATTTTCATTCCAAATGGGTAACCTAAAGGCTGGAGGATGTGGGCTGGGCAGAAGAATCAGTTGCTGATGTTCCTTGTGAAAGTGTGCCTCAGCAAAAGTAGTGCGATCAGTTGTCAGGGACGCCATAGGCAGGTGACCTTCTCCTCATAATTCAAAGAAGAAAAAGAACTGCTTTGATCTCCAGCGGTCACCATTCCCTTCTGAAATAAGTAGTGGATTGAAACTAGTGAAGACCCAAGGTGAACGAGGAGCAGAGTCATCAGCAGTTGGCTACCACATCCCCAGTGTCCACTGGGTGTAGGAGTGCTGTTGAGGGGCTGTGCTCTGCACTGCTTAGTGAAGGAAACTGGTTAAATTGGGCAGTGATCTTGTCCCTCAAATTTCTGAGCTGTCTGAGTGCTGAGTCTCACAGCTCAGGGGACTCTTGAGGGGAGTGGAAAGAGTTACGCCTGATTTCAAAAGACTTGCTAGATTGATGTCTGCATTATGGAGCTTTCACAAGATGTTAATAAAGCTTTCCTGCTCCTAAAAGATGAGTTGCAAGCAGACATCAGCAGAGAGCTGTATTCATTCCGTGTAAACATTTGATTTCAGAGACTCATCTAAATGATTCACCTGAGCTTGTTTCCTGCTTTGAATTATACCCTGGACAGCTTGTGTGTTTTCACTGACTGCATAGGTGCCCAAGAGCCATAGCCTAAAAACTGGTCCATGAAAGTTGCGGTGAGCAAATGGTACATCTGTTCATGTTCTGGCTCAGTTCAAGGAATAAAATGGAGACTTTGTAGAGATACAGGGGGTGATACAGGGGGTGATACAGTTTTGCACGTACTTTTGCCAAAGGGTTAAAATATCCAGCCTGAATATTATCCTGATACTTTTGTTGAACTGAGTGGGTTGCACAGGTGTATATGAGGTTTGTTTTTCCCCCATGTTTTGGGTGCTCTGGTCCAGGATGTCCTCCTCTGTGAGGTCCACATAAATTACCAAATTTCACTATAATTAGAGTCACTTTATCAGTGGAGTGAAGTTGCTTTCTAGGTGTGTGTCGTCTCACTGCAAAGGCGTATGCATTTAACAACAATTTACTGTGTTAAATGCGTGATCATATGGTAGAGCAGCTGAACATTTGCAGCAGTTCTCCAGAGCTGAACTAGTGAGTGTATTTGCAACTAATACATTTTGCAGTTGGTACATCCACACTAGTTAGACAGTATTTAGGTTTAAACAATGTGAGGTTGTTTTACCTGTTGTAATTTCCAGGCAGCTCTCAAAATAAGGGGTCTGAGCAAAAATGCACGTCTCAGTTTTAGGAATTTGAAAGAACAATTCCAGAGAAGTATAAAATGTTTGATCACTGCATCTGATAGCAAAGGAGAATGTGGGGAAGGGCCTGAGAGGGAGCAGTTGACTGCAGCTTCAGAGTCAGTTATTTTTGAAGCTATTTACTTCCAAACCAGTTTTATGACCACACTGCATTGATCAGCCTGGTCTAGAGGATCAGACACTGGGTGTTCCTGCTGGCACTTTGGTACCCAGGTGGCCTTGGCAGTAGCCGTGCTGGTGTTGCACTGAATGTGATACTTTAAGGATCCCTCTCAGAGCTCTGCTTGTGAGTTTCTGTGCAGTTTTGTGTGGACTGTGTCTAACTCCATACAGAGGAGATTTGTATATATCCAGTCTGTGATACCATTAAGCCAGCATGAATCTCTTTGCTTCCATTGCTGCTCTTTTTCCGTGGCTCTGGCTGTGTATTAGTGCAGGAAGCTGATGACTACACCTTGCTCTGGGCTATTGAAGAAATACGTATGATAATAAAACAAAGGTTTTCCTTTCTGACTCTGACCTTGATTCATCTGCATTGCATTGTGAACTACATGCATCAAGAGACTTTTTTTATTCATCTTGCTCGTAGCTTTAAATCCTCCATGCAGAAAGGTTATCGCCCATAAAAATAGATTTTGGGTAGTGAATTGTAATTCACCCACTATTTTTCAATGTTATCTTCTTGGTGTTTAAGCAACAGTGGCATGAGTATGTACTTGGCTGCATAATCTGCATGTGACCGTGTTTCTGGGAGATTTGTGATGAATTTACACAACTGAGGTTCTTTAGAATATTTAGGGGTGTGGGCTGCGTGAAAACATCTTGCAACCGCAGCATTGTTGATTCAGTCATACTACAGCTAAGCAGGAGCTCTTCACTCCCAGAGGAATACTTTTTTGATATGATGCAGAGTAAGCAGTTGGCGCAGAATCAGATACTTAATTGTCATGGAAAGTTTTGGTATTAGGAGTTGACTGTAATTAACAGAGTGAAGTTTTTGTTTGAAAAACATTGGAATTTTTTATTTCCATAGACAAATACTGGATGTTATTATGTATTTGAAATGTTGTTAGTCTCTTTGTCTTTCAGACTTTGGTACAAAGAAAACTTTTAGCAGTTGCTTGTTTAGAGTGCTTGAACCCAGTGATCTAATGATCAGTAACATGTCCCTAATATCATCTTATATAGGAGATTCGTTCAGTCCTTTGATGAATCTACAAAGTTGTCATTCAGACCTTGCTAAGCACAAAAGTAGGAAGGAAGAGGAATATACCTGGGGATAGTGATTAATATCCTCCCATTTAGCAAGGTGTTGATTTTTGGCAAGGATGATGGAAAGGATCTGTGCAGCTGACACTTCAAGAAGATCCAAAGTGCTGTCTTTGGCTTGTTGAAACCTTTTGAATTGAGATGGATTTCTATTATATGCAAAAGGAAAAATAAACTCTATTAAATGCTTGGTTTAATTGGGAGGAAAAAATGTACAAATTTGAATTAAGGGAAAATGCTGGTTGAGACTTGAATTGCAGACACATAATCCAGCAGCAGTGCTGGCTAAAAATAAGTTTATCCTCTGTGGAGATCTACAGTTTTGACAAAGTGTACTCTTGATTGTCTCCTGCATACAGGACGGGGTGACATTCAGCCCCAGTTGGATAGTGCTTTACAAGATGTCAACGATAAGTACCTGCTGCTTGAAGAAACCGAGAAGCAAGCTGTCAGAAAAGCTCTGATCGAGGAGCGCGGTCGATTCTGTACTTTCATCTCGATGCTGCGACCCGTGATAGTAAGAGCTCTCTGGTTCAAGTTGGTACAACTCACAAGTTGGATAAGTGGCCAAAAACCTCTAAGCAGATTAGCTTGTTATTTCTTAGGAATAAATCTCTAGAGCCATAGGTTCAGCCTGTGAAGGAGCAAGAGTTAGGCTCTTTCTTGTAGGCATTTGGAGTAATTCAGTGGCAGAAGACACTGAGTGCTTTCAAGATGACTAATGGGAAAACAATGGGCACAAAGACTTCAGTAGGCTTGAGTTCCCTCTGTATACCAACCTGAGACACTGCTAACGCAGTATTTTCCGCTACTTTTTTTTTTTTAACATGACATTTTAATATAAATCTTCCTTACTTCTACTCCAGTGCTAGGACTGATAAATGTTTCAAGACCTCCCCTGTGTATATAATAACATTATCTGACAGATTGCAGGCTGCTTCCGTGCAGTTTTCTAGCAGCTCTTTTCCTCCTACGTGACAGCTTTTTCAGTTCATTGAAAAGGTTTTAAGTATATATTCATAATCTCAGGTTGTCTGAAGCCCAGCAGTGAATCGTTTGTGGCTTTGTGCAAGCATGATTTGTTTCTGAGGGGTCTCCAGTGTACTCAGAAAATGCTCCCAGTGCTTGTTTACAAAGAGCATCAGTCTCAATAGAAAATCATGGTTAGAGAAGTAGGGAGGTGATGGCTGAGCAGGAGGCGAATTGCAGACTCTGAGGACCTGGATAAAATTACCATGATAGCTAAGGCATTACTATGGTAACTTAACAGTGCAGGATTTATCTGAGTTAGCTGTTGATGTAGCTTGAGTCTGAATGAATCATAGATGTATTAATGCTCTGTACCTGTATAGTGCCTGTACCTCAAAGTTTCCAAAAACTAGCAAAAAGTACAGGCTTAGGTTACACCTGGTTAGGTTCAAAGTTAAAATCCTTAGGGCACATTAGTGAGTATACATAGAAGAGTTAAATATTTTCAAAATGCAGCAAAAATGACACTTTTCTGTGAAGATGGCACAAAAAAAAAGGCTGAGACTGATATCATTGATGAGAGGAAGGATTTGTGGCCTCAGAACTTAGAGCAATCTTAAAGTAGTTATAAAACTCACAGTATTTCCAACTCTCTTTCATAAGCAGTGATTCCTTAATGGACAAACAGTTCCTCTGGGCATTACCACAGTCATCAGCAAAAAGAAAAAGGTCGTGTAGTGTGTTATTGGTCTGATTTTTAAAACCAGAGCTGAAATTAACCTTGCTATTTTGTCTTTTCAGGAAGAAGAAATATCAATGCTAGGAGAAATAACCCATTTACAAACCATATCAGATGACCTGAAAAGTCTCACCATGGATCCACACAAGTTGCCATCTTCAAGTGAACAGGTTGGCTCTTGTTACCTGGAAAACATTTCTTGCTTGTACCCATTTTCCTTTGTGTTCTAAGAAACATTGACTGCTAGGGTTTCGTGGCTTAATGTTGTTACCGTTTTGAGATGCTTCACTGCAGCGAGGTAATTTTTAACAGAAACAAGTTAGGAAAAGCTGTTTTGAAGTATGAGCTGAGTGCTCCCGAAGTACTTGGTGAGACCAGTGTGAAGTGGTAGCAGTAACACTGAAGTATGTGAATATGCCCAATTTCTGCTAAGGGTACATGAGGAATGAGTGTCATCTCCTCACCCTACATTTGAGCATCCCTGTTTTTATGTGATTACGGGATTGCTGGGATTAGATAGCTTGATGGATTCTAATATTTGGGTATTTTTCTGTGCTATCCTTAAAATGCATAGGAAAATGTCTGTTGTTGAATGACTCCAAATAGAACCATTTTTCCAGCCCTGCTGTGTGAACTTACTTTTCTTGTCATACCTTAATCACCTTAACCCTGCCCTAGAAGGGTAAAGGAGGGAAACTCTGATGTGGTTGCATATTGGATTATATTTTTTTTCAAATGCAACGCTTTTTAAAGTCTAAGGCTGTAATAGTTTGGGTTTTTTTAAAGGGTTTCTTTTTAGGACCCCATACCATAACAGTTTACAGAATGGTTAAAATAAATCTTCACTTTACTTTGTAAAGATTTTTCTATTCAGATCTGAACTTTCCTTCTCTGATAGCAGCCCTAGTGCTGAAGTGTGGTAGTTCCTGAAAAACCAAGGATGAAGCTGACTCTCCTGTGTAATACACACAGTGTAGTTCTGGAAGAGAACGGAGACTGAGTCACTTGGCACTGAAAGTTTGCAGTGGTGACGAATATTGTAGGAGAAGCAGATGCTTTCTGTTAATAGGGGGGAAAAAATATCCTTGTCCTTGATGCTATTGATTATCTTTCATCAGGTAATTTTAGATTTGAAAGGTTCTGATTACAGCTGGTCTTACCAGACTCCTCCATCCTCTCCCAGTACTACCATGTCCAGAAAATCTAGTGTTTGCAGGTAAGTAGACTGGTAATATTTAATTTTAATTTAATTTTTAAAGGGGGCAAGTTCAGACTGCATTATAGATTTGTATGCATACTTAAATCTTAAATAACAACTCTTAATGAAATCAATTCCTCATGGTCTTTATCTGTTTAAGTGTGTGACTGGGAATAATAAAAAGGATGGGCATGACTGAACAACTTTTGCACTCAAGACAACTTGAAGATGCTTTTGATTCAGTTCTCTTGAATCCATTTCAGATCAAAGAGCAGACTGTACTGATCTAAGCTCTGAGATGGTTCATTCATAATTTCCTTTTCTGTTTCTCATGTGATGACTTTTTAGATTATTCTAAGTAGCTGTTACTAATCAGTAAGTTAAACTGTTTGAAAAGGAAAAACATCCTTGGCAATTGCCCTGTCAGTCTGGTAGATGGAAATGCTTTTTTGATACAGGTTTTTTTTGACTGTTTAATGCTGTCTAGTGCTGTCCTGAAATATGCTGAAACACTGGATTCTGTCTACGCTTTCTCTGTAAAAACTGTTTTCTTTCATAAAACAGTTTATTAGCATGTTGCCCCCATGCCCTGGTGTCTATATTTACTCTTTCCTTTTACTGAAAAGGAAGATACCCTGTTGTGTATTCTGCTCAACACCTTTCTAGCTGCTCCTAAATGATTACCTTTTAGTTTGCTTTATGAATAATGTACTACAGGTTCCCTGTGTATGAGCAAAGTTACCTATAGCATGTCAGAGCAAGTGAACATGACTTCTTCTATGTACCTACTTGTCTCTGCATGCAGATATATATAAAAAAAATTAAGTACTTTTATATATATATGTGAAAATGTGTGTATTTAGAGCAATGAGCACAGGCTTAAAGATGCAATATCCTGAAGCTGTTAAAGAAAATGGCAAACAGAATAATAATGCATCATCTGTTCCTAATGAACCTCATATTCTTGTGTGGTCAAACTTGTGTGGCAACAGAATGATGTATATGGGTAAAATAAGGCAGAACTCCTCTTCCCATGCTCCAAGCCAACTTGTACATCTTGTGTGTTACTTGGAATTTGTGAGCAGGAGGTGCAGTCCTCACCCATGTATCCTTTAGAGCCTTTCCTTCAGCTAGTCAGTGCATTCCTGCCGACAAAGGTAGGAAGCTGCCTTCAGACTGGTGCATCCTGCTAGTCCTGCTCAACCACCCCAGCAGGAAACTCCAAAGGCTCCCACACAGCGGCTGGCATGTCATTGCTGTCATTCATGGATACTGGAGAATAAAAATCAGATTCTCTTTTTCGAAAAATCAATTTTTGTCATGGATATTAATTTGAGGGTGTAATTCTCTGATCATCTTGCTTGCTACCTAAAATTACACACCCATAGGCTTGACTCCACTCAATATGTCATCATATTTTTTTTTCTGGTGCAAAGCCTTCACATGAGCAAAACTTGTCCCAGGCACTCTGAAGCATGTGGTTTTGGTGATGCTTTCAAAAGTCTCACGCGTTGGCCTGCTGACTGACTGCAACGGCATGCCTAGAGGCAGACTTTTAGATGAACTGTGAAGCCTTTGAACCTTGTGCTAGAGAACCTGTTGAAAATTTGGGCAGTGGCGCAAGAGCAACAAGGTGTAAGTCAGGAATAGGAGAGAGCCATCAGGAGACGTTTTTTATGCAAGTGTTCTGTAAATGCTAGAGAGGACACGTAGCAATCCTTTCATCCCTTTCCTGACTGGAACTCTGAGTAGTTACAGAATTTGAACATTTGAGTGAAACTCAAGGTAAAATGCCATTTTCTCTCTGGTTGCAAGGGATACTGCAGCTGCTTATGGTTCTTTACTGATATATATGTGCATATATATATATTTAAATATAATTTGTCAACATTTTTTCTTTTCCGGTTTACGCTGCCTGTTGCTAGAGACATGTGGAATGTTAATTGTACTGTATATGGGTCTCTCCCCACCCTTGTGTTTTTTCCTCTCCCCTTTCCTTTCTTTGTTCCTTTTGTCTCTCACAGCAGTCTGAACAGCGTTAACAGTAGTGATTCCCGGTCCAGTGGCTCGCACTCGCACTCACCTAGTTCACACTATCGCTATCGCAGCTCCAATCTGCCTCAGCAGGCACCCATGAGGCTGTCCAGTGTGTCCTCCCATGATTCTGGATTCATGTCCCAGGATGCTTTCCAGTCCAAATCGCCATCCCCCATGCCACCAGAAGCACCTAACCAGGTACGTGCAAGCATGAGAACAAAAACCTGAGCGTGAGCCAGACTCTGTAACTTGGCTCACTTTTCACGAAAAGGATCTGATGTGGTTTTGGGGTACCTTGAAGTCAGGTTAAACACTGAGGGTAAGATTTGTCTTGCTGCACTTCGTCCATCTGAAAGTTAGGCCACTAGCTGGAGTGCTTTATGCTGCTTTTGCAGTAAGCACTGAAGGAAAGGGTGAGTCGCTCTCTGTGGGTTTGCTTTTCCCTCTGGCCCTGGAGGGAGCGTAGGTGCCTGACTTTCAGATACACACAGACAAGGAAGAGCAAGAAGTCCCACCTTACATGAGGGAATACTCACTTTACCCACTGAGTTTACCAATTAATATCCTGCACAGACTACAAGTTGTCAATATCTGGTGGCTGTTTACTGTTTAATGGGCAAACACCAGTGCCAGAACAGCCTTCTGGCAGCCTTGGCATTGATAGTGGTAGCTTCAGCAGAGAGACTACTTTTATTGCTCCCCTGCAAAAGGCCTGGTGTACTCAAAATGCCATTAGAAGTACCATATGAGATTGGTTCTGCCTGTTTCTACAACATCCCTTTCTGTGGATAGGCTTGCTTTTTTTGACCTGAGTTGACCACCTTGCAGAAATAGGATTAATGCCTGAAAATACGAAGAATTTTTTTAATTCATTATGGAACTCATACGTAATGAGTGTTTGTGAAGTCATAATGTCCTGAACCCAGAGGATTTCACTATAAATATAAGCAAAATTTTTCCAAAGCATTGTATAGTCTGCAGAAGGAAGTTGCTCCTCTATTTGGTCATGGTGTCATTCCTATAAAAACTAGCTGGCCACCTGCAGGCAGAGGTTTGCCTGCCTCCATGGTGTGTATCTTCCAGCAACTGAATTCTCTCTTCTGTTTTGTTATTTTTTGTAAAAAAAAAAATCACACAGTAACTGCAATATTTTTTAAACAAGGCTGAACTGCCATCTCGCATTATAAATCCCATCATAAATCTTAGTTACAAACTGAAGTGGACCTAATATCCTGTTGTTGAGTGTCAGTCATTTTTAATGTACCCTGGGGTCACTGGAGAAGCTTGTCCTTCAGTTTAATAAATGCAGTTGCATCCTTTTCATGTGTTGGAAAGTAGATGGTTTTGTCAGCAATGATAACTTTAATCATCACAGTTAGCAAGCAGCCAACTATTTTGGTGTTAGCAGTTACTGAGTGTCACCTGCACACTTAAACTACTCTTAGATCACCTTTGACCAGCACACAGAGCCTTACAGAGCTCAGAATGTTGAGCAAGTAGCACCCTTAGTGAAATTTTTAGAGTATCATCCAAAACAACATTGGTTCATTTAGTCTTGGAACATGTTCACAAGGGAAGCTCAACAGTTTTTTAATGTATTTACCTCTTTCATTTTAATAGAAATTCTTTGTTTTCAAATTAATACATCTTCTGCACTGTCCCCAGTCTGGACACATCAGCATTTTTTGTAGATGACGTCCTGAAGAATGTTGTGCACACTAATAAAATAGATGTTTTGTTTAGATTGGCTATGGCTAACCTAAGTGAAATGCAGAAAAGTAAATGAGCAATAATAAAGTAAACTGGAATAGTAACAAGCTAAGGAAGTTGACTTTTAAGATACATGCATCAATAATACTTGCTAGCATTATCTTTGGTTTTCCTAGTATCTGCTGCACCTGCATAAAAGGGCAATAATCTACATGATGATGCTATGTTTGCAGATGAGAATGTAACTTTGCAATAGCCCTTAGCATGGAAAAAGCCCAACCCCTCTCTTTGCAAGTTCCTCTGTTAAGCAGGGGAGAGAACTTCGGCTGGTATCAGCTGGCAGAACATCCAAAAAGTTGATGCTGATTTAGACCAGCTAAGTTCATACGCTTCCACTTCATTTTAGAAACTGTCCGTAGAGTTGCAAACTGATCCAAGCATCACTTGAGCTATTCATGAGCTGTAGAAGGCTGCAGCAGTGTGGCGTTGACAAGTGTAGTGTGTTGGTATAACCAATAGGTATGTGCTCTGTATGTCTCTGTATACCTTTACGCAAAGGAAAAGGTAACAGATCATTGCCTGGCTGCTTCATCTTTGCTTAAGTGTCTTGCTTTGTATGTTCAGCACTAAGTAAAATGTGTGTGTTGTGCTGACAGATAATTGTGAATGTGAGCTTACCAAGAAGCTGTTCAATTTACAGCGTTATTTCATGTTGTGTGTCTCTAACCAACTGACAGATCTTCCTTATGGCATTGTGCTTTTGAGGCTTGTGGTGGGTGGGGAGGAGCAGCGATATCAGCTGCTGACTGCTTCTAAAACACTGATGTCATTGTTTCTAGCAGTGACACTGAGACAGCAGAAAACTCTGGAATCAACAAAGGAAATTAAAAGCTATATATCTTGTGCAGGTGGACACTTTGCTGAAGCTTGCTAGCTACACGCTGTGGCATCTGCTGGCAGCAGTAGTTTTGACGCCAATAAATTTCATTTTCTTTTAATAATAGATTGTTTAAAAAAAAGTGGAAGGGGCCTACATAAAATTCCCACATTGAATGAGAATATGTGAGCTATGTGAAGCTTTTACACTCTCACCTACAATTTAGAAAAGCAAGTGTCACTGAAAATTAAACTGCATTTATTCAAAATCACAAAATGCGGAGGGGAAGAAAGTCAAACAAGGAATAAGTAGAGATTTAAAGAAAATAATAGACTATACCAGAGGAGAGGTGACTGGCAAAATGAAGATACTTTTCAGCCTGTAGTTGCTGAGTAGTAAATCTTTAACATAATTCTCACACTGCTTAGAAGATAGGAAGAAGAGCAGTTATAAAATCAGACTGCCCTTACTCTGGTTTGGTACAATCTCTTTTCTGCAGCGTTGTTGTTAACATCACTGGGAGTGGAAGTATTTGCCTGTAACAGATAGCTGTGTATGCAGAAAGGTCACTGTAAATGCTTTGATCTTAATTAAGCAAGTGCATTTCGTAACTAAACAGCTGGAAAAGCATCTCAGGTCTCTTCCTGGAGTGGAACAGTTTCTCTAAATGCCAGATTTGAGGTCAGCTGCGGTCTGTGGTGTGTCCTGACACCTTCTGACCCAAAACTCTTCTGACAGACCTGCTGCTGGGAGCACGGAGTAGCTCTTGGATGAACACTGAACATGGCTGGTGCTACTAAAGCCTCACATTGCCCTATGTAGTAGACAAACTGAAGTCTGGGATTATCTCCAGTGGAGTAATATGGTACTGGTATGGTTATGATTGATTTAGGGTACTGATAATAGAAGAATCCATTGGGCTTGGAGTGAACACGCATGAGGGAAGCAGTGATACAGTTGGATTTTAGAGGCTTTTTGTGACTTCATAGAGATGAAAGCAAGGGGAGAGAAAGAAGCAGATGATGAAGAAAAAAGCCTATTGATGTGCTAACAAACAGCAGAGGACCATTATTCTAACTTTATGGTTAGAATATTCTGGAAATAGCTTTTTCTGAACAGTGAAGTAGAGGGAAAGTAAACTTGCTTCTGCATGTACTGATTAGCAAGCTAGAAAGTTTCCACCTTTATGGAAATTCCATTGCTTGAAATAGCTTGAAGTTAGAGTAGAGGAAATACATTGTTACAAATATTCAATTTTCTATGTAAATTAAGAAATGCTTGCAAATCAGACCCTAAAAAAAAAACCCCAAACCACCCCTCCCACCCTCAAAAAAGCCTGAAACGCATCTGTGAATTATCACCAGATTTTCATTACTCCTAAACTTCCTTTATAAGTTAAGCTTCCCAGCAGTTTGTCCCTGACTAGAAAAAAAGAGGTCCATAGAGATGTTTTCCTGGCAGTGAAGAGCTGATCCTGAGTCATTATCTAAAACTTTTTGAAAGGTCACTGTGATTGTAGAGGGATGTGAACCAAGCACTTCATTAGGATTTGTTCTCCTGGGAAACCCTGGCCCAGGAAGCTCAGTGTAGAGATTGAGGAAAGGGAGGGTTTAAGAAAGCATACTGTATTTGACCAGAAAACAAAACAAACAAAGGATGCAATAATCCAAGATAACTGTGGTCATTTTGTAGGTTAGTGGGGCAACAGATGGAAAATATAATTGTACAGTCCAGTAGCCCAAAATATAGCCTTTTTTTTTAATATCCTTGTGAAATTCATACATACCATGCCAAGCAGTGGGACGCTGTCCAAGAACAAGCTGTGACACACTGTCTGGGAGGCCAGGCTACATAAACTTAACATACACTTGAGGAACTTGTTTTTACTGTGCAGAACATAGTTATGTAGTTTTAGCTTTCCGCTGATACTGTTAACTTTAAGCTTTTTCTCAGAAGAGATGGTTTGAGAGTGGAGCATAACCACCATTATTGCAGCTGTGGAAAAAGAAAATAACCTCCTGGGGTTAAAATAGCTAAAATGAAAGAATTCACTTTAAAAAATGATTCAAACTAAACAATCATTTTAAAAAGGAATCAACAAAAATAAATTGAGAAAAATCTCGTAGTTGGCTTTCTCACTCCACGGGATGTGGAGTAGAAATTGTTCTGCCAGCTGTTGGCCTGTGCATGTGGTCCCAGGAGTGTGTTTCCCGGTGGATGTGCATCAAGAAGAAGCACTCAAAAGTTTGAAGACTTTTTGCCCAAGCAGTATCTGCAGTTTCTGTTTACAGCCCCTCATGTACTTCCTGCTAAAAAATGAAGAGTGGTCTGTGCTTCCCAGCCCTGGGTCCAACCATTCAAGACTGTTTCTGCAGTCTGATCCAGGCAGCCTTTGACCTGCTGCTACTTGCATTTTCTTTACACTTTTCCCTCAGTTCAGTGTTATTCTGCCTCCTTCTCTGTCATTTTCTTGCTGTTCTAATCCTTTTTTAGCAAGACCAGAGTCTCCCCTTCCCTGTACCATGCAAGTTTCTCAAGACAAGGAGACCCTGTTTTCCTACCGCCACATCTTGCATTTCCCTTAACTACCAAAGTGTTTTCCCTATGGCATCCTGGTTCATCCCTGCTCTAGTTTTGCCTGCTGAATACAGCCATGCTGAGTTACTGGGAGAGTCCTTCCTTTAATAGTTTTTTTCACCTTGGAATCATTTTATTGCAAAATTCCCCACTTCCAGTCTTTTTTCTCCATATATGTAGTAAATTGAACAGTTCTTTGCATCTTCAGAATTTGCATTGTTGGCTCTTTTCCATCTATTTGCTACATGCAGCTTTGTTGCAAATAAACATCATTTATAATCTGTTTTTACTGTTGCTTGACATAATCTCTTGAAGTTTCTGGATTGTAAAAAGGAGTAGTCTGTTTGGTGTAAACTCCAGATTCTCACTTGTCGTCGTCAGGGCACCTTAACAAAACAAGGTGGTGTGATGCAGTATTTGAAACTCAGGCTCTCCACTGTTTGTCCTGCCATGTGCAGAGTACGCAGACTCAGGAGGGTTTTGGGGGCCATAAGCATGAGCCTTCAGGAAGCGTTTTCTGAAATTATATTTTTCTCTCTTTTTTCCCCCGACCCTGGTCCAAGCATAACACCAGTGTGAGTGTTCCTGTGGGGATTTTCAAACAATTTCTTTTGCTGAGCTACCTAGAATGTCAGGCAGAACTTGGAGTTTTAGTCTAAAAGCTAATTTTCTGTAGTGTATTTTTCTCTAAAGATAGAAAAAATAGTCTCATCTCCATTTAGTGTACTGCAGTTGTGTCTGATGGCAGAGTCAACTGCAGCTCATGTTTATCTGTATTCTTATTTTTAGATGTTTTTCTCCTGTAAAAGGAGTTGCATTAAATCAAGAATGCGACAGGTTCCACAAAACATCAAGCCACCACATCATCGGGTACCCCACTGAATACTTTTCATTTTTCTCCTTAGTGGCTACATGTCATTTGTTGTAGTCTATTCTGATCTTATCTTCACCTCAGCTCTCACTGCACTTTGAATACAGGCCTCATTAGCTGAGCTTACTTGTACCCTAAACACATTTGACAGGTCATCTACAGATCTGATCTCATGTTAGCGTAAGATGGCATGTGTGTTACTTTTATGAAATAATCCACCACATTACATGGTTTTTCTTTTTTTTTTTTTTGAAAGCATTTTTAAAGTTTCACTTAAATACGGAGTTTGCTTAATAAGCTCAAGCTGTATTGGCTTCCCAACAGCCCCAGTAGTCTTCACCGAAATCCATATGGCGATGGTGTCCCATCTCAGGGAACTGACATCTCCTTTTACCTTGGCAGTTTGCTGTACATTCCTTAATATCATAGAATCATAGAATCACCATGTTGGAAAGGACCCACTGGATCATCGAGTCCAACCATTCCTAACAATCCCTAAACCATGTCCCTCAGCACCTCATCCACTCGTGCCTTAAACACCTCCAGGGAAGGTGACTCAACCACCTCCCTGGGCAGCCTGTGCCAGTGCCCAGTGACCCTTTCCATAAAAAATTTTTTCCTGATGTCCAGCCTGAATATGTAGCTTCCGTTGAGCAGTGGGACAGCTTCTGTGTGTTAGCAGTAGTTACTGCTCTGCAATGTCCCTTATCCAGCTATCTCTTTCTTGCAAACTCGCCCCGGGATCTCACCTAAGGTTAACTGATGAAATTTTATTTCAGATGAGATTTCCCTTCCTCTTCAAAATGCCATTCCTTGAAATCTGATGCTTTGCTACACAAACTTGATACAAGAGCACATTTCTGGAAATCTGTTGTCATAAAATAAAATGCTGGAGATATCTTTAGATAAACTTTAGATTCTTTAGATTCACAGGATGAGTTAGTCACACAAGTGCTGAAATTCCTGACAGTGAATGGAGATCACAGAATCATTTAGGTTGGAAAAGACCTTTAAGATCGTTGAGTCCAACCGTAAACCTAACACTGCCAAGTGCGCTAACAACTTTGCCAGCATTCTTGCCCATTGCCAAGCACTTGGTTGGACCTGCACGCACACCCCTACTGTGATCCCACTCTCAAGGGAGAGAGGTATAACAGCGCTGTAGCTGGTAAAATGATCCACATAGTTATTCACCTTGGCCTGCCTGTAGGTGAATTAGGTGCTGTTGTAGAGGTCATGCAGCCGCAAATGTACATAAGGCATATTCTGAAAACTGAAAGAGAGGTTCCTAGCTGGAGCAAAATGTTTGAGGGACGCTCTATGTCCTGCATTTTCCTTCCCTTTCCATCCAAGCTTCTGATGTTTTCTCTCTCTGCTGTTAAGAGAACAGGGGTGGCAAGCACGTGCCACCACTTATGCACTCAGCAGAGTACATGTACCGTCATATCGGCTGCTGGGCAGAAAAGTTTGAGTGAGAGTGCTTTTGGTGTATGCATACTACTCGCAGAGGCACATGCATACAGATAATGCACTTTGGAACCCTCCAGTTATGGTAAGTATCCCTTCTTTCTCTGTTCCATAATATTTGAAATCAGATGAGCTTTTCACAAGCACTTTTGCAGATCAGATATCTGAGAACTTGTGAATGTAAGTGACGTTTGCTGCTCCATGTTTTAAATCTAAACTTTGTGTCTTTGGAGTACCGATGATCTGCTTTTCTGTATAAATCAGTTATTTCAGTATATTGCATGTTTGGACTGTAGGTGCCCTCAGCTTCCTCAGCTTCTTGCTCTGAGACAGCTACAGAATTGAGACGCTGAAATAGCAATGAGGAGTTGAGATCGCTGCCTTGATTCCCTCATTCTCAAGCAGCGTGGCAAGTTCTCACATTAAGCAAATGGCTTGGTTTTTTTTCTCATAGATTTCCTGAACATAGCAATGGTTTTGAGCAGTTTCTAATTGACCCTAACCCTTTGCTTCTCTCATCCTTCCCTCTCTCCTGTGTGTGTCTCTTTGTATGTGCTTTTTGTCTTTTTTGTTTGTTTGTGGTTTTTATTTCTTTTTTTGGTGGCTTGTGTATCCTTTCCCTGCGTTGCGGTGCTGTTTTATGCTGCAGAATTCGTCCAGCTCTGCCTCTTCAGAAGCCTCTGAAACCTGCCAGTCAGTGAGCGAGTGCAGTTCCCCCACCTCAGTCAGCTCAGGCTCCACCATGGGGGCTTGGGCCTCCACAGATAAGGTGAAAAACTTCATCTCAAAGACATACAAACCTACTAGCTCGTTATCCAAACCCAGCAACATTTGGACAAAAAAAACCCTCCGTGCATGGGATGCAGCCAGGATTCTTCCCTGTGAAGATGAGAATAGGAACTGTTGCACGCTCTCTTAGAAATGAATCTGTTTGAATAAACCACAGCAACACCTACCTTTAAACTAGCTGCCAGGGGGAGGCTACAAATTGGGCATTTTACAGAGGTAATTTTCTAAGAAAAAGTAATTTTCCACCTTTTCTACTCAAAAGAGATTGTGGAATGCTCCCAAAACCCAGTGGGTTGCCTGACAAAGAACATCTTGCCCAGATTGTACTGTTTGTGGCTTCTCCCCTCTTCTTCCTACAGGTAGCACAGACTACACTGAGCGATTGGGGTTTGTTTTTAACCAAAACAAAAAACAAAACACGTGGGATGGTTGTAATAAATTGTGGGGGATAAACTCAGATTTGGGGTAAAAGTGATAGCGGTCTCCATTCTCATCTGGTAAATCCTTGCTGTTGGTTTTTTCTTTTTTTTTCTTCCATATCATCGCAGAGCCAGAACACGTCATGCTCGAAGGCTGTATGCTTTTCTTCTCTGTCCAGCTACAGAGAATAAATGCCACCAATGCAAATGCCTCCAGTATTGGAAATGTTTTGTTTCTATGTCCACAGTCTGTGTCCACAATCTGCAAGGTACCTAAATTGCAAAGGCTTTTTCACAGTGTGCTGCTTCCTGGACAGAAGGCAAAGCTGCTCAGCCTGGAGGCAATGACTGCTACATTGATGCCTGAAATTTGTTATACCGAATAACAATTTTCAAGCAATCTCACTTCTGAACCAGGCATTGTATCGATTTTCTGTTGTTTATTTGCAGCAAAGCTAAGATTTTTTTTCTTTCTTTTGTTTTAAGATGCAGACATTTTCTCCCTAGAACATCAGAGTCGCAGTATATTTTCGTATTCATTCTGTTTATATTAATTTCTCTTTTTGTTTGTTTATTTGTTTCGTTTCCAGTTGTCTAATGGGTTTTATCACTGTAGTTTATCAAGTGACCCATCCGTAGCTTCAGTTGGTGCAGGTCCTTTCCCTCATTTCCCGCCTGTCTCCCGTGCGTGGACTCGGGCTCCCTCAGCCCTCCTTCCAGACTACGCTCATTATTACACCATTGGGCCAGGCATGTTTCCATCATCTAAGATCCCTAGCTGGAAGGTTTGTGTTCCTTTTGTTGTGGCAGTCCTCATCTCCTCATACCAACAATGTGCGCACGGCGGTTGTTGCTACCTTTTGATCCATCTAATTACTTGTTGATTTGCTCTGTTTAATATCACTCCGAATGGACACTGCATGGTGATAATCAGAGAGCTAAAATCCACTAGTGAATATTTCTGAATGACCTTATCTATTCTGGCACTTTCTAAAACATTCTAAAGGTGACAAAACCTAGATAGAAAGGAATAGATTAACGCTGGAACACTCTGGGCTCTATTCAGCGAGAAGAGAGCTTGTTTAGCACTGTCAGAGCTCTCACTTGAGCAGGGAAGTGCAGGCTTGGCATCCAGTTGGCGTAGTGAAACCATACATGGAACAACGTGATGTTCTCTCTGTGACGGCTGTGCTTGGGCCCCACAGTGGCTGTAGGCACTCTTGTAGATCTAGCTGGAGTGGTTTAAGAAGGTGCTCATCACCAGGTGAACCTAAGTGATGACTGAAGCTATCCCAGCTTTGCTGCCACAGACTGGAAGTGCTCATACAGCTTGTTTTTCTCTCTTGGGTGGGACTACTGAAAAAGTCAGTGTGTGGTAACTTCTTTCAGTTGCTCCAGCTGGATCTGCAGGGATCTTCCTTGGCATCAAAATGTCTCTGCTCTGCCAGAGCCTTGACTCTCATCCCTGCTGGGTGATTCCCCTTGTCAGGCTCTGCCCCAGAACAAGGGAAGAAGGTCTCTTGTCTGTTGCCCTGAATCTTCACAAGGCCGATGTGCAGTTGACCGTAGCTGCACAGGTCTTAGACGCCTGTGGATGGCTGTGTGATACTGCAGGTGCACAACGGGACCTTCTTATACAGTAAATTGAGATATCTTGTTACAGACGCCCCTAAGCTCTCTCTCCAGCAGCTGGAGACTGTTGAGACATACACACAGGGTGACCACAGTGGTCCTGGGGCTTCAGGTTTGTTAGTTGTGTCTATGCTAGAAGCATTTTGCCAGTATATTGCACAGCAAAACACTTAGAGCAAAGACACAGCTGTTCAGGCAAAGCAGAATTTTGTATGTGTTAATAAAACCAAAATGCCCAGTCTGCACAAGGGGATTCTGTCGGTACAGCTGCCTTGCACTTCTCATACCTTGGACTGAGACATGTCAGTAAAACTCTGTAGTGCAGTCTTAGCCCATCATTCATTATTTATCGGAAGGCTCTATGTAGGGTGCCCAGCAGCCAGCTCTGCCAGCGGTGGGGCGTGGGGCCAGTTCTGACCCACAAGTGGGTTCTTACATTTTTATTTTTAAAGCACCCCTTGTCTCAGTGAGGGAAAACTCCCTCAGGAGTGGGCTTGCCCCTGCGGCAGTTTGCATTCGGGGAGCTGCATCCCAGCACAGGTCACTGTTCAATCCTGCTCTTTGTGTGCAACGTGTGGTTTCTGGACACCCTCAGGACTTTGCTTAATAGAGCCTGGAGTGAATGTAGCCCTCGTGGCCTGAGGAATTTTGGGTTGAAATTGGGCACCAGTAATTCTGAGTGAAGTTAGTCTTTCTTCAGTACAGATTGTTATTATAAACTAGATTTCAGGTAGCGAGTCAACTGAGAGATTACTCAGAGTAACTCGCTGCTCAAATGTGTATCAAAAATCTCTTCAAGCCTGATTTTTCAGAACTGGAGACGTGTATAACCACACGTAATACTAGCACTTGCATGCATCTAAACCAGTAAGGTTCCTGATTAGACATTTATGTACATTTTCTGCTGTGTGCCAGTAATTGTTGCATTTGAATTTCTGAAAATATAGGCTTTAACACAATGAAATTTCATTTAGAGAAAACTATAGTATTAAAATGTTAAGTATCTTCTTATAAGAATATTTAGGTAGAATAGATAATTTAGATTCCCTTTAATAATGGAGATGGGGTTTATAAGTGAAGATTTTTAATAGCCTCAAAATTAATTTATTTCTGGCCTTATTCAGAAGGCATATCCAGTTTGGTACATATTCCATTGCACTGAAGTTGCCCTTTTGCATTGTTTTACATGTAATTAAAGCACAATTACCGATGAAAGCTATCACTAATAAGCACCTTTCCTTAGGACTGGGCTAAACCAGGCCCATATGATCAACCAATGGTGAACACATTGCAGCGTCGCAAAGAAAAGCGTGAACCAGATCTCAATGGAGGAGCTCAGAGCGGACCGCCTGTGCCCTCTGAGGAGGCCCAGAGACCTCGGAGCATGACAGTGTCAGCTGCCACAAGGGTGAATACATTGCTTGGTGCAAAGGAAATGGGTGTGGTAACTCCTACCAGTACTTTTTGATGTGCTCCATGTTGGCACATGTTTTACCCATCAAGTGGGACTGGTGTGGTGTTGGTGTGGTCAGTGGGAGTTGGGTGGGCTTGTGAGATTGGGTATTGGCATTTGCAGGGCAGCGGCATCCAAAGAAGCTTCTGTTTCTTTGAAGCCCTACTAAGTGGTGGGACACCATCTTGTTGGGTTGTGATGGTGACAAGCTGTGCTTGTGAGGAGAGACATCTAATGGTCAGTGAAGACTGACTGACCCTTCTAGAGATAATGAGTCTCCTTTCTGTATGAAACCAGCAGGGTGAGGAGATGGAGGCCTGCGAGGAGCTAGCGCTCGCTCTGACAAGAGGGCTGCAGCTGGATACCCAGAGGAGCAGTCGGGATTCCTTGCAGTGCTCCAGTGGCTACAGCACCCAGACAACAACTCCATGCTGTTCAGAGGACACGATCCCATCTCAAGGTATCCATCCAAGAGACTGTTTTTTCAGAGCATTCCCAGCCTGGTCATCATACACTCATCTGTTGTGCCAAGGAGCAGATGTCACTCACTGTCTTTGTAGGCAGCTGGGGAGAAAAGGGTGAATGTTGCTGTTCTGAGTTATTTCCAACCTCATTACGTAGCCTAAATTTATTTAAACAGAAAATTGAACTGCTGCTTAGCACGCTGAACAGTCATATTTTCTTGTGCATTGCTGGAATGAGCCTTAGCTTAAGGATGAACTATTTTAAAGGTGATGCTGGAATTCTATTTCATGGAATGACACAGGTATTGCATCATACGCTTTTTGTGGTAGTGGTGTCCTTTCTGAGCTGTTGCCTTAGCAAATAATACACTCATTAGCTTTGTACTCTTGTTCTGCTCTTGGTTTCCATTTGTGACCTTTTACTTCCTACCTAAGCAGAAATTGTTGTAATTAGGAAAAGAATGCATTGGAGGCCTTATCTTCTGTGTACCTGAGAAGCTGCAATAAGGTGTTGGGGTTTGTGCCCTGTTTCAGAGCTAGCAGTGAGCTGAGAGGAACCGAGTGTGATATTTGCATTTCAGCAACCAGGTTGTTTGCTCAGCTGAGCTTGGTCATGCTGTGGCATCACAAGAGACAGTAGAGCCTGCGGAGGGCCTAGCTGGGCTCAGCAGTTACATGGAAAGGAAGGAACCCGATGCAATGATTAAAGCTGAGGCTGAGTTTTCAGAGCTGACAGCTGGGATTTACTGTGTTTGCAAAATAAGCAAATTTGCTGCCGAAATCACTGGTACATAGTCCCCTAAGCCTCACGTTGCCTGGTCTAAGGTACACTTTTTAGTCACTGATTGTTTTAGATATTTTGAAGTGGTAGCATATGGTATGTAGGATGCTGGGTTTGGTATCTTAATCTTGGCAACAAACATTGAGTCTTCGTTACTTAATTAGATCTTTACAGGGAAGAGTGCGTACAGGCCTTGTTCTCTTTCACAAGAGATGTGGACACCCTGCAGCTGTAGGGTCTCTGCTGTAGTGCCTTCAGCCACGCAGTCTGGGAATCTTGGTCACAATATCTTAGGCTTCCTTCCTCCTAAAGGTGAAACCTCTCTTAAGTGCTGCTGCTGACCTCCAGGCATTTTTGTTTATGCATACTTTTTTGGTTGTACACATACTTGAGACTTCCTGAGGTGACTCAGCTGTTTTCTCCAGCTTGTTCCTAACTCCATCTTTTGGCATCAGTTTCAGATTATGATTATTTCTCTGTGAGTGGTGACCAGGAGGCAGAACAACAAGAGTTTGACAAATCTTCCACCATTCCAAGAAACAGCGACATTAGCCAGTCCTATCGCAGAATGTTTCAAACCAAGCGTCCTGCTTCCACTGCAGGTCTGCCAACCACTCTTGGACCGGTCATAGTCACGCCTGGCGTCGCCACCATCAGACGGACCCCTTCCACCAAGCCTTCGGTCAGACGCGGCACCATAGGGGGAGGCCCGATTCCAATCAAGACGCCAGTGATTCCTGTCAAAACACCAACTGTCCCCGATATCCCAGGTGGGCTGCCCGGCATCCCCGCTGGGACCGAAGAGTGTCCAGAACAAAGTCCCGACTCTCCGGCAGCAGGAGATGGTGGTCAAGGTGTCACCAACATGCCCTCATCCTCATGGAGCGGACAAGCATCTGTCAACCCTCCGCCGTCAAGCCAGAAACTGAGTGCTGCGGATGAGCAGAGGCAAGTGGTTCCTGAGAGTGAGGGGGAAGAAAGCGACCGGGATGGTGTCAACACCCTCACACCCACAGGCCAGCCGGAGCTCGATCCTGGAGAGCTGAGTCCTGGGGATGTCCCACAAGGCGAAGATATGCTGAATGCCATTCGGCGTGGTGTCAAACTGAAGAAGACGACCACAAATGATCGCTCAGCACCTCGTATTTCCTAGGAGTGGAAAAGTTGCCAGAGTACCAGCCACTGAGGAGAAACTGTGAGAAAACTAATTTGTCTATCCATTCCAATCTGTAATCAATGAATTTTTTAAGATACTCGGTAACAGACAGTGTGAAAATACTCTGAAAGAAAAATCAAGGTGAAAGAGCGTAGTAAGACATAATCTTCACTGGTGTTTTAATTTGTAAATATCAATTATTTTGTTTCTGCATTTTTTTGATCTAAGTTACACTTTTAATTTTTTCTGAAGGTGCCAAATCCCATTTACCTTTTTTATAACTCTCTTTGTAAAGTTTTAAATCATGGGAGAAAAAAAATGTCAAGTAGTTAACCTCAGCAAAGGGATTTAATGAAAATTTGGCTTTTTTGCAAGCTTTTGTAGAGCGCCTTGTAATAGTGAGGTTAAAAAAAACAAAACAATGGGACTTACTTTAAAGTTTAAGTCGAGCTGTGAGGAGCAGATCCTCATTTAAGTATTAAAAAATAAAGTTTGAAAAACAGGAATAAAAATTGAGAATAAAAGCAATATATAATGCAAGGAAGAAACCTGCAGTTGATAGAGTATTTGGGGGTAGTGGGGGGAGGGAGATGCCATCAAACTAGCAGATGCTGTTGCACAAAAGTAGCCTAGTAGGATTAATTACTAGTAGCTTCATGGTAAATGCATCAGAATAAGCCATATTGGATTGCAGTGTTTTGTTTCTGTAGGGTGTTTTAAAGACTGTTTTTTTCCCACGTTTCTTTTTTGACTGCACAGCAACAACTCTCAGTCACATGCATGCAGCCTTTACTGTGTAGGCTTGGTTCTTCCAATGTCACTTTTTGTTCCACTCATCCTCTCATTAACTACAAACCAGGACGACAGGCTCAAGGTAGTTACAAGTGTGAAAACATTTTTAAAACGCAAGCAGGGAGTTCTTAGCTGTTATCAAAATGCCTTTTTCTGACCGTGCCCAGCAGGCTGGGCACCTTGGAAAGCCCAAATCTTTTGAGAAAACACTGAACAATTTGACAGATGTAACCAGCTTGTGAGCTAATAAACTGCGAATGTTTCTTTCCAATACAGGGGCTTGTTTTTCTTAACTTCTTTTAAACAGCAGTTGATTGGCTTTTCTTAAATACTGAAAAAAAAAAAGGGGGTGTAGGGTGGGGGGTGGGGAGAGATGCTGGTTTTTTGATAATAAGGGGAGTCTGACCACTATATTCTCTTTTTTTGTACTTTAAGTCATGTTTTTTGGAACGCTGTTGATAGAATTATTAAGAGTTGGATTTTTTCCTTCAAGTAAACGTAAGTTATTGCTGCAATACCCGTCACCTAAAGCTGATAGAAATATGCAGACCTCAGGGCACGGTGCGTGTTCCAAGCAGACGGCCCAGAAGGTCACTGCCTGCCCACGCACTGCAGGCCAGCATGTGGACGGATACCAGATGTGCACATCTGGGATTGTTTAACAGTGCACCAGTCGCTACCTATAAAAGGCTCGTTTGCACCAGGCACTCTGCAGATTTCTGTTGGCTCTAGACCTGCCTACATAACCTCTTATGCTTTAATACATAACTGCATTGGATGTGAAACTTCTAGTAACTGTGTAGTCACTGTGTTCTATATAACATTTTACACTGCTGTGGTTGCTGACCTTTTTTTTTGTTATGGCTTAAAAGCAAAAAGAAAAAAAAAAAAGGCATGATTCTTAGAAAATATTAAACCTTCCTTTCTTCAAAAAACAAGCTCCTTATTACAGAATATACTAAACAGTAGTGCCTGTGGTGTAGCCCACCAATCTTGATACAGTAGCTGATGCATTGTGCAAATGAGGCTTTGAGATGGTTTTTGCATAAACAAAACTGCTAGGAGATAATCTCAATAGTTAAAAGTGTTATTTAAACCTTTGAAATAAATGGATGTAACTGTACCCGAGTACAGCTTTTCACTTGTTTAGTTCTTAAACGTTAGTATAATCAGTGAAATTTAATATAAAATGTTGCCAAATTCAATGTAGAAAGAATGTGACAAAACACTTTGGATAGTTCTATTGTTTGTGTTTTTGCATATTGTAAAAGCAGTGTCACAGCTGAAAAATAAAATGTTTCTAATGGTAAATTATTGTGGTTTAGTTGCTAGTTTGTACTGAGAGTTGACCTCTCCCTGTGCAGTTTTTTGTTCTAAACTGGTATAAATAATTGCTGTAAGTGTGTCTCCCTTCTACAGTGTAATGATTGCTTAAGCCTACATTATAAATAAAGAACTGCTGGAAAACCTTTGTATTTTGGTTCTTAAAGACTTCCTGCTTCCAGAACTTCAGATGGCAGTGGTGTCCTTTGTCAGGCTTCTCAAGGTCACACAGGTTCCATCTGCTTGGGAGAGAAGCGCAAGGGAATAAAAAACCAAGTAAATACAGTCACATGTAGCCATGTTTGACTTCTGCGCAGGGAAGGAAGCAGAGGGAAGGAAGGGAAGGAGCAGAGCAAAGGTGGACCATTAATAGTGGGAATTCCCATTAAATAATAGCTGATTATGTGTCCCTGTCACTCACTGTTGTTGCCTGGCCTGAAAGCCCAGACAGCTCAAACTTGAGTGCATCTGCTTCAGTGCTGGGTCACAGTTCCGTTGACAGAGGAGGAAATTCACTGCAGTCATCATGGTCCGTGCTTTCAGCTGGTATTTATCAGGCGTGATGCCGGTGCCATCTCCTGCATGGCCCTGGGCGAGGAAAGACATTCATAAAATCATAGGACAGTTTGGGTCAGAAGGGACCTTAAAGATCACCCAGTTCCACCCCACCGCATGGGCAGGGGCACCTCCCACTGGACCAGGTTGTTCAAAGTCCCATCCAACCTGGCCTTGAACACCCCCAGTGATGGGGCAGCCATGACTTCTGTGGGCAACCTCTGCCAGTGCCTCACCACCTTACAGTAAACAATTTATTCCTAATACCACATCTAAATCTCCCCTCTTTCCGTTTAAAACCACTACCCCTCATCCTGTTCCTGCACTGCCTGATAAAGAGCCCCTCCCCAGCTTTCCTGTAGCCCTCTTCAGGTACTGGAAGGCTGCTAGAAGGTTTCCCTAGAGCTTTCTCTTCTCTAGTCTGAACAGCACCAATTCTCTCAGCCTGTCCTCACAGGGGAGGAGCTTCAGCCCTCAGGTCATCTTTGTGGCCCTCCTCTGGACTCGCTCCAACAGATCTGTCTGTACCGTGTTGAGGAATTACAGAATGGAATGCAGAACTCCAGGTGAGGTCTCCTGAGAGCAGAGAGGCAGAATGTCCTCCCTCAACTTGCTGGTCACACTTCTTTAGATGCAGCCCTTTCTTTTGTTCAGCTTTCTTGGGAGCAAAGGGAGCACCTCTTTAGAGATGCGCACATGTAGAATCGCTTTTCCCATGGAGAGTTGTCCCAGACCTGGCTGCACTCTGTGATGGTGTGGAGTGCTTGGCACCAGTCTACCTGTACTGCTTAGCCCTGCCCAAGTTATGGCTCTGAGCCGAGGGCTGGGGGAGATGGCAGAGTGGGCTCAGGGCTGGGGCGGGTGAGCTCAGTCCACCCAGTGATTTTTGCCCAGGCAAATCAGCGGTTTTGATTTAGGGCAATGGGTATAAATTGGAGTGGGGCAGATTTAGCCTAGAAATAAGGAAGAATTCCTTCACCATGAGAGCGGTGAGGCACTGGCACAGGTTGCCCAGGGAAGCTGTGGATGCCTCATACCTGGAGGTGTTCAAGACCAGGCCAGATGGGGCCTTGGGCAGCCTGACCTAGCGAAAGGTGCCCCTGGCCATGGCAGGGGAGTTTGGAACTAGATACTCTTTAAGGTCCCTTCCAACCCAAACTATCCAATGATTCTATGATTTAGGGCCACGCAGTGCTGGTAAGGGCAGAGCCTGTATGAGAAACCTGCACCGAGACAGAAAAAAGGGGAACCAGTTGGAACTTTGACTGTTAAAGAGTGCTTATAGTACTGAGAAACAGCAGAGCCAAGCACTGACAGATCCCTGAGCCTGGAGAAGACACAGCTCCCTGCTGAGCAGGGAAACAGCCTGGAGGCGAGGGCTGTGCCCAGCAGCTGTGCTGGCAAAGGGCACACCTCAGTTCTGCTACTGCTTTGGGAGTAACGGAGCGCAGGAAACATATCCTGCTTCCTAGGAATAATGAAAACATCAGCATATGAAATACGTGAAACTATTATTTTAGAGGTGTGGGTTTGTGTTTTGGGTTTGTTTTCCCCAAAGTCTAAGCGTATTTCAGGTTTACTACAGAGGGCCACATAAAATTGCTAAAATTCAGCCAGATTAAAGACTTTTCTTATGCCCAACCCGTGATAAATCCTTAAAGCAGCCGGCCAGTGCCATTGCCATCTCTTATCTTCCAGCTTTAAGTTGGAGGTCAGGGAAAAATTAAGCTATAGGGTTAAATATGGTACTATCAAATAACTTCTGTAGAATGAGTCGGGTAGCCCAATTCTCCTTTCTCCCAGACCTAAAAATGGGAGAAAGAAGTATTACGAGATTTTCCTGTGAACTTTTCCTCAAAATCTTAGCAAAGTTTCCTGTCCTATATTGATGCTTCGGGAATGTGGCTAGAAGCAAACAGCTTTTGCGCCCAGTTTATCGTATTCTTAAATGAGCGTACAAGAGCTGTATTCCTCAGCAGCCTCCTTGCTTTAACTGATAAGAGCTCTGTAGGTCTCTAGGATTCAGTTCATATAGGGATGAACTTCCTTCAGGTGCTTTGCAGCCTTATCCAAAATGGCCAGAAAGCATGACAATGTGAGGAAGGTTTAGGTCTTGTGAGATTTGACACTTAGGGAAAAATGCAGCAAAGAGCCTAATGAAGTGGGGAGGGATGGCAAGAAGTCTTTATACCAACGCAAGGTTAGAAATACCCTGATTCCAGCAGCAACAAAGACCGTGTCTGTGTCTGTTAGTATCCCAAAACTCCAGCTTTAGCACCTTGCCGGTATTCACCTCCAGATTCCAAGTTATGAGGCTGATATGAATCATTTATTGACTCATAGAATGTCCTGAGTTGGAAGGGACCCACAAGGATCATCAAATCCAGCTTCCACCAGATCCCCTTCCTCCGCAAATGGGAGACAGGCTCTTGCCACACAGTGTTATTCTTACCTTGGCTACCATTTGATCCAGTCCCCCAGTAACCCTGCTCCTCTCACCCCTTTCAGCACACACTCCTTCTTGGGGTATTTTATGTGGCTAATTTTTTCAGTCCTACAGTTGAGTTTTCCAGCTCCTACTGGGAAACCTACAATGTGCGTTCACCTACAAAAACTACCCTGGTGTCAGCATCCCATTAAGACTCTTCTTCCCTGGCTGGTCAGTGTTCTCCGGCATTTTAAGCACACAGTGTAGATGCTAATGCTGCCCAAACTGGAACTGCGCACATGCTATAGTAGAAGAAGAGTATACCAGAAAAATGTCTTCTATTCTACTTTATTTGGCTTTACTTTGTATCACATCAAGTAGCATGTGGTCACTGCCATGTCAACTGCCTACAGAAGACCAGCCATGAAATAATCCTCATGTGAAACAATGCTTTTACATGGGAATTTCGCGAGGTCTTGTTACGTAGTGCCACCAGAGTGGTGGCAGATGCCCCTCCTTACGAGCTGGAGGCAAAGCTTCAGTTGTCGGACCACCAGCTGGAGTTTCTTCTTCTAACTGCTTAACCTAGAAGACAAGAAAAAAACTGCTTGAGTACAACACCTAACTGCACGTTTCTATAATATGGTGTTTTGGGTGCCCCTGGCGGTGAGCCCCCATTCCAGAAGGGAAGAACCAGCAGTCACACCTTCGGATGACAGACAGGTTTCACGTTTCTAAGTGTTCACTTAAACTTAGTAATCATAGCAGGCTTCCATTACCTAATTAAGAAGGAACTTTTAGAAGTAAAAGGTGATTTACACAGAAATTTTATTCAAAAGGTCATTATCTCCACGTAATTTGAGCCTACCATTGCTACATTAAACCCACTGCATTCTCTTGCTGCTCTGAAAGCTGCCAGATAATTACAGGCCCTAAACAACTTCCATTCCAGTCCACAGGAGACCTCTATTTCTGCACACCACCAACAGCCCTCCAGAAGATTTCAATACATGTTTCCTGAAGCAAGGCGAGTGCTGGCTGCCACTATATTAATTCTGGAACGAATCCCATATGCCATGCAATCTAGCTATTTTCTCGCAACTGAATTAAAGAACTGTCATTAAGAACATCAACTTTTCCCAACTGAAGCTCACTATAGGTTGGCCAAGAATTACTCTTGATTCCCAAATGATGCACACTGTGGTGAGCCACTTTCAAAGGTACAACCAGAAAGCGTCAGCTTCCCAGCAGCCGAAGAGGAATTATCTAGCAATTAATCTCCTCTCATCCCACTTTGGAATTTCTTTCGGCAAAGTACAACAGCCCCACACTAACTGAAACACAGCTGCAGGTTCAGCTTTAACTTCAAATTCCCTTGCCAGCCTTTTATGAAGGTGTAAATCGGATCAGATCTCTGTGCAGTCAAGTCAGCATTTCACACTGACCAGAGTTCTCAAAAGCAGAGTCTAAATGAGACTTCAGAAGGCATTCATTCATTTTTCCAAGAACACATCTAAATGTCACACAGAATACTTGCGTACTAAAGCTATAGAGGCTTTACATTGTATTGAGCAAGCACTGACCTCTTTATCCCAGCTCTCCCGCTGCAGCTTTTTCCATTGTTCTCGTTTGGCAAAGTAATCAGGATACATTGCCTTCTCAGAAGGATGCCAGAAATCCAAGCACCATTCAGGAATCTGTTAAAGAAAAGCATAATTTATAGGTATTCTTTTTATACATACGTAGTACACACAGAAGAACTAAATGCAATCACTGAAGCCAATATTAAAATGGAAATAAAGCACTACCTAAGAACACTGCCCAAGAGTCACCTGACCACCGCTGTCTCAAGGCACGACACAGCAGAGATCACTACTTCTAGTCTTTGTTTCGCATGTTATGCAAAGTCACAGGAAGACATCACAGTGACTTGCTTAAATCATAGCATCCCAAAGACAAGTCCCAGGTCATCTCAGTTTACTTTAGTATTCTCTAAATAATTCCATCTGGTGGAAGAGATAATCTCATTTCTTCTCGTACTACTTCCAAATGCAGCTGGTTAGAGAGGTCCTTTCTTGAGGGTGCTATTTTATTTAATGTGACACAGAGAGAATTTTACAGCTCATTTCCACCTGTCTACAACTACTAAAAAATTAATGGCCTTTAAGATCTTGCTAAGGGTCTGACCTTTAAGATGACTAGTCAGAAAACAGAGAGCAGAATTTAAAATACTGCAGCATCACAGGATATTAACATTTTAAAGACAAAAACATTGATCTTAAAAAAAAACAAAACCAAAAAAAACACCAAATAGAACACCATAAAAGACCCCAAAAAGTTGCTCCAGTATCACCATTCATCCAGTGACATTTACAATTCCAGTTTGCTGTGATTCTCATCATCGAATAAAGCTTTGACTGAACAGAAATAGCAGAGCTGCTAATAATATTAAAACAAAAACATCCACACACCCCAAATACCAATGAAAACCATCAAACAGCACCCACTATGGACAGGCAATGACAGATCAACAGCCAAATCTCTGTGGCAGCCATTTTGTTAAGGGACAGTTCTAGAGTGTCAGACAGGGCACAGAGAACATAAAGCAGTTTATATTTCTAGATGAAGACTAATCTAGACCACTTATTGCTCAGTGGACTTCTCTGTCCAGAATCTCTCTCACTTTACCTCTATGGCTGCTAAGGTTTGTGACCTTGACATAAGCTTAAGTCCTTCTCTTCCCTTTCCACTCACACATTCCTTTATCTGACTCTGATAAATCTATGTCACAGTCTTCCCTTTCATATGGCTTCTTATGTGTAAAGATCTGATCAGATCTGGTCCTGTTTCAGCACTTTCTTCAAATTCAGGAGAAAATGGGTGCATGCACTCTCTAGGTTAGAATTAACTTGTCATAATGCATCAAGAGTTGATGCCAAGAAAGCAAAAGCCCTGTATTTTTTTGTGAAACCTCTTTCTTTACTCCTATGCAGAACAATCCGGGAGGAGAAAAAAGCGCCTGTAGAAGTGCCTTAAATTCTAAGAATAGCACTTCTATTTTTAGACATATCACTCATCACGCGGTGATGTGCAAATACCTATCTGGCATAGCAGCAAATGAAGGGAAATGATAATTTGCACCATTAACCAAAAGGTTGGAAGAACAATGGCAGCAAGTGAAGTCCCCCAACAGCCAAGCCACCATCTGACAAGACCAGAGAGAAAAGGAGGCTGTGACAAGATGCTACCACAATGGGCAGCACAGCTTTCTCCACCTTGTTTCTTCTCACAGCTCAGCTCCAACTCTTTCACTGCCTGCTGGACCCAGCACAGAACAGCTTCAATTTGGCAAAAAGAATCAGATGACTATTCGGGCAAAAAGAAGATAGCTGGCATCAGATAGACCAGCAAATTGCATTTTCAAGGATCAGACAAGCAGGACACCTTCTACTAGGGAAGTATTAAGACGTTTGCAGCTGTAAATGACCAGAGAAACAAGACTGCTGAGTCAAGCTGCAGCCCTACGTAAGTCACTCAAAGCACTTACTTGACAATCACTAAAGGAAGAGAAGGGTAAGCACAGTTAGTACACAATCTCACAGGCTGCTTTACCTTGTAGCACTCGTATCTCTCATAGGAAGTGCCCCCAGGGGAATCAGGGAAGATGTATGGCTGAGGATGCTGGTTTGCCCAGAACTCCTCCTGGCCCGCCCTCAGCAGCTCCGTAGCTTTCACCATATCCTTCACATCTTTGTTCTTATCAAATCGTTCTCTTAGGAGGCAGGCAAGGTAGCGGTACTTGTCTCTACAGACAAAAATTAAGCAGTGACATACACTGGAGTAACACAATAATCACACAGAGAAAAGCAAAGCTTGGCAACATCACCAGCTTCCCTGAGTACAGACAGGGTCTGCCCAATGGCTACGAGGAGCTCCTGTTCCCACATGGCCCTTTCCATAGAATCACTTAGAGAAGACTTCTGAGGTCATCAAGTCCTATAAGGAGCGCTGAGAGAACTGGGGTTGTTTAGCCTAGAGAAGACTAAGGGAAGATCTTATCACTGTCTACAACTGCCTGAAAGGAGGCTGTAGCAAGGTGGGTGTTGGTGTCTTCTCCTATGTGATAGGCAATAGGATGAGAGAAAACAGCCTCAAATTGCTCCAGGGGAGGTTCAGATTAGACATTAGGAAAAATTCCTTCATTGAAAGGATTATAAGGCACTGGAACAGGCTGCCCAGGGAGATGGTTGAGTCCCCAGTCCCTGGAGGTGTTCAAAAGATGGGTAGATGAAGTGCTTAGGTATACGATGTAGGAGTGGACAGGCATGGTTGGACTAGATGATCTCAAAGGTCGTTTCCAACCTAGTGATTCTACGATTCTAATTCCAACCATCAGCCCAACACCACCATGCCTACTAAACCATGTCCCAGAGCGCCACATCTACACAGTTTTGGAACACCTCCAGGGACAGAGACTCCACACTTCCCTGGGCAGCCTGATACAATGCTTCACCACACTTTCAGTAAAGATTTTTTTTTTCTAATATGCAGCCTATACCTTCCCTGGTGCAACCTGAGGTCATTTCCTCTCATCCTACCACTTGTTAATTCGGAGAAGAGACCAACACCCACCTCACAACAACCTCCTTTCAGGGAGCTGTAGAGGGTGACAAGGTCTCCCCTCAGCCTCCTTTTCTCCAGGCTAAACAACCCCAGTTCTCTCAGCCACCTTCCATAAGGTTTGTGCTCTTGTGGTAGGCACAGACAAGTGACCCTAGTAATAAAAGAATTAGTTACTGTTACAAAAAGTGGAATATTTTTTATTCAAGCTAAAGCAGAGTTTCATCTAAGTAACTGTATTTTTTTAAAGTTAGACTCAATGTGCCTCTCATAGCATGGTTTTTTCAGACAGTGTTTTTACAGACAATGTTCATCCTTTGAAGATGACAATGTTTTGTGTTCGGTATGATCTGTATTGAACAGACACGTCTTCCTCTGTAATCACCACTTTTTGTAGACTTTCCCTATCTCAAATGCAACGTCACACAGATCTGGAGCCAGCTCCAAATTAGCAAGTTTTGACTGTTGTTAAGTTCATACTGAAAGTAGTCCTTGGAAAGTAATAGAAAATGCGTAAGATTTCTGGGAAAATTTATATATATGCATGTAAGTGGGAAATTCTGTCCCCAGCTGTTGTTTCGCTGCACAATTGATGGAGATTGCTCCCTCATGTTGCCCAGCCCTGATAAAGGATGCTCGCTTTCTAAATCTCCAAAACTCTAGAAAGTTTGTCATCATTTTTGCTATTATTACATCTTGCGTTAATTATGATCTCTACCGAACAGATGTGTCTTCTATGATCACCTCTATGTCTTTCCCTATCACAAATGCAAGGTCAGACAGAGCTGGAGCCAGCTCCAAATTAGTAAGAGATTTAACAATTGTTAAATTTATAATACCATTAAAAGTAATCCTTTGAAAGTGACAGAATATGCATAAGATTTCCGGGAAAATCTACCCATATGCATGCAAGTGGGAAATATATTCGGTCCCAACTCCTGTCTGGCTGCACGACTGACAGAGATCGCTCCATCATGTTGCTCAGCCCTGATCAAGGATGGTCGCTTTCTAAAACCCCAAAACAAGTCGTAGAGAATTCATTTGCTGGCATTTTTGCTATCATTGCATCTTGTGATCTGTGCTGAACAGACGCGTCCGCTACGATCACCTCTGTTTGCACCCGTCCCAAACACAAGGTCATAGCCGGAGACAGTTCCGAATTAGCAAGAGTTCTGACTGCTGTGAAGCCGTATTAAATTAAAAGTAACAGATTATGGAAAGCAACAGAATATGAGTAAGATTTCTGGGCCAACTGCTCCCCGCCCCCAGGGCCGACGGCGATGGCTCCCGGCGCGCCGATCGCCCCCCGCCCCGGGGCGCCCGGACACGGCGCCGCGCTCACCGGTGGATGCACCAGGACTCCAGGTGCCGCAGGGACTTCTTGTAGAGCCGCAGCACCTTCTGCTGGTGCGTCAGGTAGGCCGCCATGGCCGCCGAGAACGGGAGGGAACGAGAACGGGAACCAACGGGAACCAACGGGAACGGGGCGGCCCCGCGCACCGCCTCCACAGGCGCCGCCTCCGCAGCCATGAGGCGCGCGGGGCTGATCGGTGAGGGGCAAAGGGGCGGGGTGGGGGGGTAGCCGCCCCGCTGGGAGAGTGTGTGGGTGTGTGTCCCTCTGTGTGTCCCTCTGTGTGTCCCTCTGTGTGTGTCTCTGTCCCTCTGTGTCCCCCCCATGTGTCCCCACTGTGTATGGGGCGGTCCCTGTGTGTGTGTGTGTCCCTCTGTGTGTACCTGTGTGTCCCCACGGTGTGTGTGTATCCGTGTCCCTCTGTGTATGTGTGTCCCTTTGCGCGTCCTTGTGTGTCCCTGTGTGTGCCCCCACTATGTGTGTGTGTCCTTCCCTCTGTGTGGGTTCTTGTGTGTATCCCTGTCTGTGTGTCCCCCTCTGTGTGTCTCCCTATGTGTTCCCATTGTGTGTGTGTGTCCCTGTGCGTGTCCCCCTATGTGTCCCCGCTGTGTGTGAGGGGGTCCTTGTGTGTGACCCTCTATGTAGTTCCCTGTGTGTGTCCCTATGTGTCCCCCCACTGTGTCTCTGTCCCTCTGCGTATGTCTCTGTCCCTCTGTGTGTCACCCTGTGTGTCCCCACCGTGTGTGTGTCCTCACTGTGTGTGTGGGGTCCCTCTGTGTATGTCCCTGTGTGTGGGTCCTTATGTCTGTGCCCCTCTGTGTCTTCCTCTGTGTGTGTCCCTATGGGTGGGTGGGTGTCCCCATGTCCTCTGTGTGTCCCGTGTCCCCACTGTGTGTGTCTCTGTCCCTCTATGTGTCCTCCTATGTGTCCCCATTGTGTATGTGTGTCCACTGTGTGTGCAGGGGTCCCTCTGTCTGTGTCCCTATGTATCCCTATGTGTGTCCCTCTGTGGGTGTCCCTATGTGTGTATGTGTGTGTCCCCATGTTCCTCTGTGTCTCTATGTGTCCCTGTGTGTCCCTATGTGTCCTCCTCTGTGTGGGTCCCTGTGTGTGTGTGTCCATATGTGTCCCTCTGTGGGTGCGCCCCTGTGTGTGTGTCATGGTATGTCCCCCGTGTGTGTGTGTGTCCCTGTGTGTGTCCCTGTGTGTCCCTGTGTGTGTGTGTGTCCTCCTCTGTGTGTATGTCTCCCATGTGTCCCCCTGTGCATGTGTCCCTATGTGTGTACTCCCCATGTGTGTGTCCCTGTGTGTGTCCCCCTCTGTGCTTGTGTCCCTATGTGTGTCCCCGAACATGTGTGTCTGTGTGGGTCCCTGTGTGTATGTGTGTCCTTCTGTGGCGGTCCCTGTGTGTGTCGCCTGTTAAACGGCTTGTTGGCAAAGATAAACTTGTATTTTCATGTGTAAAGGAGAATTAATTGCAATAAATAGTGTATATGTCTTAGCTTTTGTGATTATGAAGTTTAAAAAGGCCAAGCACAAAGTCCTGCACCTGGGTCGGGTCAATCCTAAGTGCAGTTACAGACTGGGTGGAGAATGGATTGCAGCTCTGTAGAAAAGGACTTGGGGTTGCTGATGGATTGGAAGCTCAACATGAGCGAGCAATGCATGCTTGCAGCCCAGAAAGCCAACTGTATCCTGGATAGCATCAAAAGAAGTGTGACCAGCAGGCTGAGGGAGGTTATTCTCCCCCTCTACTCTGCTCTCAAGAAACCCCACCTGGAGTTCTGCATTCATTTCTGGGGTCCTCAGCACAGTACAGACAGATCTGTTGGAGCAAGTCCAGAGGAGGGCCACAAAGATGATCGGAGGGATGAAGCGCCTCGCATGCAAGGACAAGCTGAGAGAGTTGGTGTTGTTCAGTCTAGAGAAGAGAAGGCTCTGGGGAGACCTTCTAGCAGCCTTCTGGTACCTGAAGGGGGCTACAGGAAAGCTGGGGAATGGCTCTTTATCAGGGAGGGTGGTGGCAGGATGAGGGGTAGTGGTTTTAGGCTGAAAGAGATTTAGATTAGATACTAGGAAGATACTTTTTACTGTGAGGTGGTGAGGCGCTGGCAGAGATGACCCAGAGAAATTGGGCTGCTCCATCCCTGGGGGTGTTTAAGGCCAGGTTGGATGAGACGCTGAGCAGCCTGGTCCAGTGGAAGGCGTCCCTGCCCATTGTAGGGCGGTTGGAACTGGGTGGTCTTTAAGGTCTCTTTCAATGCAAACCGTTCTATGATTGTGGTTCCATGGGAATGCCTTATACACTTGCAGAATAAGCCTGGAGTTGCACAGAGGGCCAAAGTTTTATTTTTCTGTCAAGCTGTAAAATATACAAGTAAATTTAGGCCTAAGCTGTATATGGCCTCCAGTGTGGTAAATGAGGACTACTAAGATACCTTTTCTACTGTCTTCCCTAGTTGGGTAATGGTTGCAATGAAATGTCGAGTGACTGTAGCACATAATTTCTGTATTAATTTTTCTTCATAGATATTGGTGTTAATCTGACAGATCCTATGTTCAGAGGAATCTACAGAGGAACACAAAAGCATCAAGGTAAATGTTTCTTTGTATCTGCTAAAGACAACATACCTCTTGTTAAAATGGAAGCCTTTTGTCAGAAAGTGAAGTTAGAATTTTTTCTTTCTCCTCAGAAACTGGATGCTTGTTATTTACTATGGCTTGAAGAAGAAAATGTGACAAAATAAGTTAGATGTTCTAAGTAAAATGTATTCTCTTCTACTGAATTGCTATTAAGTTGTCACACAGGTAACTGCTTCTAGAGCAAAATGGAAAATTGCTGGTGTATTTATGTTAGGATTGCATGAAGAAATTCATCTGAGAATGATGAACAATAAACTACCAAGTGTTACGTTGCTGAATTGTAGTTACTAATTACAACTGGTGCTTTTTTGTTCTCATGATTTTTAGATGTAGATGTAAAAACAGAGTTTATTAAAGCACGTGAGAAACATCCGTTAACTTTTGGGATGCAAATTGGATCTTCAGTTATTGCATTTTGTTATTATCTTCTAAAGATTAATCAAGTGTGATTTAAAGATTGTTCACGAGAGGCATTTTCACTGCATGAAAGTGATTTTTAGTTGGAAAGAGTTAAATGATGCTGTAAAACCTTAAGTTCAAAGCTTAAGTTATGACATTTTTATGAATTTTCACAGATGACTTTTTGGATGTGGTAGAGAGAGCAGTCAGAGTTGGTGTTAAAAAGGTAATTTCTTACAATAAAATTTCTTTAATAGTTTAAACTGCTTTCTAATACTTCGGGCTTTTTAGTGCTTTGCTATTAAAATAAATGTTTCTGGAACTTGTGATCGAAACCACAGTAACTTTCCTCAACAGCATAGTGCAAGAGCATTCTGTGGAGAGCATTGTCTTTCATTTGCACAGATCATTAGATGCTGATTATTTAAGTTCAGTGTTATCATATGTATGTATGTAGAATTTCTGTTGTACAGTTTCAAGAGGAAAATGTGCTCTTCTGACCTACTGCAGTTGTAATATTTGTACGTCTGTAATTGCCCATGTTAGGTGGGTTTTATGCAGCCGCTCCTGTCTTCTTGTATCCTTGAGTGAGTAGCTCAACAGTTACTGCACAGATCAAAACTCAAAAACTCCTGTCCCGTAGACATATATATGTTGAGGTTCCTCGAATGGTCAGTAGAATACAAATTGAATGCAATCTGCACTGTCACAAACTGGTTTACTGCACTAGTAAGGCTGCTGGATTAGAAATAAATAAATAAACCCTCCTCTAGAATCTCAGAAGTTTGATGAAAGGCTGTCATCTGAAAAGAGTGGGAAATGGAGACACAAAAAAAGAAAACTAGTGATGGAGTAGTTACCACAGTGCTGCAAATACAGAATCATAGTCACTTTTACTGCTTTTTACACGTGCTGTATAAGTATAATCTTTTTACCATCCTCTGAAAGTAAGTGGCACTTTTCCTATTTTATCATCAAAAATAGAGTGGCTGCGTAACTTTTTTCAGGATGCATGGTGGATACAGAACTGGAACTCAGGAGTTCTATGTACTTAGCTATGTTTTCATTCTTACTACTGGCCTGTACAATGTCAGAAGTCTATTCCAAGCCAGTTTGTTTCTACTTGCCTAGAAGCTCAATCTGTTTATTTGAAAGTACTTCTGTTTTCTCATGTAGCTGCTGATATATGGTATTTTTTGTGCAGTTTTGCCCTGTGCTGTTTGTACACTGAGCCCATTTCAGTGTAACTTATTTTTCTGGTGATGCTGTTGGGATGTGTTCATCTCTAATGCAGCATTATGCAGAAATATCTGACTTGATGCCGACTGGCTGGTGTGGGATAAGACTTGTCCAAAAGCAGCATAGTCATGATTTATTAGGACCTAGGGTGCAAGATCCTGCAAGCAGTGGTTCAAAAACACTGTAAGCAACAGTTCTTGTGTGATGACTTTTGATTTTAAGGTAAAAATAAAAGACCAGAGACAGAAAGTCTTACATTTGTAATCCTGACTCTGATACAGGCTTCTTGGCTTATGTACTGACTTACTCATGTCTTGGTTTGGGTGTTTGAGAATTTTTAGTTTCCCCACCTGTAAGACAGGGAGAATGTTTCCACATATAATTTTTAAAATGCAAATTCAGTTTCTTGAGTTATTGTCTAATGAAGTTAATATTGCTGTCAATAGAAGTATTTTACTCATTTAATGCTTTAGATACTTGGCATAGAACATACTTGAGAAAGAAGGAAGTCAGGTTTTCACGCCTTGTGCATTTAATTGCTCCTGAGGACACTTGCAGTTTGTTACTGATTTATGAAATTTTGTCATATATGCATTAGTAATCATCTTCTGATGTTCTCTCTCTGGATTCTTACTTAGATCTTAAACATTCTGTTTGATATTCAAAGAACACACTCGCTGAAAGTACTTTTCTTCTAAGTTTTTGATTACAGGTGGGAGTCTACAAGACAGTAAAGACGCTTTGCAGCTGGCACAGACAAACGGTATTTTCACTTTAAGTTTATGTTGTCAGAAATACAACCTCCTCACTCAGATTTAAGAATTTCAAAAGGACCTGTCCTTGGAGGTGTTTACAGCATCTCAGATTAACATGAGAAATTATGTTTCAGAATGGGGTTAAATGCATTGTGTACAACTTTCTCTGTGTTGCTCTTTAGATCACTGGGTGTTGGAAGGAATCAGTCTTTCCTGTAATTTGTACTTTTAGATTGATCTCTGGAATAAAAATGTCATTACAATGCTCTCTTCTAGAAATAACCTAGATTGCTGATGTGGTGTAGAATATATAGCGTTTGTTGGGTTTTTGGGTTTTTTACTCAAAGATCTCTTGTTCTTTACTTACAAGATCTCTTGTTCAAGCTGATCATGATAGGTATCTTTCTCTTCATGGTTCTCCTAGCTTTCCCTTTCTGTGAAAGGCAAATATCCCTCCACAAATTACTTAAATATATATTTGAACTAAACCGCATGATAAAGTACTATTTACAAACAAAACCACAGAATAATTTAGGTTAGAATGAACCTGAGGGGGTGATCTGGTCCAACCTGATCCACCTCCCCACTCCCATCAAAGCAGGACTAGCTTTAATGTTAGTTCACATTGCTTGGGGCCTTATGTAATCTTTCCCTCCCCTCATTCTTTTACGTTCTCCATAAAGACACTCAACAGAAATTTTAGTTTTGGCATTAAGGAAATGTAGATTAGATGCTTAGGTAAATCGGGCTTGATGTTGCTTGGGAAATTCTGTAACAGCTGATGCAGAGGCACGCAAGGGAAATTGTGTGCTGTTTGCAAATCTTACAGCTGAGTATAACCTGATGCATTTTGAAGCAGATGGATTTCTAGATGATCTCAAGAGGTTTCTTCCAGCCTCACGAATTGTATGATTTGTTGAGGGCCACTCCACCAGAATAATTGAGTTGCAGTTTAGGGGTGTACTGAATAACATGTTGTACTTGGCAGTGTTAGGTTTACAGTAAGACTCAGTGATCTTAAAGGTATTTTCCAAACTAAGTGGTTCTGTGCATACGGAAAAGAAGCACGCACACACACTCACTGGAGATAATATCTAACATTGTTAAAGAAAAAATATCAATGTAATAAAATCATCACCAAGATAAAGGTGTTCAAAGGGATTTTTCTTTTAAAATCATGAGCAATAAAGAAAGTCCAGATACAGACACTGTCTGTGCCTTATAGGAATTTTATTTTTGTATTAATTTTTAATTAAAACCTTCCAATGCTGTCTTGCTTTAGACATGTTCTACAGTACAGTTGGCTGTCATCCTACCCGCTGTGGAGAATTTGAGCAGAGTAGCCCTGCACAGTATTTATCTGAATTAAAAAATCTGATTGAAAAAAATAAGACAAAGGTAATAGCAGTTGGAGAGTGTGGCTTAGGTAAGTGTTATCATGGTACTTCTCTTTTTTTCTATGTATATTAAAAAATTCTAAAATACTGAGTGCTTTTTTTGTTCTTTCTATCTGTAGACTTTGATAGATTAGAATTTTGCCCAAAGGACACCCAGCTCAAGTAAGAAACTTTTGATAAGTATGAATTGACTTGTAGCAGTGTACGGGAGTATTTTCTTTCTTGTGTTCTACTGGGTAACGTTTTGTCAGGTATAAACCTGTAATTTGCAGGGGTTGGTCTGCGTTGGTTTTTTAGCAGAAATGGGACTTCAAAGAAAGATGCCTGTGTTCAAGTAGTGCTGTGGGATAGACTTTTCTAGCTGCCTGATGTTGACTTAACACGTCTTTTTCTGTAAAATTCATAGGAATTTCTGAGTGTGACAGATGTTTATTCTTGCTAATACTCAATAACTCTTAGAGACTTGAGAGTAATGTAACTGCCATGTGTGAAAGAAGAGTTAGATTGAGTGTCAGCAATGGAAAAACTGAGCTTTTAAGGGAGGTGTTAGCTGGGAGCAGGTACTTGAGAGCTGATGAAAAGGGTGATCTCAGAAGGTGGAGAAATCTGTGTTTTGACTTAATAAATGCAGCATAGGTACTGAATGGAAAAAAGCTAGCACAGCCCCTAAAATCAGCTTGGATTCTTGTAGTGAGGACTTCCCTCTGCAGAGGGAACCAACTGAAGGATGTTAAGTGATAAAATTCAAGTAAAATGAGTGAGTGATTAGTGAATTGTCTTGGCATATTACTGTTCTGTGTAAATTAGTCACTGGGGGGCACTGGTTAGTTGTGTTTCTTTCTAATGGCCACATGTTAGCAGTAGGTAGAATTAATTTCTTCATAATGCTATAGTCCTACAGTAAAATATTCAGCAAAGTGGACAGAACTCTTTTTTTCTTGCTAGAATTCCATGTACAGTTCCACAAAGCACACCTTGGAGCATAACCTGTTTCTTTCCTGTGGCAAACTAAACCACAAGTGGAGTATCATATTCTAACATACTTACTGCCTTGATGATTTTGGGAGAAGAAAAATGTATCCAATTTCCTTTATGTGGTGGACTGCAGCTGGAGACCTGTAGTGAAGAGCTTCTAATCAAGTGCGCTGAAATTGGGTTGTGAGGAGAGGTGACAGGTTAGAACAGAAAGTGGTAGGTGAGTCCTTTCTAATTAATGTAGATAGTGACAGCAAGTCTTTATGTCAGCTATTTCAATGAATTGTATGAAATGCATAAATCTAATTTCTCAGGGCTCCTTGGGAGCCCTTCCTGGAAATTGCAGTTGGAAGGAGTCGATTGATGAAAAGGGCAGAAAGGAAGAAATATGAAGGGATGAAGAAGTATTTAGAACCTCAAGGACAAGATGTCTGCAAATGTTGTGTTTGTAAATTTTATATTTTCTAAATGCTCTTCATCCTGCATGTGTTTGTGAAAGGTGGTCAGGGTTTGGGGTTTTCATTTCTACTGATTGAATGCTATGGACTTGGATACAATCTGGCTTTCATGAGCTTTAGCAAAGTGGATCATGAGGTCTTTAAATTAATGTTCAGTGTTTGCTTGATAAATGAACTAAGAGGAAAAGGAAAGCAAAGTGTGAAATGCACAGGCGGATGTCACCAGTGCAGTTTGGGTGGTGCAGCAGTCACTGGAATAGCCAGCAAGCAGCTGCAGAGCTGCCCTGGGGAAAAGAAGTGTGGTGGTTTCCCAGTGGGTCGTATCTCGGCATGACCTCTGTTTTGTTTCATGTTTAATCATTATTTTCTCCGTTGTTTTGTTTTCTTTTGGATACTTTTCATCTGTAAAAAATGAACATTTTTTTTTTTATCCTTTTCTTGGATTGAGAAGCTAATAAATATGAGGAGCTAATCAAGATGAAATTCCTTTGTTGAAACAGCCCTAAGAACTATTTTTTTTTGGTCAGAATCCCATAACTTTTCCAACAGAAATTGGTGATTTGAATGGCAGTGAGTTGAAGATACTGCTTTCATATTACCGTGAAGGTCATGTTATAAATGGACTGATAAGTATATAGAAGTTTTAGTTCTGCTGTGCTGCTGGGAGGGGTTTGTGGGCCTTAATGACATGGAAAGAGGGGTTTTCTTAATCAAAGTAGAGGGGATGAACAAAATCACAGGCATTGTTCATACGTGAATACAGAATTGTTTGGGCATAGTTTACCTCAGCAAGGCCAGTTTGTTTCAGCTCTTCTAGCGTCTTGATCCCAAACCTGAAAATACCACAGTACCCTATCTTCATGGTCAAAATTAAACCTGAAAACAACCATGCAGAACTGTTTTCAAACTTCCTTATTGAGAAACAAGATAGAACCAGAATCTATTGAATGATGGCCTGGTTGCCCAAAGAAAAAGGTTGTTCCTTCAGCACTGGAACCAGTAATGTTTAGTTTCCTATTGACTTATTTTGTTACCATTCTGATCACTGTATGTCTGGTTTCTTCATGCTTTTCCAGGGTTTCCTCTTTTCCTTTTCTTTCATTTTCCTTTTTCCTTTTTTTTCCTTTTTTCTTTTTTCTTTTTTTTCTCTCCTAGAACTTCCCCATTCACCTCTCCTTTCTCTATGACAGGGCAAGCAGCAGCATATGTTGGGCTTCATTCTTGCTAGGAATGGAAGAAGCTCAAGTTGCCTTTCCATTTGTAGAGGCACTAAACTTTGTGCTTCCAAGATTGCTGCCCTTCTCAAAATTAGATTGAAATTGGCAGGAGGTTACCTAGAGGCTTATTTGCAGCTCAGTCTCTAAAACGTCATTTCCTTATGAAACAAATCTTCTGTTCAAAAAATAAACCCCACCAATAATTAAACAATTGTAGGTATAGTTGCAATTAAATGTATTTTAGTCAAACAAGCTAAACTAAGCACAGCATCTAAACTGCAAACACAATTCAAATTAGATGTGTTCTGGCTTGAGCTAAAGGAGAATCAGTTTTCTAACTTCAGCAAAGTCTCGTCTTCTGAATTTTCATGTCCATTTTAAACATTACAGCCTATTTCTGTTCCACTTGTTTTATCTCAGAGATCTGCACTCATAAACAGGGAAGGTAACTTATACAGAGAGATATCAACCTGTAATATAATGAAAATAGTGAAACTTACACAAAATGAAATGGCCAGTTGCATTGTCCTTTTTATGAAAATGTAATGGTTTGCTGCCACTTTGTCCTGGTTGGCAGGTGAGTCCTGCTCAGGAGTATGCGGACACTGGAGTTTGCCTTTGAAGTGTTCCTAATATCTGGTGATAGGAATGCCCCGGAGCCATGGACTGCACTGAACAGCAACACCTAAAGAAATCCAATATGTGCCTGTTGGGGCAGGCAATGTTGTCCTTCTCAATGTATGGATACCGAGTCACCTTTGCACTCTTGGCCCTCTGCCATGCATAAGTTCCTTACCGTGTTTCTTGAGCACTGGTAATTTCTGTGCCTGGGTGTAGTGTGGCAGGCAGCAGTGGTGAATGATAATGCTCTGGGGCTCAGAACTAGCTGTGATTCACAGGTGGCGGGTTAGTTCAGTGCTAACCAGTATCCTTCGGAAACTTCACTGGGGAAACTGGCTACCTGGTCACCTTCCGTCTGCCCATATTTTGATGTCTTTTCATAGGATGGCTGCCTCGCTGTTGCTGCTCCTTCAAAGGGAACACTAGGAGTAGAAAGTGGAAGAGGGGTAAAAAGGAGTGGAAGGGAAAGGATGCGGGCACACAAAGGAAACAGTGGAAGGCTTTGAAAAAGTGAAGACGTTAAGTAGAAGGGGGCAGAAGTAAGATCTCCAATATGAGTACTTGTTCCACCCCACAAGAAGGCAGACTGACCTTCATGGAAGAGCAAACAGAAACTGGATTGTTATTATACGTTCCAGGCCAGCCAGCTCCAATGCAGTTTTGGTTTTGTGAGGCTGTAGAACTCTGCATAGTGTTCCCTCACTTGCCTTCACCACATTTACAAGTGCTTCTTGAAATAATGGTCATCCGCACTTCCTGTTCCTGATGTTTCAAAACTTGTGGAAAGACCAGTCAGTTTCTCTTTCATTAAAAATAAATAAATAAAACCAAACTCCAAGACCCACATACACAAGAGCACATGCTTAGCATATATATGTGCACATTCTTATGTACTGGTGCTCTTGTCTGTCTTGCAGCATTGAGCACTGCTATGTGAATATACCCTGGGAAAGAGTTCCTTTTACAACCTTGCACAAATGGGAGGTTTTGCATTGATTCTGTCTTTAATTCTGGAGGAGAAAAGCACACAAGTACCGGAAAAAAAACTCTTCAACTGTCTTTAATTGCTCTTGCATTGAGTTTCTGGTTTAAAGGTGATTTTTATTTTACAGGTATTTTGAAAAACAATTTGACCTGTCAGAACAGACGCAGCTGCCCATGTTTCTGCACTGCAGAAACTCGCATGCTGAATTTTTAGGTGGGTTTTGTTTGAGAATTTCATATTCAGAGCAAATTCTGAATATGAAAAATCTGGAAACCTGACTCTTTCACCTTTGTCTGTTATAAAGCTGTCTTAAATTTTTATTTATTTCCCTTCACAGACATACTAAGAAGAAACCGAGATAGATTTGTAGGAGGGGTGGTAAGTAAGGGCTTCAGCGCAGCATTCCTTCTTACATGCAAGTGTGTGAATATCGTGGCTTAATATGCAACTTCTTGTTTATCATGGAATCTGGGCAGGCTTTGTATGATGTGGTTTAAGTTATTATTAATAAGTGCTTTCCGGGCCCTTCTGTTATTTTTATTTTCATTGCTTATTCAAAAGTTTTTTTGCAAAGTAAGAAGATAGGCTGAGAAAAAGCTCTGCAGCTGACATCAGTTTTTCTTGGCCCTTCAGAAGGACAGTTTAAGCACCTTATAATTGACATTGGCCTTTTCCCAGTTCTTCAGGGTCTGTAACTGCAGTACATTCAGACCACAGATAATTTAGATGCATGTTCCCAGTGGAAGCCATAACCTCAAACATTTGCTTCTGACGCTAGACATCATTTTCAAATTAGATCCAGATGTAACTTTTGATTGCTTTATGTCTTTAGATATTAGGATCGTGCGTTTTAATTCAAAAGCATAACAGGAAAAACTTGGGATGAAATGATTAGGAAAGTCTAGCAACCCTATTTCAGGTTTCCATTATGGCAGGGTTTCTAGAAGTAATAAATGCTTGGATTATTCTGTCCTGCTAATGTCAGACCACACCTCTTACGAGTCCCCAGGTTTTTCCTTTGTTACCGCAAAAACCTTCCCCTGCCTCAGAGCATGTTGTGGTCTTATGTAATTCTGCACAGTCTCTCCTTCCTTCCTTTCTCCTTTCTGCAAAACCGGGAACAAGCAGAGAAACAATGAGCAGAGTCCCACTGCAACGGACTGTCCCCTTCCCACATGGTTAAGGCGATGGTCTGTTTACTCCACTCAGACTGAGAAGCCACTTGGCTCTTTAGTTCCCTAGGATGTCCAGATAGACTGTCTCTCTAACTACAGTGGAATAAAATCTTTGGAAAACATAACATGGCTCTTATTATATCCCTGACAGTGTCCTGTCATATAGGAATAGTCAGGAAAGAAAGTAGAAATTCAGCCTGCACAGGATTGCTGCCTGGGTGTGGTCTCCCAGCTATCAGCTGCAGGAAGTTCCAGGGCCAAAACCAGCAGCACTGGATAGGCCTTTTCTACACACATTTATTGCTAATAAAACATAGTAACCACTTTTATTGCAGTATTCAAGTGACTTCAGCCTGAAGTTTGCCCAAATTCAGAATCAGTTGAGCTATGTCCCATCTTTATGTTTGTATTGATGTTTAATTCACACTATCAAAGGCATTTATGATGCAAATAAAAACAAATACGTAATTTTAAATGATTTGAGTTTTAAATGAAGTAGATATATTTATATATACATGAGCATCTATGTTTATATATGTTTTAGGTACATTCTTTTGATGGCACAAAGGAAGAAGCAGCAGCTATATTAGATTTGGATCTTTATATTGGAATAAATGGCTGGTAAGTCCTTTACAAGAAATAATACTGTTTTAAAATGTCAGCTGTAGTGACCTCATTGCTTTCTTTTAAACGATGAGGTCAAGTTTTCAAAGCTCACTAGACTCTTAATCATCTGACAGATATAGAATTGCACTCAGACTGTTAGTCGTAAAGAGTTCTTAACTCACACTTCATTGAGTCTTAGGCCCATTCTACTCGCTCAGATCAATCCTTGTTTGTAAATAGATGTGGCTGTTGAACATGGAAGCCATCCTCCTGAAAACAGTTGAAAAAGCAGCATCATTTTAAGCAGCCACATCAAATCCGGGAGTAATGCAAACGTAACCCGAACAGCCTTATCTGCCGGTTATGCAGTCGGAATTCTCAGCAGTCACCTGGCCCGAAGCCAGCAGCACCACTGTGG